>NC_058136.1:61567274-61597422 GCF_016433145.1 Gracilinanus agilis | reverse complement strand
CTCCATCCCCCCCCCCGTTCCCTTTTTTAATGATAAAAAGAGTAAAAAGTTTGTTCAGACGTGAGAGACTCCATGATGACGTTTTGAAATGGCTTACGTAAGAACACGATTGCTGCTACTCGACATTTTAATTTTTCATGGTTCAGAAAGTTGGAAAGGATCCTGGTGGTTATTTAGTCCAATTTCCCCATTTTACAACCATGAGACATGGGCCCAGAAAGGTTAAGTGACTGGCCCAAGATCATCTGGCTGGTAGGCGAGGAAAATGATATTGCAGCCCAGGCCCAGCGTGGTATCTTTCTTTCCACGTCAACCAATCGAATCGCTTGACCTCAGAAAGACTCCTGACTTGGGCCACGAAGACAAAAGGGAATTTTTGTCGGTACCCCCTTCTCTGAGATGTGGATTTCCTTTTTATCCTTGGTAAGGCATCCAGCAGTGTGCAGCCGACTCTGTGAGTCTTCCCCCGGCGCAGCTGCTGAGTGAGGACATGGTTCATTAGGCAAGCTAACCATGTGTCGTACCTATGCTCATCACTGCTAAGCAACGTCCAAGGTCCAGAGATCTAGGAGAGCCATATAAAGCAGCCTGAGCTTCTCCAAACCTTGCAGTGGTTGACTCGGGGAGTGTAAGAGTCCTTGAAGGGCCCAAAAGTAAGGGAAAAATACCCAAAGAAAATGAACAAAATGCTCTTGTGATGTTCAGTGAGATGTCAAAACCTAAAATTGTAGAGCTTGGAGGGGCCTTCAGACACACTATCAGAGCACAGATGGAGCCCTTAGATCGCAGTCAAAGATTTGGAAAGAATTTAAGATCATAGGTTGAAAGCTGGAAAGAACGTTGGAGAGAATCGTGTCCGACCCATTTGTCCCTCACCTCCCACCTCCCACCTCCCACCTCCGTGTCCACCTTCCTGCCTACCAACTAAAGCTCAAAGAGTGACACTTGCCTATGGTGGCACAAGGGACTATGTCAGAGCGGGATTAGAGCTGAGGTTCTCCGATTGGAAATCTAGCTCCCTTTCCACTGCCCCCATTTGGAGTCCCCAATCAAGAATCAGTTCTTTCTCCAGCATCCCTGCCAGATGGGGATCCAGCTTCTGCTCGAAGACCTCCTGGGAAGGGGGACTCCATTTCTCCCCTCCCTATTCCATGTAGTTGCCTTTGGACAGCTTGGACTTAGGAATGTTTTCCTTTTCTTAATCTAGCTTAGTATCAACAGCTTCATTTTACATAGGAGAAAACAGACCCAAGAGGAGACGGGGCTTGACCAAGAGCCCACATCCAGTCAAGATGAATGTCTTTTGATTATGGGTGGCCTTTATGGAGATGGTGCTTAGCAGTATTTTAGGTATGGCTGGATCAGAGGGCAGCCAGTCTTTTAAAGCCCTTTGGGCAGAGTTCCAGATTGCCCTCCAGAATGGCTGGATCCATTCACAGCTCCACCAGCAGGGCATTAATGTCCCAATTCTGCCACGTCCCCTCCAACATTGATCACTTTCCTTTGCTGTCATGTGAGCCAACCTGCTGGGTGTGAGGTGATACCTTGGAGTGTTCTGATTTGCATTTCTCTAATTAGTAGAGATTTAGAGCACTTTCTCATGCGCTTACTGATAGTTTTCATTTCTTTATCTGAAAACTGCCTATTCCCGTCCCTTGCCCATTCGTCCCTTGTGGGGGATGGTTTGATTTTTTGTACAATTGACTTTTAGTAGGAGTAGTTTAGGGATGGGGGCTAAGCAGCACAGTGAGTCGCATGGTTGGCATCCAGTCATGTTTCTCTGGTTTTTGCCACAGAATAGACACGCCTCTGGTGATTTGGTGGGCGTTTGGTCGAATGGAGGCAGAGTGTCCCAGAATCATGGCAGAGGCACCCTCTGAAGCTTCTGGGGAAGCCACATTGGCCAAAGTATGTTCTTCGCATAGTTTTCCAAATGCACTCTCTCTAATAGAAACTATTCTCCTAATGTTGTCATTGGAAATCTGCCATCTTTTGGCTTTAGCGAGCTCTTGATAATGCGTCTGACACACCTCATCAGCCAACCGAGAGAATATATATATATAGTCTAGACAAGAGCCTGAAGGTGGATACCCAACTGATTGGAGGATCATGCTTAGAGCGAGTTACTTCTTGTCTTTGGGTCTTCATTCCGTCACATAGAAGTCGAAGGAGTAGGAGTTTATGACAGTCCCGAAGGCCCCTTCCAGCTCTAGCATGCCGTGATCTCAGGAGCCTTCGATTCCTGACATTCTCTGTTCTCTGAGCTTTACCCGAGTTCCCCCTCCCCTCTGTGTCATGTACCTTCTGCTACTCCCCTACCCCCAGCACCTCCTTGATGTCCTCTGTTTCCCATGCCTTTCTCCTCCTCCTCCCTTTCCCCTTTCCCACTCTTTGTTCCATGGGGTAAGGACCAGGAGGGCAAAGGGATGTAGGGGAAAAGCAGTGCACGGTCCCCTGGAATTCTGGCCCTCAGCCTCTCTTCAGTCCTGTCTGTCAAAAGTGGGTTGAGTGGCATAGTGGACAGAGTGCTGGGCTTGGAGAAAGAAGGCCAGATCGAGCCTCAGCCTCTCATAAACTGTGTGACTCTGGGCAAGCCACTTTCACTTGCTGTCTGCTTCATCTTCCTCATCTGTAAAACGGGGACAATAATACCACCTATATCCTGGGGTTGTTGTGAGGACGAGCAGAGATCATATTTGTAAAGCACTTTGGAAGCCTTAAAGTTCCATAGAGATGCTACCCACTCTTCCTGTTGCTGTTGTTTCCCATCATCATCGAGTTAAGGCTGGAAGGAACCCCCAAGACCACCTAAGCAGCCCTGTCCTGCAGAGGAAGAAGGCATTTGGTGCAGATCTTGCAAACAGGAAGCTGCATATAAAGGATCCTGACTCTAATGCTGGCTGGGGCTCCTTCTAGATGCTCTGTTGCCTCTGGGAGTTTGGACTGGATTGGATGAAGCCCCTTCTGAGGGCTGCAATAAGGAGATATGCCTCTTGGAGGCCCCTTGCCAGCCCTGCCCATCTATTTCTCGGACTACGAGAGAGTAGAAATGTCCATATTTGGACTAATACAGCCCCATGAACGTGTACAGAGCAATGACCAGACGTCTGTCCCCTCAGTTATTACCCTGGCTCATATTTCTTGTTTTCAGGTCTGTCGATGCCTTGGTTTGTTGAATTTTATTTGTTTCAATTCCGTGTAGAAGCCATTTTTTTAAAGATTTTTTTTTTTATTTTAAACCCTTAATTTCTGTGTATTGACTTTTAGGTGGAAGAGTGGTAGGGGTAGGCAATGGGGGTCAAGTGACTTGCCCAGGGTCACACAGCTGGGAAGTGTCTGAGGCCAGATTGGAACCCAGGACCTCCCATCTCTAGGCCTGACTCTCCATCCACTGAGCTACCCAGCTGCCCCCAGAAGCCATTTTTGATCATCATTTTCTGCCATTTTTTGAATCCGTTTCTCTCCCTTCGCCTCCCCCAAGGCAAAAAATAGTCTAACAGGCTATGCCAGTGTTTTCCTGCAGCAGGTATTTCCATATTCCTCACGTCCTGACCCTTGAAGACACATCTGCCGTCTTTTGGCTTTAGCGGGCTGCCTAGGTACACACGGTAAAGAACTCGTGAGGATGGCCTGCTTTGATGTGCACTCTTTTGGCTGTGCAGAGCATTTCCATCATGAGTCCCTTGGGCTGATCTCAGAGCCTTTCTTGGCTGGTAAGAGTTTAGGCCCTCACATTTGATCATCAGACAATAGTTCTATTACTGTTGACACTGTTTTCCTGGTTCCACCCACTTCACTTTCTGTTGATGCCTTTTAAAAAAATCAGAGTACTCCTATTCAGCCATTCCCAAGGGACTGAACCTTCCCTCATAGCAAAAGGAATGCATCTGCCAGCCCAAGCCATGCTGGGCACCTCAGAGACGATCTGGGGCACAAAACATTCTCCCTACCCCGACCCTCTCCCTTGGCCCTGGCCCTGCCCTCCAACTCAGCCAGGTCCAGCCTCTTGTCCGCAGGGACCGGGTGGCATCGTTTGCCGTCTGTCTCCTGTCCTCGTGCATCTGGGGATGCCATTTTCCCCGCAGTTGCCTGCCACATCTTTTTCTCTCCATACCTGCCATTCCTTTCACTTATTTCACAGAGTTTGGCCCAGCTCTATTCAAAGCACCAGGCAGCCTTCCAATGGAGTAATGCTGACGGTGTGCAGAGCATTCTGGGAGGGCCGAAAATGACAAAATAGTCCTAGCCCCGACCCTCACGGACTAGTTGGAGTTTAACAGTAGGGCTGTAGAAAAAAAGGGACTGTCCCCCAAAGTAGGGTATGCTAAGCTCTTTGGAGAGGCACAAAGATAACGCAACGCCTGCCCTCCAGAAGGGGCCAGTCTTCCCCTATTGGGATCGGGAAGGGCTTCCCAGAGGAGGCAGACTTTGAAGGATGGTGCTGGTGAAGGTAGGGAGGCAAAGATATGGCTTTCTTTTTCCAGCAAGGCCTGAAGCAAAGCAGAGCGACTATTGGAAAGGTGCTCTTCCTGGCAAAAGAAATCATCACGAGAACAAAATATTCAGCACGCTTCCTTGTGCAAGAACTAGAAGGGCCCTCTGGGAGCAACCCTTCCTTTTACAGATGGAGAAATTATGGGCCAAGGACAGGTCACACAGGAAATGAGGGGCTGAGTGGGATCGGAACCCAGGGCCTCTTTCTCTTTGCCCTGGCCCCTGCTGCTTGCTGCCTAACCCTGAGCTCTAGAGCCTGTCCTTTGCTCATTCTCCTCACAAAGAGAGGATCCCATGCTTGCCTATGGAGACCTGGGGAGCCAGGATGCACAGCGTGAAGAGGTCTGGCAGCCTCCGGAGACGGAGACGGAGACGGAGAAGGGCTCTTTGTGTCAGGCCACTGTGCGGTTAAGCTCTTGGGGCCCTGAGAGTCCCAGCACAGGCTCGCTCACTCCAGACTGCTGCTGCTTTATCCTGTCTTGGCAGAGTCCTCCCATCCCATCCCATCTTCCCAGGACCCGTCTGCTGTATTCCCACTTAGTTGCAGGCTGGGGGGTGGGGGTGAGAAATAATCAGTCAGCCCTCCATCTTGTCATAAGCCTGCAGCCTGTGCCACACCCTGTTTCTGTACATGTTTGCCTGCGGCAGATGTTTGTATAGAATGCTTCACATCTGGTTTCCTCTCCGAGGTCCTGCAAGCGCATTTCTTTTTTTCCCCTATGGAAAAATGGCGTCAAGTGGTGAAGCGTGGAAGCTGGCGTAATGCCAGCCTGGGCGGCCTTCCTCGAGATGGTGGGGTCTGCTGGGGCCCATTGTTCCCCTCCCCCCCCCCCAGTGGGGACCCGGTTCTCCTCTCTGGGCTCTCACTGCCTTCTCACCAAATCTGGAGTAAAGGGCTTGATGAGTCGGGAGAAAGGCAGAAAGGGACTTCTCGCCAGTTGGTCACCTCCAAACTTGGCTCTTGGAAAAGAGGACCCAGAAGGCAGGCGCAGTGTATTCGAATGGGGCTCTTCTGGAAGAAGCTCAAGGCTTAGCCTCCAGCACATTCATTTCCTAGGAGAATACCAGCTCCAACACAAAGAAAGAGGAAAAAAACATTTTCAGTTCAGCATCCTTGATGTGAAACAGGGACTGAGGGTGACTCAGTCGATGGGCAAACGTGTGCATCCGGCGGCGGGCAGGCTGGCGGGCGCTGTTGTCACTGAAGACAGCAAAGAATAAAGGGGAAGAGAGGCTGAGAGATAAGAAACGTACTGTTTGTGTGAATTGAATCGGGGAGAGAGAGAGAGAGAGATAGTCTGGGAAGCTCAATAGATGGAAATTGGAGAGAGGGAGATTTGGGCTTGATACAAGGAGAGGCTTCCTAACAATGAGAGCCGTCTGGAGGTGTCATGGACCCCAGCATTACAGAATCGCAGAATGGAAGAGTCGGAAGAGACCCGAGCAGCCAGTTAGGCCCGCCCCCCCTCCCCCGCACCCGTGACATACCCACCAAGCCAGCATCCAGTCTCTGTTTGAAGACCTCCCAGGAGGGCAGCCCATTGTCCTCTGGGAAGTTCTTTCTGGTGTCTAGCCCAAATTGACCCCTTGACAGCTTTTTTGCCCATGAGCTTTGCTTGTGATTCTGTTCTCTGGCAGTCTTTAAAGCAGAGGCTGAGTGACCCCTGGGCAGGGAGGGGTGCAAGTACACCTTGGACTAGGTACTCCCTGAGGTCCCCTGTGCATCCGAGTTGGTGGTTCCATAGCTTGGCTCTCCCAGTGTCTCCTCCGGCTCCTACTTGCCTTCCAAAACCACAAACCCAGAAGTGCCCCGAAAATAGAGAAAGTATCTCTCAGCTTTCCGTTTGCCCCATACCAGCATGTACAGTGTGATGCGTGGGGTGGGGAGGGTACTAACAAGCAGGCTACAACCCTTAGTCCATCCACTGCCATTTCCCCAAGCTGACCAGGCCAGGGAAGGAGCTAACAGCAAGCCTCAGCAGTCCTCCAAGCTCCCAGCTTCCACATTTAGCAAGCACCCCTCCCTTCGGTTTACCTTTCCAGCACTTCACTCTCTGGCCTCCTTTTGGCCCATGGTGCTGAGGGCCCAGCCGTCATGCTCACCTTTAACCTCTCTTGGGACTCACACTAAGAGGCCAACCGACCTCCAGCTCGAGCTCTGTAACCACTGGTCCTCTCTCCACCCTCCCAAGCCCAGGATGGTTTCCCTCTACCAGTATCAAAGAGACCAGCCCACAACCTACTTTTGGATGCCTCTCCCCGAAGAACCTTGCCGCCTCTCCAGCACCAGGCTCTGCTTTCTTTTCTCTTTGTCAGGTCGTAGAAGTCTGCCCAGATTTGGGGGGATTTCTCACTCATCATTTCTCTTGGCACAATGGCATTCCATGACCATGAGTTCCCCAGCTATACCTTAGTTAAAGGACCTCTACTTTGCTTCCAGTTTTTTGCTACCAAGATAGTATGCTTCAGTCTCTGACCTCTTGGGGCAGGGAGGGCATATGCCCAGTGGTGGTATCCCTAGGCCAGAGGGTTCAGTGATTTTCCTTGCATAATTCCAAATTGTTTTCCAGACAACTTTTTTGATTCCAGCGTCACCAACAATATATTAGTGTACCAGTCTTCTCCCCCAGTTGGATTTCTTTTAAAGAGATACCAAGAGAAGGAAAATACTCTCCTCTGGGTGCTCGTCTCTCTGTTTCTCTTTTTATTGCTTTGGGTAAACACTAGGAAACAATTCTCTCTTCCTCTCTCCCCACCATTTGCCCCCTCCTTATAGAGAAACAAAAGTAGAAACAGTCCCAAGAATTTCATCTGTCAAAACCACTCCTTGCCTTGGCATACTATTACCTTGCTGGTGGAGCTGTGAATTGGTCCAAGCACTCTGGAAAGCAATTTGGAATAGTGCTCAGATAGGAGTAAAATGTTCATGACTTCTGACTGAGAGAGTTTATGGTGAAGCACAGACCCCAAGGAAGCCTAAGATACCAAGAAAATCTCCATATACAGGACCAAAGGATTAGAAACAGAGTAGTTGGCCATCAGATATGGAACGAATGGCTAAGTAAGTTGGGGAATGTCTAGGTCATAGAATATTACTATGCTCTAAGAAGTGAACACACCGACTCCAGAGAAATACAGGTTTGAAATGGATGTACTGTTGCAGTTGGAGGTCACCACAAAGAAGCAACAACACAGTGGAAAATGAGAATGGCCAAGGTCAGCCCTAAAGAAGAGAGATGGGGAAGGAGGAGGCGCTCTCTGGGTCTCTCTGCAGAGGTGGAGGACTATGCATGGAGATAATGCCTATGTGGTCCAACTACCAGATCTGGTAGTTTTGGCGAGCTGGTTTTTGGCCATCTTTTTCATACGTTGTTAGAAGGGATGTGTCCCTAGGAAGGGAAAGGATATATTGAAAAGTGCAGGGAATGGAAAAACAAAGAATAGCAATTGAAAATGAAAATAAAATCTCCTGTCCCGAGGATGAAGACCAATGAGCAATTCCTGAATTGTTCTTTGTTTAGTCTTCTAGGGCTAAGGATAATTGTCCAAATAAATGTTTTCTCTCCATCAGAGCTATTAGGACAGAAGAGCTTGGCTCTATGGTATGATATGTAAAATTTATGACACATAAACATAATTTAACTTGCTGATCACAATCAAGGCAGAAATGATTATTTAAATAATTTGCCTTAAAGATTCATTTCAGCAAACATTTCTTAAGAGCTTACTCTGTGAGGGGCAGAGGTGATAAATGAAGTCTGAGGAGGAAGAGACTGTTAGCAGCCGGGGTGATGCAGGAAGAGGCAGCCTCTGAGCTGAGCCTTGAAAGAAGCCAAGAATTCTGAGAGGCAGAGAGGAGGAGAGTGGCAGAGAGGAGGGAGGGCACTGTACTCATGAGGATATAGTTTATCAAATGCACATCAGTAGGAAATAGAGTACCTGGTGCAGCAACAGCTAGCAGTGTGATTTGGCTTGGGATCATCAAGCTTTGAAAGAAGAGTTGTGGGAAGCAGGGTTAGAGGGAGAGAGGTTGGAGCCAGATTGAGAAAGACCTTCAAGGGCAAGCTGAGGGTTGGAATTTGGGCCTAGAGGCAGTGGAGGTCAGTTCTGGTTTTGCCACAGAAGGAAGAGCATAGTTAGGGAGACGAGTTGGGTCTCTGTGTGGAGGATGAATTGGATAATGGAGAGATATGGAGCAGAGAGACCAGTCGGGAGGTTATTAAAATAATTTGGGCAAGAGGTGGTAAGGTCCTCAGCTGGGCGGGAGCTGCTAGAGAGATGGACTCAGTCAGACTGGGATACTGGGGTGGGAAGGAGGCCAGAGAAAGGGTTGTAGCCCTGGGGGACTGCAAGAATGTCACTTCTTCAATAGAAATGGGGAAGTAGCTTGAGGGAGATGATGCTCCTCCCTTTATCCAGGAGTTCAGCCTCCAGCTCCCAGTCTTTCTCTCCTGCCCTAACCTTGCTCTCATCTGTGGAGGCTTGAGTTAATCTTCCATTTCTCTTGACCTCCTACTTCATCAGGCTCCACTTCCATGATGTCCATTTTCATCCTACAGAGACCTAGGTATGGTAGGCCCAAATCCCATTCAATTACAATCAGCTTTGGGCAAGTATCTCCTTTTTCAGGTCTGTTTTCACTTCTTGGATTAGCTTACCCATAATTCCCCTTTCAGCTTTAGACCTCTGACCTTAGGGACATCACAGAGGACAACGGTGATCTCAGAGAGATGAAGGGTTAAATATTGAATTGAGTCAAAGAAGTCATGACCTAAGGCAGAGAGGGAATAGAAAGTCATGAGCCCAATGTGGTTCTCCCATGCCCAGCTGGGCAGCCATGCAGGCACAGGGCCGTCTGCTTTTCTACCCCAGGATGAATTGGATGTGCTAAAAACCTGGGGGAAGGCGAAACCCTCGTCTCCTTCATCCACTAGGGAGGAGACTCGGGTCGAGTGTGGACAGATGAGTCTGGAGATCCAAGGACGTGTAGCAATCGTTTCCCGTCATTTTTGAAAGACTCGGCCCCCGTGAACGACGATGATGTCAAGCTTGGGGAATTTTGCCTTTGATTTGAAATCCTTTCTGCTCCCAGTGTTAAATTGATTTAAGCCTTTGAACATTCCATCAGCACTGAAAGAGCGTCTTAACTCTTTGAGACGGAGAGGGCTGGTGGTGTCCCGCTGGCTCCTGTGGGTGCTGAGCCCAGGAGCCTTGCCCCTCCTCTTGACCCGTCTACAGGTTCGAGGTCCACTGACTGCAAGAAGCTTTCCCTGGCCGTTCTCTCTCCTGCTGCCGCTGAACCCATTACTCATTGTTACTCACATATGGTTGCTCTCATTTCGATTTGGGGAGACAGGACACAGCACGGGAAGGGCTATCGGTCCCCAGTCTATGCATGGCGCCGGCCAACGTCTCCCCCCACGGATAGCAAAACGCTAGCTCGACACAGGTATCGCTGAGAAATGTTTGTTGAATGTGTGGATGACGGGAGGCTTGCTATCCCAGTTTGATTCGGCGGCTCTGGAGTGTTGAAACCTGGGCGACGGAGCATCAGGAGGTCCTCCTCATCCATAGGGCAGCCCTCCTGGGCCTGGACTCTGCCCCCGCTCTCCACCATGATGGTAGAGGGCACTCTGGCAAGCAGTCATCCAATCTCTCTATTTTATGTGATCACAGGGTCACTGACCGGGGGTGTTCCTGTTGTTGGGCAGCTGGGTGGCACAGTGGCTGGTGTTGGGAGGATTCCTCTTCAAATCTGACCTCAGACACTTACTAGCTGCGTGGCCCTGGCCAAGTGGTTTAACCCTGTTTGCCTCAGTTTCCTCATCCATAAAGTGAGCGGGAGAAGTTCATGGCAAACTACTGCAGTAGCTCTGCCAAGAAAACCCCAAGTGGGGTCACCAAGGGAGCAACAACATTCCTGTTGTTGCATCTTCCAAGGAGTCCCAAATGGTCTCTCTCCACAGCTGCATAAGAGACACCTTGTCAAGGAGCCTGGAAGGTGGCATTTCATTGTGCTGTGTCAAATGCTCTGTGAGGTCTGCTATTCCCCACAGCCTTCCATTAATTGGGAAACGTCACAGCATTGTGGCCCATTGTGGAATATTGCTTGCAAAGCCTGTTTATTCTGGCCTCAGGCACTTAGGAGCTGTGCAACCCTGGACATCAGCTCACCTCTGCCTGCCTCTATATCCCCATCTTTAAAATGGAAACAATAATGATATGTGACCGCCTCTTGGGGTGGTCGTAAAGGACCCAGCGAGACCATATCCTTAAATTCTCCGTTCCCTACTAATGCCCTCATCAAGGATGACGTGTAGCTAGACGCCTCGGTACCAGTGGGAGAGTAGGGATTTATTGCCGTGTTCTCAACCAAGTTGTTTCAGTATTAATAAGGTCTGCACCCCAACTTGAGATGCCTTCTGTCAGCTTTGAGTTTGCCAAACACTTTCACAACAACCCTGGGAAGAGGAAGAAACTAAGGCTTAGAGAAGTCAAGTGACTTGTCCAGGATCACACAGCTAAGTTAAGTGTCTGAGGCGAGATTCAAACTCAAGTCTTGCTGACTGCAAATCTAGTACTCTAGCCACTATCTCTGAAAGTAAATATAGCTCTATGATCTTGATCCCTCTTCTCCTCTCTCATACATCTCAAAATTCCTTGGCATCATCTCTCATTTTCTCCTTTATTGTAGGACAACCTTTCTATTTGTACCCTTGGGCCAAAAAAAACCCATCTTTGTTCCTGGAAGCATAAGCTTTAGAACTGGAAGGGATCACACGCCTCCTCACTCTGTTGAGAAGGAAACTGAGGCCCAGCGGAAAAAAGAGATTGGAAGGTCTCCTGGCTCCAAATCCAGTGAGCAGTCTCTTTAACTGGTTTATTTTGTTTTGGTATCTCAAACACTTAACAACCCCTTCTTTCCTTCCTTTCTTCCACAAAAAGGGAAATGAACCTACCTAGTGGAGGGATTGAAGCTGCCAGGAAATGCTGCCAATCTGGCTCTACCCTGGCATCCACCGTTCTATTCCAATTGTTCTTCGTTTGCATCGTTGTTGTCACCTCTATCCATACTCGGCCTTTCCTATTCCTCTGCTATTTTCACATTCTTTCCTTGTGGGCCAATCAGATTCCATTGAATCGCCTCAGTGACCACCGTAATTGGTTTGCAGCTTTTTGCCATCCCAAGCAGACGTGTTCGGAATATCTGGGCTGGGCTGGGCCCTTTGGGCCTGGGTCCTCCTTCGGCTATCACCCGCTGCCTCAGAGGAGGAGAAGCTCGCTTTCCTTGCAGAGTTTCAAAGCCTTTTCCAAAACAGTTGGAGTTGTTCATGTTCGTAGTCGTAGCCCTCCGGCGCCCCAGCGCTAGTGTTCCTGACTGCCCTCGGCCCCAGCCACGGCGGCTTGTCACATCCTTTCCAGGCTGGGAGTTCTTCGATTCTGAGCGCTTTCAGCCCTCTTTGGCAGATGGCGATTGAGAACGTCTTTTCTGTTTCTTCTGCTTTGGCCACTTCACTAACTTCCGGACGGCTTGAGCCAGTTGTTGCGAGATTTCAGCTGTGTGATTTGCAGCAGCAGCAAGAACATGGCAGCGCCTGGGGCTCCTGGCTGCGAACGGGGGTCTCTCTTCAGGAACGAACAGCTGTCCCCATCTTGCCCAGCAGCCTCTCCTCCAGCGATTCCTCGTTGAACCTAACATTTTTCTTCTCTCATACAGCCTGGGTATGGGGTCCTAACTAGAACCGCTGGAGTTGAGCCCTGCTCTATGAAAACAGATAAAGAAGCACAACGGATGCCATGGCCCGCTGAGTCATCTTGGTCAGCCGAAATGGGAAGCGCTGGACCTCGGGGCACATTGGTTTTCCTTTTTCAGTTTCCCCCAGGACCTCGTGGGCCTTGAAGGCAGCGCCATCAGAGGGAAGCTCTCGGGCCAAGTGTGGCGTGCCCTCAGCCGCCACTCTCCGAAGGGCAGACCAGCTCACCGGGGAGAGAGAACCGGGGGCCTCTTTTGAGTTGTTCCGTCACCCTCTTATCTAAGCAAGAGTTGAGAAGGTTCCGTTAGTGACTGGCCTGGGAGTAGATGGAGTAGACGGGGAAGGAGTTGAAGACGCCACCCGGGTTGCCAGCTTGAGTGACTGGAAGGGCGGAGATACCTGCAACAGAAATAGGGAAGTTTGGAGAAAAGGGGAAAGCTAATGAGTCCTAATGGGATAGTTGGTGATGGAGAACCGGAGCTCAGAGGAGAGCCCAGAGCCGGGAGGCATCTGCAGAGTTCAAGCCACAGGAACCAAGAGAGGGGCAACGAATTCATCTCGAACCAGCAATTATCAGGCAACCACAATGTGCGAGGCCAGTGAACAGGCATCTCAAAACTGGTACCTGCGCTCACTCTCCCTCTCCCCCACCCCTGTGTGTGCGTGGGTGCATGCGCACACACATTACATGAGCAGCTAGGTGGTACAGTGGATAGAACACCAGGCCTGGAGTTGAGAAGAACTGAGTTTAAATCTGGCCTCAGACATTTACAAGCTGTGTGACCCTGGCTATGTCACTTAAGCCTGCTTGCCTCAATTTGCTGTTGTTGTTCACTCATTTTCAGTTGTATCGACCCTCTTGGAGTTTTCTTTGGCAAAGATATGGCAATGCTTTGTCATTTCTTTCTCTGGCAGATGAGGGACAGCAAACAGGGTTAAATGACTTGCCCAGAGTCACACAGCTTGAAAGTGTCTGAGGCCAGAAGATAAGTCTGCTGGACGCCAGGCCTTGCTCTCCATCCACTGCAACACCTCACTTGCCTCAATTTCCTCATCTGTAAAATGTGCTTGAGAAAGAAACAGCAAACCCCTGCAGGATCTTTGTGAAGAAAACCCCAAATGGAGTCACAGGAAGTCAGGCAGGACGGAAATAACCGAGCAACAGCATGCATTATAGACAAGCGTGTGTGTGTACATACTTGGGGGCCTGAAAAGGCTAACGGTACGCTAAGGCTTTTCGGATCCCCGTGGGAGTACATTTCATTTTAAGGAGAAGGCGTAGCTGCTGGGGGCATCAGGCGGGAGGAGAAGCAGCATAGAAAAGCACAAGTAAACACTGGAGAAGGGAGAGTGTGCCAGAGGACAGGCCACAGGATGGGGGATGCCGGGAGGCCAGGAAGGGTGAAAGTTGCCGAAAGGCCCAGGGTTTCGGCCAGGGAGGTGGCAGCGGCGGCACCTCAGAAAGGCCCTGCTTCTCCTTAGCCCTGTGGCTCGATGGTCAGGTCTCAGCCTTCGAGCTCGAAGAGACTTTCGAGGGCTAGTCCAATGCCTTCATTAGACTAAGGAAGGAGCCAAGGTCTGGAGAGGGTGAATGCCTTGGCCCGGGGCGCACAGCCTGGCTCACGTTCCAGCTTCCTTGTCATTGTCATTGTCGTCGTGTTCAGCTGAGCACTTTCGCGGTGCCTCAGAAACACTGCCCCAATTGGACAGATTGCTGGTTGGTGTCTTTGCCTTTGCTAAAGCTGACGTGTGTGGGCGAAAACGCAACTCAGCTGCAGGAATTGTCGAATTCTACTTCCTCCCGTCATCCGCCGAGGTCTTCCGCTGGGGGCTTCTCAAGGTGTGGAGGTGATCCTGGTCTTCCGAAGGGTGGGCCCATGGCACACAAGGCCTCACAGGTCATACCCGGCTGGAAAGACCTGCCTCTGAGAACAGGTTTGGGGACCCCAGAGACCATCGAATCTAAGCCCCTCGTTTTACAGAGGAGGCCACCCAAGATCACCCAGGTAGGATTCAAACCCAGCTCCTTCTACTCCAAATGCCTCCAGGAAACCTGTGAGTCTGCCTGCCATTGCAGACCAGCCTGGGTGGCCACTGGCTGCCAAATAGGTGCTAAGGACACCTACGAGGCCTTGAATCGACAGATGGCTTTCTTTGCTCTGCTCTTACTGCGCCTCCTCGCCCTCTGCATTTCCCCAGAGCAGTCTCCGGGAGAGCACATTGTGTACCAGGCCAGGCACTGGGGATCCTGAACGCGGCAGCCTGGCCGTGGCCATCTTCTCTGCAGTGTGGGTGCCTGGCCTGGGGTGGAGGAAACAAAGGAATCGCCCGGCCTTTGCAGTGGATTGGGACTGGGCTGAGTGGAATCTGGTCCTCAAGTCTCCCTGTGCTCCTTCCAGCTGGTCCAGGCTGGTTCTCTGAGGCACCCGCTAGGTCCTGAAGGAGCCAGCCATTTCCCCTCCGGGGGTGCCTGGCCCCATTGGGTTGAAGTCTTCGAAGAAAATGGGAGTCGCCTCGTTTTATTTTCTACCCTGAGAAGGGGTCCTTCCGCTCCCCCAGATTGCCCAAAGGGGCCAGGGTGAGAGATGCGGATGGCCGAGTCTACTAGAACAGGAGGGTGGCTGTGACGGGGGCAGGGGACCAAGGTAACCCTCCCCCAGCAAGGAGCCGGTAGCACGGAGGACTAGATCCAGAGTTCGTGTCCGCATTCTCCTCGAGGAGCCACGAAGGCCATCTGAATTTTTCCTGACCCAGGGATTTGAGCCCAGGTTCCCCACCTAAGAACGCTGTTTGCCCAGATTTCCGTGGGCTGCTTGAGCTATAGGGTATCTGCATGGGCTCTGGCCTTGGTGAGTTCCCAGAGGAGGGAGAGGATGCTGGGAGGCCAGTCTGGCTGCCACAGAAAATACAGAGAAAGTGGGAGAAGCTGAGCCTCGGTCTGAGAGAGAGAAGCTAGCTGGTAGGCTTTATTATGATCGTGGCAGCGACTGATTCTTTGCCAACAGAAGAAGCGGTTGGTCCGGCTCAGTACGCCTGTCTGCTTGGGGGGAGCTCAGCCATTACTCGGTGAAACATAACAATCTCAGGGAAGGGGGAGCGGCCTAACTGTTAACTCTGATTGGGTAAATTGCCAATCTCTGTACTCCTTCGCCAGTGAGGCAGGGCACCTGCAGAGAACTCAAGCTGAGGAACTGTTGGAGGTAGCTGATTCTCTGAAAACCGGAGACACTCTGGCTCCTGCTCTGTGTGTGCGTGTGTGTTGGGGGGGGGGGCCACTGGTAATTGCTCTGGGGAGTCTGGGGCTGCCCTGCTGCTGCCCTGTTGAAATGTATCCACGTAGCAGCTTCTGGAAGGATCCCCAAGATGGAGCTGGGAGAAACCTTAGTCCAATCTCTTTCATTTCATTTCATTCTTTATTTTTTTTAAATCCTCCCCTTCCGTGTTAGAAGTGATACCATGTATTGGTTCCAAGGCAGAAGAGCACTAAGGGCTAGGCGACAGGGGCTAAGGGACTTGCCCAGGGTCACACAGCCAGGAAGCTAGTCTGAAGGCAGATTCAAACCCAGGACCTCCCATCTCTAGGACTGGCTCTCAATCCACGGAGCCACCCAGCTGCCACACACCCCCCTCTTCATTTTAAAGTGAGAAAACAAAGACCTATGAAGATGAAGTGACTTGTCCAAGGTGTCACAAATAAGCCAGTAAGAAGCGAGGAATGAACCTGAATTCTCTGACTCCTACTTCAGGCCTTGAACATCAAACTAATAAGGCATTTGTATTTTATTCCTGAGGCGATGGGGAGCCACTGCTTGTTTGGGTGGAGGAAAATGGCCTGGTCTCCCCTGTGCCTCAAGGGGATGATGCCAGCAGCTGCTGACCCTTGAACACCCATCTAGCTTGTTCCATCTCCTTCAGGGTCCTTCTTACTCACGGCTCATGAAGAAGCTGATTAGAGGACTCTCCTGGAGCCCTATTAGCAGAGCAGCGATTCTGCCGACAAAAACCATGGGTGCCCGAGTGCAGTGACTCGCCCATTTTTGTTTGGGGTAGCTAGAAATCTGGGGAGACTGGAAAGTGGCCGTGCCCTTCAGCTACTGAAGATGCTTCCGCCTCTATCTGCCCAGGAAATCTCTTGTTGACGGCAAAGAATCGTCTCCGGGAGATAGGAACGCAGATGAGATCTGGCTTCTAGAACCCCAGCTGGGATAAGAAGTGGATGATGCAGGCTTGTCCCTACTGGACAGGTTTCCCTCGCAGTATAAAAGTATGAACACACCCTCCTCTCTACTCCCTCCATTTCTCCCATGGCTTCCACAGAGCTGTCTAAGTAGGAGACTCTCTAATGGCCTGCCCTGATCGGGTCACTCCTCTTCTCAAGAGCCTACAATGGTTCCCCGCTGCTTACCAACACAAGTATAACCTCCTGATCCTGGCATTTAAGGCTCCAACTTCTCTATCTGTCCACATCCTCTGTGTTCAGCTACACTAGCCTACTCACCCTCCCTCATCCTCTTCTGCTCCTGCCTCCCCCATGCCTGTCCTGGATTTCACCCCTTCTTCTTCTGGCTGCTGGAGCCACTCGCTCTCCTTTGCCTTCAGGCCCACCACTTTCTGCCAAGTCCGTAGGCCATCCCTGATGTTCCCACCCGAAAGCAGCTGCTCTCCCACCTCAGAATCCTCCTGGCATCTGGCCCAGCCCAGCCCTCTCTCTTGAGTGGACGCTGCTCCTCCTTGTGCCCTCGGTGCTTTTGCACTTCCTCTCCTGCCACCACAGTTCCAGCCGGAAGCTCCTTGAGGACAGGCCCTATGATTGTGTCTAGCCTTGTATCTGCAGGTTTTAGGGTCCTCTCGTCTCCTTTGTCTCCATGACCCCTCCACACTCCCAATCTACCTGCTCCCTGGCCTGGATGGGAGGAGGCTCCCGGTATTTAGATGAGAGAGACTTTTCAACAGGCTGTGTGTGTGTGTGTGTGTGTGTGTGTGTGTGTGTGTGTGTGTGCGTGCAGCCACCAGACACAGGCACACACACACTCACACTCCTCTTCCTCAGTTGCTTCCATTGTGCCCTACAGAAGTGTTTTCGTTGGAGACACGTCCAAGAGTCTGCCAGGGCCAGTTTAGCTTAGCATAGACCGAAAGAGCTCTGGGCTCAGCAGCATCAGCAGGCCTCCGTTTGAGGCTGCTCTGGCTGTGTGCCTGTAAGCAAGTCACTTCTCTGTACTTCAGGCGCCTCCTTTGTCTAGAATTTCCTGGACAGAATCAGCTGAAAGAGGCTTTGAGAAGCAAGCTGGTGGCTAGCTAGCTTCGAGATAAGAGCTGTAAAGCCCAAAGAGGCAGAAAAGCCCATCGGATGCCCCCCGAGGTCTGAAGTTCAAGCAGGTTCATCCTGGGCAGCACAGGCAGCTCGGGAATAGGCTTGGGATAGGAGAAGGCAGCAGAAAAGCCAAGCGTGAGGCCACATTCCTGCCTGTCGTTCCCCACCACACACACTGAGCTCCTGCCTGGGGCGCCCACTTCATTTTGGGGTTCTCCCAGTTTCCTGTCCCCTATTGTACCATGTGACCTGAGCCTCTGGCCTCTAGACTACCAGCCTCCCATCCATACTTCTTTAGTCACCCCCAGGACCCTGGTCCCCACCTCCACCCAAGTGCCTGCTGTCTGGGGAGGTTGCTTTGGCCCTCCCATGGTCCAGCCTGAGGACCATCTGCTGGCTTGGTGGCAGTGGATTGGGTGCTGGGCCTGGGGTCAGGAAAGCCAGCTGTGTGTCAATGTAGACACTAATGATGAGAGGAGCAGCCACCATTTCTCTCCTGCTTTAAGGTTAGCCAGACTCCTTCCTCGTCTTCCTCCTGGGCTGCTGGGAGGGCCCACCCAATGAGATGAGGTACAAACCTGGCTATGCACGAGCCTCCAACCACCCTAACATGGCTCCTAGCACCCCTAGCCCCTGGGTTCCGGATAAGCTAAGCACTAAAAAGGTCCTTCTGTCCTCCCCTCCTCCAGCTTGGGGCCTGCTCCCCAGCTAGGAGCCTGTGGGGCTCCCAGTCAAGCCACCTTCTTCATCTTTCACTGTCTCCCCCCTCCTTCTTGCCCTTCACTGCTCGTTCTCTCATCCCCCCCTCCCCATTCCCACCTCGACTTGGATTTAAGCCCTTTCCTTGGCCTCCTTTTCTCCAAAGCACGTACCCACAGTTCCATTAGACAGAGCCAGGCAAGGGCTCCAACCCCCAAAAGGCAGTCGGGGCCAAGATGACTGGCCGGGAGGAAGGCAGGCTCATGACTCTTTGGGTCAGCGCTCCAGAGTAGGCATGCAAAGATGGCTGGTTTTTTCCCAGACACGAAGCTGGCACTTTTACAGGAAGGATGGGCCCCTGTGGAGCACAAGCCATCCAGGGCCTGGCACCAACAATTAATTACACAGACAGAAGAAGCCAACAAGTGAAGGAGGGCTCGGGCTCAGTGGCTGAAGGCCCTGTTAGCGCAGCTGGCTGGAAAGCCTACGGTTTTCAGAAGATAAAGGAATCCCTCGGCATCATGCTGGGGCATCCGGTCTGCAGAGGGACAAAAAAGCCAAGATTGATTTTCCATGAGCTTCTCGAAGCAGATGCTGCCAACATGCCAGTCTTTGTTGTCTCCCTTCCCTTGTTCTGCTCCCAACATCCTTGTTTCTGACAGCAATTTAAATTGGAGGTGCTCAGACCTGGGCTTTGTTCTTGACTTGGCAGGGCACAATAGTGCCCCCAATTAGCAAGGAAGCTCGTACCTTTCCTTTTCTTTTGAGCTCCCCAAGACATCTCCTATGCCAGTAGCAATGGCCTGAGCTGCCGTGAGACATCCCCGAGTCGTCTGTTCGACTTAGGGCACCTCGGCTCCGAGCGCCACACTTGAGAAGGACCGTTTCTCCAATGTGGCGGCGGAGTTCACCTCCTCGCTCCGTGCCTAAGGCCCCACTCGGGCACTGCTCACACTCTGGATTCCACGTCCCGATGGATGTTCAGAGCAGTTTTGCCATCGCCCCTGAGAACCTCTCCCAAAGGTACGAGGGGGCAGGAATTTCCACCCCAACTCGGTCAAGTTGGGGGTTGAGGGTAAACGCTGTGCGCGTCTTATTTCCTTTGTGGGCTTCGCTATTTTATTCTAGCTTCATTTCAAAACGGGGCTCCGAGAAAGGGTCCAAAGGCTTTAGCCCTAGGACCGCAGGGCAGGGGCTCCCCAGCACAAACAAGGTGCGAGAGTCCCGCTCCCCTCGGCCCGAATGCCAAAGAATGAGTAAACAATTGGGAGAGATGGCTGCCTGGGAAAGTGGCAAGCTGCCAAGTTTCGAGCTGGGGGAGGGGGGAGCAGAGCTTAATTTGTCCAAGTTCCCAAATGTCTTGATTTTCCTTCAATATATCCTGTTTGGGAAGGTGCCTCCCAGCACTGCTTCTGACATTCCGCAAGTCCAGGGTTTGGGCCTCGGAGAGGTCATTTCTTGGGAAAGATGAGTGGGAGGTGCCTGAAGGCCAGCTCGGCTCTGGAAGTGGCCCTGCCGCAGGCTCTGCTGGGCCTGGAGGTCATCACTGATTATCCGTCCTTGGCCTCTGCCTTTTTCGTTCCTTCTGACCCTCCCCTGGTGCATTCCTAGTCAAGGCCAAGCCACATGCTGAAGCGCTTGTAACCGTCCTCCACGCAGCCAAAGCTGCTCCCAATTTTGAATATTGCATGTTGGGGCAAAGGCAGAACTCCTTCGCCTCTGAAGCTCTAACATTCAAAAAATCTGTTTGATCTGGTAGTTTAACAACTGTTGATGTTTTAATTGCTTCTTTAAAGGATTTCAGCTCCATTTCTAGGGTTATTTTTATTTTACACCGAAGGAATGTCAATATTGGCCATCTCCTTGCCCAGTGACTTACCCCTGCAGGATCTCGGAGGAAAATCCAGTAATTATTGGAGCGGGCTAACTTAAGCCCCTGCTCTGGGAAACTTGGCAGACTCCTGGTTTCCCGGGGAGCCATCACTCCCTGTCAAACTGGCAGGCATCATTTCAGCCTTTCAACACCATTCCGAGCTTGGAGCCAGGCCTCCCCGTGCCTTTCGAAGAGGTACCTGGGGTAGGGGACGCCCACAGATCTGCTGCTTAATAGCTGTGTGACTTTGGGCAAGTTCCTGCCCTTCTCTGGGCAGCAATTCCCCGCTCTGGGAAGTGAGAGAGAGTTGGAAGAGAGCAGCTCCCAAGGACTCTTCCAAGGTTAGCATCTCGTGCACTGAAAGAAGATCTATTGCGCATTGCATTCCTTTCTGGGGTGAGCCTCCTGCCGAGAGGGGTCAGGAAGTCGACTTAGTGAGCCTGGTGAGGCTGAAGGGCCCGTTTTTGCTTCTCTCTCCTTCTGTTGTCTGCTTAGCTGCCCACGTGAACAAGGATAGGCCCCAAACTCCATTGCGATGACTTCAAGTCTCCTGACTCCCTACCTTCGCCTTTCTGATGGACGGGCCTTGAAAATTCCTAGCAAGTGTTTCTGTAGTGCCAGGCACTGGAAGGGGGACCAGGGAAAGGCCTAATGTATGGTCTTATTTGAGCCTCATAACACACATGTGAGGAGTGGGCTCCAAGTAGTATTATCCCCATTTTTCAGGTGAGAAAAGTCCAGAGACTTTCCTCCTTAGAGAGGAAGTTAGAGGACTTGTCCAAGGCCACACAGTTTAGTAAGTCTTCCTGCTTTCTCTGAGCCAATCACTCTACCCACTATCCATTTTGGACTTCTTTCCTGCCAGGGCAAAGGAATTAGGGTTGTCTTCAAAGAGCAGCCAGCTGATCTCCATTGGCTTACACAGGGAAGAAGAGAAGGAAGGAGAGGGGAGAGCTGAGGTTTGGGAGTGAGGGATAATGAAACCCCAAGAAGAGGTCACTTCTGGAGAACACCGAGGTTTCCAGACAACTGGAGCCAAGAAGGCTTCTAAAGGATCCTACTCAGAATCACCTTTGGAGGTAGAGAGTGCCAGAATTATCACCCCCCATTTTACAGAAGACAAAGCTGAGGCTCAGAGAAGGGAACTGACTGACCACAATCCCAGCGGGAGAATGAGAACCATATCTCCAGACTTGAAGGCTCCCTGCTCTTTCTACTCTGCTGTGGGAAAGGCTGGCCTCCCTCCAAAGCCTCTTTCAACAAAGAAGGCTTGGTGAAGGAAGGAAGCACAGAAGGGCAAGGGTGGGTCTTGGTTCCAATGAGCTTTGCTATTCATTGGCCTTTTGAGAAGTTCTAGGTCAAAATCTGGAAGATGAATGAGGTCTGCTGAGGGGAACAAGAGATTGGAAAGCAGAGGCTCTCCTGGTCATCTTGTTTGAAAACGGGAATGTTTCTGTGTGCGTGTGCGCGTGTGCGTGTGCGCGTGTGCGCGTGTGCACATGTAAGTCCCAGAGGTTCCCGACATGGCTCGTCAGTTTTGGTAACACTGCCTCCAGCTAGGGGCTAATGCCTCTGGGCCCATTCCCACCTCATCTCTCCTCAGTAATTGAATGGGCAGCTACATGACATCCCAGCTCAGCCACTTAAAGTACAAGAAAGGACTGTAGGCTAAGAAGTGTCAGGGTGCAAACCAGCAACATGGTTGCCAATTACCCACCAACACACAATATGCTCCCAGAGCTCGACCTCATTCAGCTTGGGAGACGAGGCCGGCTTCTCCAGTCACCCAGACTTAACTCTTCGCAGCCTGGCTTGGGGAGTGGACGGAGTGAGAGAAGGCAGGCAGTCCCGCCTGCCTCTTCCTTTGCTTCTCTTCGATCTCGCAGCTGAGGAGAATAATCTCTGAACTGCCGAAGGCAGGGAGCTAGGCCCATCGCCAGATCCCGCTGACCAAAACGAGCCCGCGGGCAGCTTCCGAAAGCCGCCAGCCACGATTGCTCGCCGGGCCCCCCTCCACCGTGGAGCTTCGAAGGGGCAGCCAGAATCGTCCCAGGATTGGGGATGGGCAAACCAAAGGGAAGCAAATGGCGTCTGCGTGCGCCAGGCTAGTGAGCTTGGCTTCCGTTCTTGACCTGATTTTAAAGGCAAGGCTAGCAAACGGCTAGAAAAGGAAGCAGAGATGGCGGAGGACAAGCGCAGTTTCACCTCATTCCCAGGAGGGCTTAGGGGAGCCTTTGACCAGATCCTGAGAGGCTCGACAGTAGCACAACGTTCAAGTAAAGTCCAACCTGGTCAAAGAGCCACATTCAACCAGCATTTATTAAGCACCTGCTATGTACCTGGCACGTGGCTAACCTCTGGGGATTCTAGAAAGGCACAAGAATGCCCGTTCTCAGGGAGCTCACCATTTAATGCGAGCAGCTGTACAAACAAGAAGCCTACATATACACGTGGATGGAGAAATTAGAGACCATCGCATTTATCGCGTGCTATAGGTTTACAGAGTGCTAGACAAGTAATAATAATAAGAATGATAGTAATACCTAACATTTACCTAGGGCCTACTATGTGCCGGGCACTGTGCTAAGGACTTTACAATTATTATCTCACTTGATCCTCACAACAACCCTGCGAGGTAGGTGTTGTTATTATCCCCGTGTTATAGAGGAGCAAACTGGAGCAAATAGAAGTGAAGTGACTCACCCAAGGACGCACAGCTATTAAGGGTCTCAGGTAGGATTTGAACTCGGGTCTTCCTGACAACTCCAAACCCAGTGTTCTATCCACTGCAGTGCCACCTAGCTGCCAGTAATCACAGAGCACAAGAACTAGCCTTAAGGGATACTAGGAAAGATTTCTTGTGGAAGGTAGGATTTTCTCTTAGAATTGCTAGAAGCCAGGGAGGCCAGAAGACAGGAGGAGGAAGGGCATTTCAAGGCAGCCTCAGTGAGCTGTGCCTGGCCCTCTGCATTTTTGTCAGGGACTCGTGCAAAGGCAGAGAGGTGACGTGCGCGTCTCACGAGAGTAGCAAAGCCTTTGGTTGAAAGAGGCGGGATCAGGAAGGGCCTCACCAGCAGGCCAGACTGAACGAGGGGGAATCGAGCCATTGCACAGACTTCGGTTCTGTAAGACCTTCGAGGCAGAGGTGAGCCTGGAGAGCTGGCAGGAAAGAGGGAGGCGATGCTCACGTATTAGCCTGAGCGGGGCAGCCAGGGTAGCCAGGGTGAGGATCCGGGGGCATGAAAGCTGCTGCCGAGGGGCAGAGCCGGGAGCAGCAATGGGAAGGACAGTTCCGAGATTGTGACTTGAGGTCAGGTTCAGCTCCCTAGGCATAAGAGCTAGCCCTGAGTGGCACAGGCTGTCTCAGAAGGGAGGCAGCCGGTTCCTCTCCCCGAAGGACTTTGCGCAGGCTTGGCAGTCTCTGCTTAAGTGGGGAAGGGGTGGCCTCCTCTGGAGGCTCCTGCCAGCTCTCTCTGCCTGGCTCCTTTCTTGCTCCAGTGCTCTGCCCCTCTGTGTCCTTTCCTGGGCCCTCCTGGCCTTCCTTAATCCTGAGACAGTGTTGTGCTGACCTGAGGGAGCAGTACCTTGAGCAACCTCCAGCCCCACTGCTCTCCCATTGCCCCAACTCCCCACAGACCCCCACTTCTCTTGGCTAAGCTTAATTCCTGCCCCCTTCATCATTTTCCTTCTTTCTTGCTCCGTCTCATGGCTTCCAGGTTTCCTGGATCCAAGGCTTTTCGTTGAATGTGGCTCCTTCCCAGGAAATCTCCTGGCTGCTCAAACCCCTGCTTCCATTAATGACTAGGAACAGCCACTTCTCTTCCAAATGGGATAAACCCAAATTTAGCTCTACTTCGGAGGAGCCCATTTATCACAAGGAGGAAGGATGATTAAGTCCAACTTTTAAAATATTCCGTGGAGTCAGTTCACAAGCCCGTACTAAGCATACGCTCTGGGTCGGTCGGTCGGGCACTGGGCAGAAAAAGGCCAAAGCAGGGCCTCTGCTCCCAGGGAGCTCACTATCTAACATGCTAGCCACGGCTGGGGCCATAGGAGCTTAGGTCCCAGCAAAGGCACCGATGGTGGTCTTTGGGAGAAGAGCTTTTGAGCTGAGTCTTGAGGGGACAGAGAGTATTGTGGGAGCCTGCAGGTTTCCCGGGCTTTCAGACTCTCCCTGGATGGCCTGCACACACGCCGGGAATTCCACTCACTTGGCTCCCCAGGAGAGTAGGGCTGATGGGATACATTCCAGCGGCCTTGTGTATGAGTGTAGCAGCATGAAGTCAGTGTGGCCCATGGACTGGCAGAGACACCAGCACCATCTGGGTACCAGGATTTGCAAAATACGGAAATCTGGGGGCATGACTGACCGAAGGGGAGAAGACGACTTTTCACAAAGGGACTCCAGATCCCATTGGTCTATACGAGAGCCTTCTTGAGGCTAACTCTGCTTCGTAACCCCCAGCAGCCAGCCTGGGGCCATTCGTGTTGAGGCAGAAAGCTTCCCGCACTGGAAACCAGGAGGCCAACCTGCTCAAATTTTCCAAGTCTGAGCCTCCCTTTCCCCACTCGTGACAAGCTCTTCGAAGTTGAGGGAAAGTCCTTGAAAACCAACCTCCATGTACTAGAGATGTAAGAGATCTACAGCCAGGAGGTGATAGTGAAATTGTTGGCCTTGTGGCACCTCCATCTCTCGGATGAGATTGGGAAACTGGTCTTCCAGATCCTCCCTCATGCTCCCAGACTGCTGCAGGAGTCTCCTTGTTGGTCTCCCTGCCTCCCGTCTGTCCCGACTCCATCCGGCCTCCACACAGCATCCAAAGCAATCTTCCTGCGCCCCAGGTTTGGGCTCCCAGAGCTCCGGCAGTTCACCAGGGCCTCACAGAGCACAGCTCCACTCGTCAGCCTGGCACGCAGGGCCCTCGCCACTGCGATGTCTGCTGAGCTCATGTCATATTCTCTGGCTTTTTGTACTTTCATGTTCCCACCGCCTTGGCCCACTGGCTTGTTCCCTGAACGTGGTATCCCTTCCCTCTCCCCAGCTTGTTCCATCGCACAGATTGTCCACCACCCTGTCGGGGCTCTCCCTCCGAACCTACTGCTTCTCTCTCACGAGGTTCGGCCTCTTCTCTGCTCTCTCCATCCTCATCGTCTCCAGGCTAACGCTCAGCCCCAGGTCCTCTCCACGCTCTTTGTCTAGCCCGGCTTCCCAGCGGAGGACTTGGCATGGAGTGTCCAGCCGCCTGATGCGTGTCACTCTCTGCCTCTTCATCTTCTATTGTGCTGCCATAGCTCTCTCCCCCCATAACTCTCCATAGAGGGCCCGTGCTCCCTAACCTTTCCAGATCTTGCAATCTCCTTCCCCAGCCTGGTGCTAAGAGAAACCCGGGGGTGCGAACGCGTCCCGGATTGCTCGGCCTGTTGGGAAAGGCAGCACAAAGACCTCCCTTCTCTTGGTGCGCTTTCCATAGCCATTAGAAAGGACCTCTGGGTGCATTTGCAAACATAGGCCCAGAATCTGCCTGAGATCACACCTGGACTATTCCATTTCTCCAAACTCATTAACTAGAAAGATATAGATTAATTGGAGGGAGTTCAGAGAAGACGAACAAAAATGATGAAGGGGCCGGAGGGATTGATTTATGAGCAAAGATGAAAAGAACTCTGTCTATCCAGCGTAGGTAAGTGATGACTAAGGGGGAAGGGGGTGGGGACACAACTGTCTGAGGGTGTAAACACCAAGGAGAGAAGAGAATCATTTAGTGTGCAACATGAGACTATAA
This sequence comes from Gracilinanus agilis, assembly GCF_016433145.1. Lineage (NCBI taxonomy): Eukaryota > Metazoa > Chordata > Mammalia > Didelphimorphia > Didelphidae > Gracilinanus > Gracilinanus agilis. Next base: position 61,571,505 of record NC_058136.1, on the reverse strand, counting down.
CGAGGGGTAATAAGCTATAATTACCCAAAGGAATAACAGAATGGAGATCTCAGGGAAACTCGGCTCAGTGAGACCGTGAGAGTGGTTCCCAAGGGAGACGGCAGCAAACCCCAAGAGAAGTGGAGTGCAAAAAGCAAGGCCTTTGCAGCCCAAACAGGCCTGAGTTTTTATCTTCTCTGGGTGACCTTGGGCAAGTCAGGCAACTTCTATGGGCCTTAAGAAGCCTCATCAAGAAGAAGAGGAGCTCAGAAGGCCCTCTTGGTCCCCGATTGTGTGACCTCCAGCCGAGCTTAGCTCAGAGTAAGCGGCGTGTTCCGCTGGTGGATTTTTAGGGCGGTCCATCATTCCCAAGCCTGCTGGAAGGGCCAGAGCTACGACAATGGGCATATGACTAAGTTCCTTCAGGAGAAGGTTCTGAGTGCTGATGGCAGGGTCGTGGCACCTTTGGAGCTTTCAGTAAACCTGAGGCTACAGTGCCTCTGTGCTTGCGATGCCCAGTGACACTCAGGTCTGGCTGTACATCCGGAGAGATGACATACTGCCATTACCCCAAACACACCCGTGTGTGTGCACATCTGTGTGTGTACATGTGTGTGTACATCTGTATGCCTGTGTACCTCTGTGTGTCTGTGTGTGTACATCTGTATGCCTGTGTACCTCTGTGTGTGTGTGCGTGTCTGTGTGCCTATGTGGCTCTGTGTGTGTGTGTGTGTGTACATCTGTATGCCTGTGTAACTGTGTGTGTGTGTGTGTGTGTGTGTGTATGTGTATGTATACAGTTCCTGATTTCGGTAAACTTTGGAATGTAGCTCTTCAGAAAACAAATTAGTCTGTGGGTAACTGCAGGCTAGGTAATTTGGGCTAATGCCTATTGTGCTATCCCAGCATTCCAGAGCATTACTGGGGAATCTTGCCAGCTAAGATTCTGCATGTCACTGCAGTGAAAATAGCTTCTTTTGTATGCAGGCTTCCCTGCCCCTCCCCTTGGTTCTGACCTCTCTCCGGAAAGCCCAAGTTTGGCCAGCCATGGCCTTCCCATGGCCGTGGCTCCTTCTCCCAGACACGCTCCACCTGCATTGCCCTCCCCACCCAGCCCCGGGTTGCCATAGGACAGGGGAGCAGCACTCGGAGGACCACAAAGACATATTTTAGCAGAAAAACATGTGCAGTTTTGCCTGGAGATTTGTCCCTTGGTAAGGGCTGAGAATGGAGGAAAGAAATAAATCAGGCTCTAGAAACACATGCCTAGCCTGGGTGTGAAGCCTCCACCTGGCCTGGAGAACGAGTCCTCACCCCCCCCCTTCCCTCCCCTATTCCCATCCCTACTTAGTTCTCTTGTCTGCCATTTGTTGAGGGCCAGCCAAAGAACAACTCATTCTGGCTGGCTTGCTGGGTCCCTCCCACTGCACCCCCCCTAACATTGAGCTTTAGCCTCCCTCGCCTTTTACTCAAAGGGTCATGGGAGCAGGAATTGCAGGCAGTGAGGCAAGCTAGTGGGGGAGAGAATGGAGGAAGAGCCCTCCGCCATTGTGGAAGGCCGGTCTCGTCCGGGGTCTTACTGAGGCCCCGGCTTCTCGTGCTGGAGAATTCTTCTCCACGTTCCTCCAGCGCTCCACTCCCACTCCTGCCAAGAAGCCTTTTAGCGTGGCGGAGTGGGAAACACTCATCCCGGATGTGCAAGCACAAGTGGCCTCAAGCCCTCCCTCTACCACTTGCTACCTGCTGCAGTAACTACTCCAGGCTTCCTGGTGACGGGCCACCTGCGTAGGTGCTGTTAGGCAAGCCTCTTCTCCTCCCTGGTCCTTGCCTGGAGCCCTTGGGTTCTCCTCTGCTCATTTACAATCGTGTGATACTTTGGTGATGACAGAGCTCTGGCCACGTTTGGGAGGGAGCATGTGGCACCTCAGGTGTCTCCCCTGGTGACCCTTTGGGTCATGGCAGCTCTGATTCTTTGCAGCTTTCACAGGCATGTGGGAGAACTGAAGATTGTGGTGACAAGATGCCAGGGGGGAGAGGGAGAGGGTCCCAGTAGCCAGCATGGAATCGTGGGCAGAGTCGATGCAACGTCAGGGAGACCTGGGTTCAAATCCCACCTCGGATGCAGACCAGCTGCATGACCCTTTAGCCTTTCTGAGTCTCGGGGTCCTAATCTCTAAAATGGGAGCAAGAAAAGAGAATGAGAGCGGTGATGCCCCTGACCCACCTGTGTCCCGATGTGGCCTCAGCACACCCTGGAGCAGCAGGGCGTTATTCAGGGTCAATCATTTCACCTCTGTGGGCCTCTGTTTTCCTCTACAAAATGAGGGAAGGATGTTGGCAAAGATTCCGTGAGTGAGCGGATGTGTGTGTTTGTGTTTTTGTGTCCTCAGCCGATGCCAGAGGGACTTCAGAAACCCCGTCTGGAATAGCGAGTACTTTCTTGCTTCTTTGATTTCATTTAGAGAACGCAGCAGTGCAGGCCCAGCGTCTCGTTGTTTCTTGTCCCTGTCTTAGCCGTCATCACTGGTGCCCACCCCTTTGCTGTTCTTGCTCCCCGCTTCCCCAGGCAGGATCATTTTCTTCATTTTCCAGTTGAGGGGCCTCGGCTCTGACACTTCAGAGCCTCGGTTGCCTGCTCTGCTGCTTCTAGACCTGGAACGCTTTTTATCTTGCCTGCATCAGCCGCCTCCTCAGTGAATGAAGGAACTCATTAAGAAGCCTGTGGCACGTCCATTCTCCAGCCCAATATGACAGCGCGCCGCGCGGGTGTGCGCACACACACACACAGGCACTCATGCGCACAGACGGGGGCTAGCTGATGAGATGCGAGCTCTGGGAGCTCTGGATTGTGCCTACCCTTGTGCCTGGCTTCATTAAGTCAGACGAGATGTCTGCCTGTCAGGTATTAGACTGTCTGAGCAGGAAACTTCAGCAATTGGCTTTCCCTGCTTGTTGCCTAAGACTAGATCAGGACTCTGCAAGATACCAGGCAGCTGACTAGATTGGCCCAGAGACTCCCGAGCCACGTTGGAAGCCCCCCTGAGTCAAGGCTTCTCGGGGCTTGGCTCTGCCACTAGAGGAGGGGAGTCGGAGCCACCAAGCCAGAAATTGGGCTACTGCCTTAAGGGCTAAGTGAGTTAGGCCTGTCCTGGGAACTGTTCTCCTGCACCTTGGGAATGGCAGCCTTGGCTCGGAACGTCGTGCCTCCCAAACACACTCCTTTGGCAATGCCTGTCTTCATTTTCCAGGTGACCCATCCAAGGCCACACAGAAAGTGTCACAGATTTGGAGATTGGAGTCAGGTGGTCTCTCTCCCAAGCCATAGCCAATCTCTTAGTCACCCTAACTGTGGGCAAGTCATTAGACTCCTGTCTGAACTTGGCCTGTTGCTGGTCTTTCTGCAGAGAGCTCGATCAGGACTGAGGCAGTTTTCCTGCGTGACAGCTGCTCTCTAGTTCAGGATCACCCCCGGCCCTGCCAAAGGTGCACACTGGGGGGGTGGGGGGTGGGGAGGAGTAAGTTTCAGGTGGGGACAGCAGCAGTTGGGTGGCAGTCCCTCCCCCCCCCCCCGCTTTAGCACGACTCTCCTGAAGTTGGGCCAGCCTTGAGTGGCATCACTGGAACTCAAGAACAGCTCCTACTGGGCCTGACTCCATTGGCCTAGCTCTGGCCCCAGCACCTCCTGCCAGTGCTGACCTGCACTAGATCAGCTGGCTCCTGCTGCTGTTCTGCCCATTTCCTCCTTGTGCCCCAAATGCTTAAATTCTCATCTTCTTCAAAAACTGCAGCCTCACCGTGCAGTGTCTGGGTCGGAGGACTTCAGAGATGGCAAATAAAGGCTCCGTGTTCCCAGGGATGGAGGAGGGGGGGGGGTCCCTGGGCAATGATGCCGACAGCCAAACAAGAGCCATAATGAAGGGCCCTGCGAGCAATGACAATGCCAAGGCTTTAAGCATCCTTGGGAAGAGAAGATGGAAACCCCCACAGAATTGGGCTCTGCCGTCATCGGGCTGTGACTCTGCATTTGCAAATAGCTCAGAACCGAGGCCCCAGAGCCCAGCGTTATTCATCTAATTCTCTGGGGAAATGGAGGGATCGGGGAATGGTGCCTTTCCAGTAGGGCTCCGGCTCTTTGCTTGGCCCGCAGTGGTTTCTCCAGAGGACACCGGAATTCCAGAAGGAAGGGAACGATAACTCTTATGTCTCTGCCTCCTTAGAATGGAAGCCCCCGAGCCTCCTGGGCCATTCTAGG
>NC_058136.1:61556551-61567174 GCF_016433145.1 Gracilinanus agilis | reverse complement strand
CACCCCCCCCCCCATCTTCATTTCCATGAGAGCACGGATGAGGAAATCAGCCAGGCTCTTCAGGGCTTGTCATTACTTCTAGAATCAGGACGCCACCACTGGCTGATGGTTTGTGTTTGACATCCCCAGAAGGAGGGGGGAGTCTCCAGTGTTGTCTGTGAGTATTGTTCCGCCTCCCCCAAACTGCAGGCACGTTTTTAAGCATACAGTTAGAGCCGGAGGGAGCTTTGAGGCTACCTTGCCGGATCTCATTTTGCAGAGAAGAAAGCCAAAACCCACCAAGGTCAAGGAAATGACGAACTCCTAGTAGAGGCCTTCCCTGACTGGTGCCTCCACTTTCTCTCCCCTCGTGACCTTCTGAACTGCTCACAATCTGGCTTCCTGTCTGGGCCTGGGACTCTCAAGGCTCCTTAGCCTTCCCCGACCTCTCTGCTAAGTTGCAAACATGTGCAATTCAACATAAAGCCTGCCCACTTCCAAAGTTCCCTATGACTGTGGAGGCCAACACCATCTTCTCTGTCTCTCTGTCTCTGTCCCCCTCTCTCTGAATCTGTTGGGTTTCCCTCTCTTCTCTCTGTCTACCTCTTTCTGTCTCTCTTTTTCCTCTCTCCTTCCCCCCTCTTGACTTGTCTTCCTCTCGCTCCATCTCTGCCTCTCATCGCACTCTATGCAAAGTGACTTTTCTCAGGTGCGTGTCTGACCACGTCACTCCCTACTCCATAAACTCCCTTGGGTCCCTGTTGCCTCCAGGATCACATACCTAATGCCCACTGTTTAGCATTCAAGGCCCTTCCTAAGCTGGCCCCTCCTCCCTCTCCAGTTTTCCGACACTTCACTCCCCAACACAACCCTAGGCTCTGGGCTATTGCAGGACCAGGATGGAGGCTCTCCATCTCGAAGCTCTGGACGTTTTCCTCTGGCTCTCCTCCATGCCAGGAACGCTCTCCTTCCTCATCTCAGACTTCCTTCGAGGCCAAATCAAATTCCGTCTTCTTCAGGAAGCTTTTCCCGATCCCTCTTACTTCGAATGTCTTTCTCCCATTAATTACTTCCTACCAATCCCGTATAGACCTCATTTGTACCTAGTTGTTTCCTGCTTGTTTCTCCCATTAGATTGTGAGGCTGTTTGGGGGGGGGGGCATTATTCCCAGGGCTGAGCGCCACGCCTTGACCATCCTGGGCACTTCGTAAATGTTTATTGACTAATTGCCTCTAGACCCGGCACCTTCTACCACACTGCCTCCACGCCAAGGATGCTTCGATCTGCAAATCGCTCATCCCAGGGTGGAGAGAGATACGGCTGGATGAATGTGCCCTCACCAAAGTTGGTATCAAGATAGTGAGCTGAAAGAGCTGCTTAGAAAGCAAAAGCTTCAGCCCCGAAGGGCCTAGTGTAAGCACTTGGTAGAACCCCTGCTCCATTCTAGAAGTAGACTAGAGACACGTGACTTCGGGAAGTCCTGACGAGAGAACAAGGCTGGGCGAGCTAAGCATACCCGACTTAGACTCAGGAGCCTACAGAGAGAGAGATTGATTTCAGAGTTGCTGGGTGAGGGGCATATGGCAAGGCCAGTACGGGTTCAAGTAACTATGGAGAATGTATTTTGCCCCTGGAGTCCAGCCAAAAGGGGCTACTTGTCCCCAGCAGTGCAGAATTAGCCTGGGGATAAAAACGAGTCACTTGAACCAACCTCAACCTTCCCTGTTGAGGACCTAGAAGTTAGTGACTAACTGGAATCCTTGCAACTTAGCTCTCAGAGAACCCAAGTTTCCTCAATCCCAGGAGCCAACTTGATTTTGTACTTGGGCTGGCTGATGTCTGTTACTTCTGCTGATCTCAAGAAGCTTAGATTGCCGGCTGGACCTTGAAGGGTGCCCCTTAGCTACAGGCTGCGTCAGTGGTTTGGAAAATGACCGGGATAACTGCAGGAAGCACCTGGGTGAGGAGAGGTCACAAAACCCTTGATTGAGTGAAATGAGCTATTTCTTTTTTTAATATTTTATTTTTTAGAAACATTTTCCATGGTTACATGATTCATGTTCTTACCTTCCCCTTCACCCCCCGCAAGACTCCCCCTCCCCCATGGCCGATGCACATTCCCACTGGTTTCTTCCTGTGTCATCCATCAAGACCTATTTCCAAATTGTTGATAGTTGCATTGGGGTGGTCGTTTCAAGTCTACATCCCCAATCATGTCCGCCTCAACCCATGTGTTCAAGCAGTTGTTTTTCTTCTGTGTTTCCTCTCCTGCAGTCCTTCCTCTGAATGTGGGTAGCATCTTTTCCATAAATCCCTCAGAATTGTCCTGGGTCATTGCATTACTGCTAGTACAGACGTCCATTACATTTGATTTTTACCACAGTGTGTCAGTCTCTGTGTACAATGTTCTTCTGGCTCTGCTCCTGAAATAAGCTATTTCTTAATGGAGCTTTAACCGAACTGCTGGAGAGGACTCTCATATTATCCCCCATCTTCATGATCAAGGAGGAGGCCTAGAAATGTTGATGAAAAGCCTTGGCTAGTTTGAGGATGAAAGATATAAGCCTGTCCCGAAGCATTTTCTTATGTGACAGCACCTGCCAGAGCTTACTGCCTAGGGCCACAGCTGCCACTACTAGTGAGACAGGAGAGGAAAACCATAGCGGGACAAGCGGAGGCTCCCCTTGGATTTAATGGATCCTTTTGGGAGGATGTATGAGAAAACACCACGGCCAACAGTGATTTGTATCTTCTCTTATAACTAAAACTGTTACGCGATTTCTTTTTGTTTATAATATTTAAGCTCTTTCGTTCTCTTTAAAACAAGCATCTCCTAGGATTGATCTCCGACCCTTTAGAGAAGAGGTTTAGACCGTTCAGATCACCAGAACTAGGCATGGCATCATCAAGAATAAGTCGCACTACATCAGCTTGTTTCTTTTGACTAGAGGACAGTGGGAGAGACCTAACATAGCTGGACTTGAAGATGTAAAACTGTTCATAGGAAAGGGAGCTGAGGCTTTAGAGGGCTGCAAGCTCAATGATTCAGCAGCAGTGTGTTATGGCAACCGAACCAATGGGATCCTGGGCATGTGGCTTGAATGCAAGTACAGCATGGGGGCGGCACTCTACTCTGCCCTGGGCCAGCCAAAGCTGGCAGATCCTGTTTGAATCCAAGGACCTCATTGGAGGGAGAATATTAATAAGCTGTCTGGAATGTGTTCAGAGTAGGACACCCAAGAGAGTAAGGGGGTGAGGATTGGAGTATGTCCTACAAGAACTGACTGAAGGAACCTTGAGGGTTGCTGCCTTCCAGTATTTGGAGGGTCTCATGTGGCCCTGGAACAATGGATAGAAGATCTGGAAAGGTCAGTTTCAGCTTTGTACTGCCTGTCAATGACAGCTGTCCAAAAGTGAGTCAGGCTCTGCTTCTGGAGCTATTGAGTTACCTCTTACTTTCCCCCCACCCACCCAGAGTTCCTCCAGGGACTACTCGTTGGTGATATTGGGTTTTTTTTAATTTACTTACTTAGTTAATTAAGAATATTTTTCCATGGCTACATGATTCATGTTCTTTCCCTCCCCACTCCCAGAGCTGACAAGCAATCCCACTGGGTTATACACGTATCATTGTTCAAAACCTATTTCCATATTATTAATATTGGCAATAGAGTGATCATTTAAAGTCAACATATTGGTGATATTGTTGAAGGGGTTCTTGTTTCAGGTCTGGGTAGACTTAATGACCTCAAAGATAATTTAGATCAGTGATGGTGAACCTATGGCAGATGGCATGCAGAGCACTCTCTGGTGGGCACTAGGCTGCCCCTCCCCCCAGTTCATTACTAGAAAGGCAGAGGGACTGGAGCAGAGCTGCTCCCCTCCCCCTTTCCAATATGCCTGATGACATTTTTTCACATTCCCCCGCCCCTCTGCCCAGCAGCCCAATGGGAGTGCACAGGAAGTAAGGTGGGCGGCTCACAGGAGGCAGAGATGGAGGGGAGCAGAGAGCTCAGAGTGGCCTGAGTTCTCTGCTCTCCCTCCCCCTCTCTACAGTCACTGAGGACATTCCTCACTTCATCCACCCCTCTGCCCAGCAGCCTAATGGGAGCTCTTTCTCCCTCCCCTATGTGGGGTAAGGGGGGTGTCAGGGCACAACCAGCACTCGGTATGGAGGAGGGGCCCAGCACTCCATCTCCAAAAGGTTCTGCATCACTGATTTAGGTCTAGAAGTGACCCAAGAGGTCATCTCTTCTAACTCTCTCATTTTACTATTCAGAAATTTGAGACTACTCAGGTTGAGTGACTTGCCCAAGATCACAGCAGTAGGCAGTAGCAAGAGTGGAATTCAACTCCATTACCTCCTGTTCCAAATTCAGCCCTCTTTCCACCCCATTGATTCTGTTAAGATAAAGAAGGCTGGGCAGATTAGGTTGCGATTGAAGGGGTGGCAAGAGTGCCCTCCCTAATGGGATCTCAATTCTAAAAAGAGGTTGGATCCAGTTGGCCATCAAACCAGAATGGTTTGACCAAAGTAGATTGGCCAAAGAACCATTTGCGTTGCACCTTTCTGAAATGAGATCCGTGGATCTGAGAGATATCTTTTCTTCACTGCTCCATGGCCCATGGCCCAAGGTCTTAAGTCTCTGGAATCAAGATTTAGGCAATGAATATGCATACAAATGACTCATGACCACATTATATTGACATACTTATTTTCATTTGTTTATATTTTGTCTTAATTTCTTTTATAGTGAACTGTTCTGCTTAGATTTTTCTGGAAAAGATTTATGAAACTGTGCCCAGCATGGGGCTTTCTGCACTCACTGTCATGAACATAAGCCCCAGTCAAGAATTTTCCACTGAGAAAAATCCATCTCTATAGAAATGCACGCGAACATTGGATTCTAATCAACGACCACATTGAAAGAATTTGCTCAACTGTTCCAGCTACTGAATCAATGCTGGTCTGCTATGAGGCTGCCTAAGCAGTTGTTGTCTTATATCTACATCCAAGGAGGCCCCAGTCATGCTTAGGCAGCACAAGGAAGGCTAAATTGCTAAGTTAACGGAGAGCGTCAGGCTAGCTTTGAATTGGCCGAACGGTACATTGCTGTAATGTCCTACCTGGCCCTCTCATCCCTCTCATTATAGTGATGGATCTCCCTCATATTTCCCTGGAGGAGGCTCATCCTCGTCCCATTCTCCGGGGTCACTTCTCATTCTAAGTAGAATTTTTCTGGCCCAATGTCAAAGGCAGTATTGCCGCTGATTCTACCGTGCCCGTGGCAGTCTCGGTCTTGCTAGAGTGGTTAGAGTCCCGGCACCCCATTCGTGCAGTGACTGTGGTCCCAGCCCACAGCATCTTTGTTCTTATGCTGACTGGGATCTCAATGCTTGGCTACTCCCATCCCGTATTGGCTGGCGCCTCCTGCTATTTCATTCCAGTCCGAAAAGCATTTTTTAAGCCAGGCACTGTGCTAGGCGCTGGACATGCAAAGATAAAGTCAACATTCCCTGCCCTCGAGGAGCTTCGTGTAAACAGATTAGTATAGAGAGGATTCTGTTTTTTTAACCTCTGTAACTTTTTTCCTTTTTTTTAAATTTGGAGTTCCAAATTCTCTCCCTCCCTCCAGCCAGCCCTTTGCCCACCCATTGGGATGGCAAGCAATATGATACCCGCTATACATATGAAGTCACGCAAGAGCTCTCTCCATGTTAGCCATGCTGCCCAAAAAGAAAAATCAAGAGCATTGGGAGCTCTCTGCTTCAGTCTGCACTCTCGGGTTATCAGCTCTCCCTGTGAAGGCAGAGGGCATTTTCCTCATGAGCCCTTTATTCTGCCCAGGATCATTTTCTTGATCAGAACAGCTAAGTCTTTCACAATTGATCGTCATTATGATATGGCTGCTATTTTGTCTTATGTTCTCCTGGTTCTGCTCGCTTCCCTTTGCATCAGTTCTATATCATTAGACTTTTCTCCCCAGGACTCGAAATCCCAGCTCCCAATGTTCCTTCTCACGTTCTGTGCTAATGTAGGGAGGACATAAGTTTTGGGTAGCTCCGCCCTCTCTCTCTCTCTCTCTCTCTCTCTCTCTCTCTCTCTGTGAGCACAACTGCGGAAGTGAGCTTTTGGGCCAGGCAGGAAAACTTACTCACATGGTCCTCTTTTTGTTAGATAATTAGGTTGTTTTACTTCTATTTCCTTTTTATTCCTTCTACTTCAAGTGATTATTAATAAACTCTATAAAATTAATAATTATTGATATTGATTTAGATCTTGCGGTTTGTAAAAGCCTCCCCAATTCCTCTGAAACAGTCCCCCTCATCATTTCTTTTATTCCATCACAATCATATACCACAGCTTATTCAATCGTTCCCCAATCATTGGGCATCCCCTGAGTTTCCACTTTTTTACCACCACAAAAAGAGCTGCATGTAGCCGATATAGACACAGAGAAATATAGTTTGTACAAATAAGTCCTTTTTGCTTTTCCTTTGATCTCTTTGGGATACAGATCTAGTAGGAGTTTGGGTTTCACATTGTTCTCCAGAATGGTTGGATCAGTTCACAACTGCACCAACAATGCATTAGTGTCCATTTTCCCACATCCCCTCCAAAATGTGTTCTTTCCCTTTTTCTGTCATGTTAGGCTGTTTGATGGATGTGAGATGGTACCTCAATGTTGTTTTCATTTGCATTCCTCTAATCAGACATGATTTGGAGCATTTTTCCATGTGACTAGTGCTAGGAAAGCTAAAGAATCTAAGAAGGAGAAGTGAGCAGGGAGTGTAATCGAGGCATGGGGGCCAATCCACGGGAGAAGGAATACTGAGTTTGGAGATAAAACAGGTAGGCCAGTTGAAATTGTAAAGGCAACAGTAAGGAGCCAGAAACCTTTGTTCCTGAGTGGGAAAAGGATGTGTTCCAACTTGGGTTTTAGGGCATCGACTTTGTGGACAACCTAGTTGATGGCAAAACTGGAAAGTGGAGTCTAGTAACATCAGGGAGCTGCTGAGAGACGAACTAGGGATATGGGGAGGGGACTAGAGAGGAGATGGATGTCAGATGTTATGGAGAGAGAAAAAACTGACCAACTATGGCACCTGGTTGGACGAGGCGGGGGTTCAGGTTGTGGCCTGGGCCACCAAAGGATTAGAAATAGAAAAATACGGAAGGCATGGGAGTCGGGAAGAAAAGATGGCGAGTTCGACTTCGAACACATTGGATTTGGGATGTCCAAGCATGTCAAACTATGTCAGCCTAGAGGTCAGGAAGAGGCTTGAAACTGGGAGTCATTTGCATAGAAATGATTACTGAACCCATGACAGCTGATGAGGTCACCAAGCGAGAGGGGGTAGAGGGGAGAGGAAAGCCAGCAGAAAGCTCTGAGAGAAGCCAGGGATTGGGGCACGGGACACAAATGATCATTTGGCAAAGGACCTGGAGGAAGAGGGCCCATCGCCGCAGTCACCGCCGCTGCCCCCAGATGCTTGGAGAAAACCCAGGACAGAGAGGGTAGTCTATAGTGTCAACGGCTGCAGAGAGGTCAAGAAGGCTGAGCACGAGAGAAAGGCCATTGGATCGGGCGGTTCTGAGATCACCGGCAACTTTGGAGAGAGCATTTTCAAGCTGACCGATGAAGTCAGAAGTCAGTTTGCAGGAGCCGAAAAGGGAGTTGGAGGAGAGGAAGTAGAAACAACATGAATAAGCAGCTAATATTTTCAGGAGTTTGTGCAAGGGAGAAGTCAGAGGATGATAGCTTGAGGGGAGAAGAGGCACGAGGTTTTGTTGTCGATTTGGGCATGTTTGGTGGCTCCAGGCCCTGCCCTTGGTGAGCTCAGCCTCGCAGTGGCTGAGCTGTCCTTGGTGCCTTGGCTCTAGGCGTGGCTGGGTCCTGCCCTTGTGCCCCAGACATCTGCTGCTGAATCTGTCTCACTGATGGTGTTTGGACCTTGATCGATTGCCCGCTCTTTGGAAGTCTGCCTGGATTGCCACACGGGGACTCGAATTTTTGCCCCAACGTCAACTCACAGTCCTCACGTCCCGCTAGCCGATCTCCTAATCTCGGTCCCTTTCTTAACATATAGCGCCTCCGCCCTCCTTGGCTGGACCATCCCCTGGGTCTCTGCTTAGGTTTAGATCCTTGATTCCTGTCTGACCCCACCACTCTGTTTCAGCTCACAGGCCTCATCTTCATTGATCTGCTCTAACCTGCTTTCTCTGCCCCAGTTAGGCCATCTTTTCTGCACTGATAGTGAGGAAGAAAATATTAGACTTGGAATCAGAACGCCTCAGTTCAAATCCTGGCTCTGATACCTGCTGTGACCTTGGGCAAGTTGCTTCCCCTCTCTGAGCCTCAAATTCTCATAATCTGTACATTGGAAGCTGCTCTGATGGTGGCTATATTACAAGAGCTAAAATGCTATGTCTAGGACCAGCTCGGCTCCACCCACCACGGAAACTCTCTCCTCTCTGTCTAACATTCTAGCAAGCAAGCAAGATGGCCTCCATCTCTTCAGCATTTGGCTTCTTGCTTCCAGGTTCTTCCCAGATCTTGTCTTAGCCCATCTGTTTTGTCAGCAGCCAGGCACCTCCGGTCCTGCTCCTCTGGGGACCCTGGGCACTGTGGTCCTTACTGGTGGGAGGATTCAAGTGATTCTCCCTCTGTGCTAGAGACTACCTCCATTCCCTTCTCTTCTCTCACATGGCCACCCCCTCTCCTTGCCCTCCATGCAGTATCCTTGGGAGGGGTCTGCCTGCCTCAAATATCCTCCCCCCAGTATAACCGCCTGTCAGCCGCCAAGGCGATTTTCCTGTAATGCAGGTCACCTGCCCTACTCAGTAGACTCCAGTGGCTCCCTCTCACTTTGGGGATCAAATACGAAATCTTTTATTGGGTTGCAGAGACCCAGAATCAGAGCCCTGTGGGAGCCTCCCCCTCCCCGAACCCTACCTTTCCAGTCCTCTCTGAGTTCTCTGGGATCCAAAGGCCCTGGCCTCCTCTCTTTTCCGCCCACATACCGTGGCTCCGGCCCAGGCCTTTCCGTTGACAGCCCCCGCATCTCGGCCTCCTGGCTTCCCAGCTCCTTTCAGGCCCCAGCTAAAAGCCTACCTTCAGCAGAAAGTCTTTCCCGGTCATCTCTAATGCAAGTGTTCTGCTGACGACCTCTGCTTTCTCCCCTGTTCATACCTACATATCAGCATGTTGTCTCCCCCATGGGACAGGGAGCTCCTGGAGGGCCTCTTCATATCCCTCGCAGGTGGCGCAGGGCCTGACGCGTAGTAGGTGCTTAATAAATGCTTAGTGACTCGACCCACATTTCTTAAGTCCTCTGTTGTGTGTCAGGCACTGGGAAGAGGGGATAGATCTATGATCCCATTGGTATTGGGAACTCTCTCTACAGGTTTGGGTCAGCGTCTTCTCTACAACATCTAGTCTTAAAGAACTTCCTGAGGTAGTGAGAGATTAAGTGATTTGGCCAGGGTCACCCTGCCGGCTCGAACTCGGGTCTCTGTCGCTCCGGGGCCAGCTCTCTGTTGAGTCTAGCACACTGCCTTTCTGGGAATACAGAGACCACAGAAGAGTTCCCCCTCTCATGTGGGGGCAGGCTGGTAGTCTGTCAAGCACCAGATAAGTAGATACAAAGCCATTTACGGAGGGGATGTCAGGGAAGGGGGAAAGGACGGCTGCCACAGGAACCGGAGTCTTAAAGGAAGACAAAGGTTCTGAGACAGGGACGTGAGTACGGAGGGAAGGAGCCCACGTCAGGCCTGAGGGCCAGAGGCTGAGTGACTCACTGAGCTAGAAAGTGGGGCGGCTTGGCTGGAATGGAGAGTCCTTTGCAGTCAGGTCGGACAAGGTTTTACACAGAAGATGGTTTCAGCTGGAGGTGAGGTCGGAGAGGGGGGGGACATGGAAGGGAGAGATCCCAACGGAGAGGTCAGGGCTACGTCTCGGAAGTCGTCCACTGAGCGAATGGGACTATGGGGGCGTCACACCAGCCGTGAAGGACACACATTTATCAGAAAAGAAAATGAGTTCAACTTTGAGCTGTGGAGTTTGAGCTGCCCTTGGGACAGCCATGGGGAGATGGCCGTCAAGCAGTTGGCAATGGCACAGCAAAGTCCTGGGGAGCGATCAGAGCCTATGTGGGCATCATCTGTTCCGATATGATCGTTGAACAGTTCGGGCAAGTCGCTTAACCGCACTCTTCTGCCTTGGAGCCAATATGTAGTATGGATTCTAAGACAGCCGGAAAGGGTTATAATGAAGGAGAAGAGCCATAGGAAGATGGCTTGAGGGGCTGGCAGTATCGTGTGAAGGTTCCTTCAGGTGGGAGGGGGTGGTAGAGCAGGGATTTGGTCAATATTTGTCAGAGGAGCAGCAGGAGATGACTGAAGAGAGAATGATGATAGCAGAGAAAATGATGGAATTAGAGGCATAAATGGTGGAGGGGGAGCTTGGCCACAAGAAGGATCCGCCCCTTCCTCGGAGACCAGGGCAAAAGCATGAATGAGTGGGGAGAGGCGTGGGGCGGCGTAGAAGAATTTTCTGTAGCTGAGTAGAGAAGAGAGACCTCCCAGTGGATGGCCTCCATTTTGTCATTAAGGTAGGAAGTGAGGGGATGGCAGTGGGAGG
>NC_058136.1:61538599-61551120 GCF_016433145.1 Gracilinanus agilis | reverse complement strand
CATGCACGCGCACACACACGCACACGCACATGCACACACACACACACACACACACACACACACACACACACACACACACGATCCCCATAGCCGTGCCTGTGAGACATACAACAGAAACAAGATTTGTCATCTTTTCGGTCAAGTAGCTTCGAGTCTAGCAGAAGGGGGTCCTGGCAGAAGAGTCAAGGGGAGGAGGAAGGCGCCGTGAGCCTGAGTCTGGTCGAGCACACCCTGCCCTCTGCCCCATCCCCATGGCCTGGCTCTCTTGGCTCTGTTCTCTGTTTGGGCTGCTCTTCCTATTCCACAGAGCTGCCTGGCTATCCGATTCAGTGACTTATCAACTGAGAGCTGGTGGTGAAAGCTTGGCGTAGATTGCTCACCAGGTCCATGCCAGCTGCTGCACCAGGACCCAGGAGGGTATGGCCTTGGGGGGTGAGGCAAGCTGTGGAATGACAGCCCAGTAGTCCTTGTCACAGCCTTGGTGCCCTTCCCACATCTCCTGGAGTCCAAGGGAGCAGTGGAGGCTGATTCCCCGAGGACCCCTCACTGCGGCTTTTCCCCTGGTTCCTCAACACATTGGACTGCTCTCCCTCACAGAGGCCCAGCTCGGTGCAGCTCAGCTTTTGACAAACCACCAACCCTGCAGCCCCCTAGCACACTGTGCTCCCCTCCTGCAGCGACTCCTCTTTCCTTCCTCCTTCCTCTTTTCTCCTTGTTGCCAGCCTAGGAGAGAGCTTAGAAAAAACAAGGCCATTCTACAGATAGAACCTGCTCCCTCGCCAATCAAGAAGACCATCGACTCCACTAACAGCTGGTTTAGACTCGTCAGCCATCGAGATCCCTGGAGAAAGGTTCATAGTGCTCTCGGGCGCTAAATGGTGTCCGAGCCAGACAATGGCAACAGCTCTGGCCCCAGAGAATTGGGTAGAGTGGAGAGAACATTCAATTTGGCATCAGAGGACCTAGGTTGGAATCATCCCTCTTGTTATTTGCTTCCTGTGTGACCCTGGGCAAGTGTGGTGAGTTCAGGATTCCAAAGATTCTCCAGAGAGACCTACCTCAAGCTACTGGTTCATTGACCAGCATTCAAAGCAGCTGGACATGCTCCTCCAGAAAGGGTACGAGGTCCACCTCATCACCACCCACTGGGGCCCGATTTACATCTGGGCTGGGGAAAGGAGGCTTCTGGAGAGTCATCTGTACCACCAGTGATAAACAAAGGAAGCCGATCTTCTTCCAAAGGCACCAGTCCGAGGAGCAGATGTGGCGACCGAGCACAGGGACTGAGAGAATTCCTCATGGATGCTTGTCATTCACTCTATTTCTACCCCATTATCAATCTGTATGTTTCCCCATCTCTAGACCAAGTGGGACTGTCTAACCGGCCCGTGTCAGCGAGAAATCCTTTCCGTGGGCTTCAGTTTCTTCATTTGTAATATGAAAGGGCTGGGGGTGATGTTCCCTTTCAACTCAGAAGCTTCTGATTGTAGCATTTTCTTTTCCTCCAAATAGGCAAATACATAGGAGCTTCCTGCCTTTGTGGCTCTGAGGCCACAATACCCGATGGGAAGTGCTGTTTACGGCAGAGGCAAGCCCCCTACTGGAGGGTTTGGAAGGCTTCCTGCCTGAGCTTTAGCAGCTGTTCCATGGTCCTGATGGAACCGGCAAGTGTGACCACAGGAAGGCTGGGAAGCCCAGGATGGCCTTGAAGCCCTCATTCCACAGAACCTCTATGTGGAAAGCCAACTCCAGGCCCCCTCCCCCAAGGGGAATCTGGCTTGCTTGGCTTCTGCATTTGAGTATCAAAAAGCATCATGTGGGCAGGTGGCTAGGCAGAGCCCACCCAGCACTGACTGGCCCCCTCGTTTATGGTGGGGACCCAGGCAATTGCCTTACGTGCCACTGTGCTTGGTCTGACCAGGGAGATGGAAAGGAAGAAGGCCCCACTGTACAGAGCAGCCGGCTGGCAGAGCCACCAAGCACATCCCTAACAAGGATATATTCTTTCAGGAGAAATGGAAATGGAACTCCCACGTGATCTGGGCCAGTGTCCTCAGGTACGCCTGGGCTCGGAATCATTTCATGGGCTTTGTGTTTGTCCTGTAGGGAGGACCCCTGAGCCAGCTCCCAGCTGGCCTACATGTTGGAGAGCTTTGATGCTGACCACCCCCTCTGAGCTCGTAGCCCCTTCAGGTGATGCCCAGGCTGGGGTGGCCGACCCCACGGCCTGAATGCGAACTGATCACTGGCTGGATCACCTCAGATTCCCAGTCCTGTGCCCAGAACTCGACCAAGTAGATCCCACTTACCTCCTTCTGCTGATGGCCAGTGCAGAGCTTCCTAGATGCCAGCAGGACTTCACTGTTATCAAGGAATTCGAGACCTTCTTCCCATGCTGCAACTGTGATTACCCTGCTGAGTTTGATAACAGGGGCTACCACCTCTTCCCCATGGAACCTTTGGCAGCTCCCCTCCCTTCCCCATTCTGGCCTTTGGTTTCCTAATCTCTAAAATAGGGGTACCAAAACTTGACTCCCCCTACCTTGCAAGGGTTTGGGCGGCTTCGAAGCACCAGGGAAAGGGGAATGCCATGAAATAAATGGGAAAGATATTGGTTTAGGAAGAATTTGCTTGGGGCCATCATCCGCTTCCAGTCATTTTCCATGCCTCCCTCTGAGATACAGGAACTTCCCTGGGAAGGACACTCATGGGACAGGGCTGTGTGTCCAGCAGCTCTAGGGTTTGGTCCCCCTGCCAACCCCTCACCTGCCTTCCTATCTCTTGCTCTTAGCTGGGCAGAGCACCCAAACTACAGCAGGCAGCAGTTGGCCACGTGCCAGTGCCCTGCTCAGAAGCATGTGGCAGCTTGGATGCCTCTGGGCCTCCCCCCGACCCTCCCTGCCCTCAGACCAGCCTGGTTCCCTCCTTGTCCTTCAGACAACCCTGGGGGCATTTCTGGCTTTGCTTGCCACTTGTTCTGGATTAGACACTCTTCTTGTACCACCCCCACCCCACTGGAGAGTTGCCCTTGCTTTAGGACTACTCATTGGTGCTTCTCGGGAAAGCTTGACCTCTCACTCCCTCCTGTCTGCAGTTGCTAAGCCCGACTGGCATCAGTGATCATTCTTATCCTTCCCCAAAGGCTGCTGGCACTTTGGGACCTTTGGCTTCTCTTCCTGGTCATCATGCCATGACTGATGGCTGCATGTTCTGCTCTAGACTAGGAGCTCTCTGAGGGCAGGGCCCCTTCCTGTCTTGGACATCTGGGTACGCTTGCTCACACGACTCCACTCTCTCCTGAGTGCGCCAGCTGACTGACAGGTGGTGGAATTGGCCACGTGATCTCGGGGTGTCTCCAGGCAGGGGTCCTGTCTTGGTGGCTGTCAGCTGCTGCACACTTTGGTATTCACCCCAGGCACTCAGGGAGCAGAAGGCTAGTTAGTCAAGGACATCAGAATAGAGTAGAAGGGACAAAGCCGCCTGCCCTCGGGAACCTGGCCTTGCAGGCCTCAGTCCTCTACTCTAATTAGCTGTGATCTGGGCCTCCCCAGGCCTGTGGGAGACCCACATGATAATATTTGCACTGCTTTAGGAGTCCAGAGACCTGCGAGGGGCCAAGTCCTAGCTCACAGATGACAAGCCTGGCTCTGGAACAGAAAGGGTCCTCTGGGGCATCCAGTCCAGTCCCCACATTTGACACACAGGGAAACTGGGGACCAGGGCCCTGACGATACCTGCTCCAGGTCACCCGGGAAGAAATTGTGACGTGGGGGGGGGGAGGATCTGATCCCCAGGCTCCTAACTTCTGGGTCATGCTCTATGTGACTGTGGGAGGCTTGCTAACCCTTTTGAATCTTCCTATTCCCCTTTGATAAAATGGGAATAAAATGGGCCCTACCTTACTGGCTGGTGGTGAGGAAAGTGCTGTGGAGGGTGGTGTACATGTGTATGTGGCAGGGAGGTGGGGGGAGCGGAGTGAGCGTATCCGCCTGTGTGTGTGGGTGAGTGTGTGCGCACACACACACACACACACACACACACACACACACACACACACGCCAGTGCCTCAGAGACAAAGAGGTCCTGATAGGGACTCCTCCCCCCTGCCCCAACAAGCCTGCCTGGAGGTGCCCTTTACCTTGCCAGGCTGAAGCCTCCTCCCTAGCTGGCTCTCATCCTAGGGCATTTCTTTGCTTTGACCGCCATCTGTCTGTGGCATCCAGGGTCTGCTGCCTTTGTGCAATGAGGGCAGGCGATAGGCTGGGCTGGGCTTAGCAACTCCAGACAGGAGCAGGACTGGGCTACCATCCCCCAGGCCCTGAGTTAGCTGCTCGCCTGCCTTGCTCTGGGGCCTTCTCTCACCTGTAAAGTGGCTACCAGCCTCCCAGGGTGCTTAGAGCAGTGCGAAGGGCCATGGGAGTGGGAGGGCTGAGGCAGTCCTTGTCCAGTGGCCAGTGGCACAGATGGGGCTGCCCCAGTGAGCTCACAGCCAGAGAAACTTTGCCCTGCTGGCTGGCCTCTCATTTCCAGTTGAGAGCCCTGCACAGGCCTTGTTTGCCCTGTCCTTTCGCCTGTGGGAAACCAGGGTGTAATCAGTGAAGGAAAAGTAAATAAATAATTGGATTATTCCCCCACCCCTCCAGCCAGATCCCTGGCTCTGGCCAACATTCCTGGTGTAAGGGAGAACCACAGTCTGGGAATTAGGCCTCCTGCTCCGTTCCCGCCCTCTAACCTGCCCCCGGAAGCCCAGCTGGACACAGGACCACTTTCCTTGGGTGGGCAGGGGGGCAGCTGTGCTTTGTTGTTCAACATTGATGGTTTCCCCTCCTGCTGGCCCACCCTCTAATGGAAGAGGCAGCTGTAAGGCCTGTGCAGAGGGGGCCACTTCCTCTGAAAAAGCTGGCCTGATTTTATAGGGAAGACACAAGGTCCATCCAGAGCACCTTCACACATGGGCGGCCCTGGCCTTGATAGTGGAAGAGAAATGATCCTGGCCGAGCCAGTACCACCCCCCCCTCCCCCGCCCCCACCTTTTCCTTTTCCTTTTCCTTTTCCTTCCAGGAGTCCCTTCTACAGCTCTGTCTAGTTCACCATTGCGGCCAAAGGCCACCTCCCCTTGGCACACATGGTGTGAATTTAGGTGTACCTGCATACTCAGAGACACACACACACACACACACACACACACACACACACACACTTTTCCATTCCTACCCAGGAGCCCCTGCAGGCAGAACTCTCTGTAGCTTGTGGAAGACTAGAGGGACAGACTCCAGCTACAAGACCTCTGCTCTCAGGGTAGTAAATTCCTTAGCCTGAGGGCCAACACCCTACCCTGCTCCCAACCCTACCAGTGGTTAGAAATCAATTCTCCATCCTCCATCCTGGCCCACTCTTGTTGGCCTCAAGTGCAGAAAGAATCTTGGCCTTGGAGTCTGGAGATCCAAGTCCCTTCCTCTCCCCAGATGTGGAAAGAGGGGCAGATCACATGACTTTTTAGAGCCTTTTGAGCTCAAGCCTATCGTCCCGTTTCCACTTAGTCGATGCTTGTTGCCCAGTTACTCCCACCATCCGTGTGTTTAGCCACCTTGAGCCTCTGTTTCCTCTCCTGGAACATGTGCTTCACAATCCTTCCCTCATGGTACCCCCCCCCTCAAGTGATTGTGGAGAGCCAGTAGTTCCATAATGAATGGCCTGGCTCCAAAGGCAGGGCTGGCTACTTGGCCTCCATTTTTGACTCTCCAGGCACCTTTGGGGAATGCAACCTACTCCTCAGCTGAGTCTTGTCTTTTTCATGGGAATGTATTGGGTATCGCGAGCAGCTTTTACACCCAGGCCAGAGAGCTTCCTTTGCTTCATAGGCCAAGGAATCCTCAAGGGGTGGAAGCAAGCATGAGGAGCACATTGGCCATCTCCTGGCTTTCCAGCATCCTCCTCTCGCTTGGGCCTCTCACCCGAGAGCCAGGAGGACTGGATACCATTTGTTGTTTTGAACCAACCAACAATCTCAGCCAACCATGCCATTTGGAGATGAGCACATTTTGTTGGCATGCAGAGAACAGAGATGCCCAAGAGTCACACGTGTTTTTGGAGTGCTGCTAAGAGGAAGCTTTAGACAGATAGCCGCCATGATCCTGGTCTGGTCCGTGGGGAACTGGGGATGCGGGACCTGCACACACCATACTCAGAGGAAACGTTGCTATTAGCCTGATGTACAAGGCCCCGAATACGTACTTGGTGCCCGGAGGACAAAGAAGGGGGAGCCTAAGGGAGTAAGGCTTCCTCTGGGGCTGGGGGGAGGGTCGTGGCTCAGCTCTTGAGCAGGATCTTAAAGGCTGGGTGGGATGGAGGCAGGTAGGGAGCAGTGGACACAAGCTGGAAGGCAGTGAGATGGTGAGGGCATGGGGAGAAGAGCAGCCCACGTGGAGGCGAGGTTACGTGGGGGCTTTGAATTCCACAAGTTGGGGTTTCAAATGCAGTTCAACCCAAATCACTAAAACGACTTGTCCATGAGGTTCTGTGCCGGGCTCCAGAGATGCCAATATGGAGGCAGCAGTCCCTGCCCTCAAGGAGCTTCCTGTGGCTTGATTTGGAACTGTTCACTGAGGAGTCACCAGAGGTGTTTGAGTAATTCAATTGACCAAGGAACAGATACTTTGATATTTTATTTTACGGGGTGCCTGGAAGCTCACATTCCACTGAAGCAGAGCCATGCTGCAAAGAGAGGCAGCCAGGGAGGGCTTCTCTTGGGTTATTGTCTGTGGCCATAGCAGGTCTAGAAAATGGGGCGGGGTCTCACCAGGTGACGAAGGCCAGGGAGGAATCCCAATTGACTCCTTGCTTTCTAGCCTTGACTGATGAGGAAAGGGGAGATTTGAGGTGAGGAAGCTGGCTTGGAGCAGGAAGTGGGGAGCCTAGTTCCATCTGGGCCAGAGGAGGGCTCTACTCTCCAGGCCAGTGGTGTCTGGATCGGCCCCTTTCGAGCTGACCCTTGTGTCCTCTGTCCCTTTGCAGTTGGCCCTGCTGAATTTCTTCTTTCCTGAGGAAGAAGAAACCCGACATGCTCATCGCAGCAAGAGGAGCAAAAGCAGTGAGGGAGCAGATGGTAAGTGCCCCCCCCATGGCGGGGTGTCCCCTTTATGTGTCCCGAGTGCCCTTCTCAGGACCTTGTGCTTAGCTCTCCTGCGGCAAGGCTGCTGCAAACACAGCCCAGATAGGTTTGCCCCTGGCAGCTGGATGGATATTCACCACTGCTTAGGGCTCCGGCCACACTCGAGGCCCTCCCACGTCACCCGAGGCCACTCTGGAGCCAGGAGACGGAGCTTTTTGATCATGAGTCACATGGTCTGAAGTCTAAATGCCAGTGGGCTGCAGGAATTTCGTCATATCATTAATCATATCTGCTCATACTAGAATTACTCATTGATCCAAGTCTGCTCCATGGCACCCGGAGGCAGGCACAGGTTGGCCAGTGTTATTGATGGACAGGTTCATTGGTGGCGGCTAATTAAGTGGCCAGTGGCTGCATTTGTCCCAGGAGGCCGTGTTCAAAGTTCCATGCTGCATAATGAGGTGTCGGGCCCCTTTGTAGAAGTGGAGATGGGGGTGGGGTGGGGAGGGAAGTCTCTTCTTCCCAGCTCTTAGCACTTGGCACTTCAGTCAGCCTCTGTCAATTGGCAACACATTAGCAGAAGGACCCGCTCTGAGCCTGCCGCAAAGCCCTTCAGGTTCCAAAGCAGCGTCTCTGAGCAACAT
Source organism: Gracilinanus agilis (assembly GCF_016433145.1). NCBI lineage: Eukaryota > Metazoa > Chordata > Mammalia > Didelphimorphia > Didelphidae > Gracilinanus > Gracilinanus agilis. Next base: position 61,543,365 of record NC_058136.1, on the reverse strand, counting down.
CTGCCACTCGGGAGCCTTTGGTCAGCCACCATTTGAGATGAGGGAGCCGGGAAGGCATAAGCTGGAGAGGAGAAGATGCCAGGGATCTATGGGCAGGGGCCAAAGAGAGCAGAGCTGGACTGAGATCCAGGGGCTCTTGGGATAAGGTCCTAACTGTTGAGACATTTTTAAAGCAAGGATGAAGATGAGGATTGGGTGGTGAGATAGAGTTTGGAGGGCGTGGCAGATGGTACAGGAGGAGAAGAGTCCCAGGATGAGAGTTCTAGTCTCATCTCTGCCACCTGAAGCATATCACATCATTTCTCTCAGCCTCAGTTTCCTCATCTGTAAAAAGGATGAGTTGGCATCTGGGCCCTCAAAAGTCCCTTTGAATAATAGCATTCAGGGATTTCAAGTGTAAAGCAGCCCTGTCTTCCAGCTCTCCTCGTTCCTGTGATGAGGGGATGTCATTAATCAAAATAAAAAATGATCACGATAATTGTAAGTGGCATTTCATGTTGGCTGTGGCCATAGTTTCGAGTTCACCTGAGATGAGTAGATCAGCCTGGGGTAGCTGAAGAGAGAAGGATCCATGTAATTACTGAGTTCTTTCAAACCCACAAGCCTTTGGAGATGGCGTGACAAATACTCGGCTCCCCAGCTCATAGCTGTGAGGCTTAATTGCCTGTGTCTGAGAATGATCCCTTTACTGTCAGCAGAAACAGACTCCAGGAAAACAACCAGCAGCAGCACTGCTAGCCGCCCCCTCTTCATGAGTCCAAGTGGAGATGACCACAGGAGGCAGGGAGCGAGGCCTCTCATTGAGTTCTCCAGCTCTCAGGCTGCCCTCCACTGGCCCTTCCGTTGGGCCCAATTTTCACCTCTTGGGAGGCGTCTGCCTGGCTGCTGGAGGCAGCGAGGGCCTTTCTAAACGAGTCCTGGAACGCGTTCACCTCAGGGGACACATCTCTGATAATTAAAGGGTCACGCTGGACAGAAAGCAGAAAAATCTCATTGCAAGAAAGGCTCTGCATTTCTTAAACTAGGAGGCTCAGAGATGGTTGAGGGAGATCATCCGCAGGCATGTGCCAAGTGCCCTCTGTCTGCAGGCACTCGTGCCAGGCGCTGGGAATATGCGTACCAAAAGAGACTCGTTCCTGCCCTCAAGGAACTTCTAGTCAGTCCAGCAGGGGACGTGACACACAGTGCAAATGGGAGGGGAGTGAAGATCAGCCTCCTGTCGGGATTCAAGGGAAGAGTGTATTCTAGTGCTGATGGGCAGCTTGGACCGTCCAGGCCAGATGGACCAGCCAGAGAAGGGAATGGGGTATTGGGGGTGAGGAACAGGAAGAGGGGCAGAACTAACAATAAGGCTGGGAAGGCTTTAAATGCCTAACAAAAGAATTTGAATTTGAGCCTCCCTCCTAAAGCTTCTTAGGCAGACCCTAGGCTTGGGGAAACCACCTTAGCAGCTGTGTGTGGGGAAACCAAGGAAGAGGCTATGGGAAGAGGTGAAAAGGGAGGACCCCTGAACTGGGGGGCTGTGGCTCTGGGAGCAAACAGAAGGGAATGAGTGTGAGTGATGTTGTGGAAAGAGAAAAGCCAAGACTTGGCAGCTGGCTGGAGAGGTGAGTTAAGTGAGAGGGACATTTCAAGGATGCCAGCGGGGTTGCCAGTGGTGGGGGTGGGGGATGGATGGCAAAAAGGGATGGTGAGCCCCTTAATCCTAATAAGGAAGCTGGGAAGGATGGGAGGTTTGGGAGGAAAGAGGATGACGTCTCTTTTCAGCATTTTGAATCCCAGATAGATGGTCATAGGAGATCCAATTAGAAATGGTCGATAGGCCGTCTTTGCCACGAGCAGGACTTTCTTCTTATGGATAATCGATGCCATCATCTAAATTCAGCCTCTCCTTCTAGCTTCTTAAGCTCTCTCTGCATCCAGCGTCTGCCATCCATTATCTTAGCTATTCTTACCAGCGCTGTGTGGTTGGCAGACGTGGGAAGCGGGCTCCATTCACCTCCCTTTGAGTCAGGGACCCAAAGACATGGAACGAAACAAGTTCAAGAACGGAGGCCTTTGGTATTCTGTGGAAAACTTGGCTCCTGGTGGACCTCCATCCACTAGTCACTACTTGGTACGTGAGGTCGTTGAACCAGTTCCTTCTCTACCTAATCGTATTATTCTCCAGCCCACATGGGGATAGAATGCGAAACCTCGTCCAGTGGCTTGCTGAAATCCAGGTACACTGTGTTTGTGTCCTTTCTTGGATCGACCTGACCAGGAAACCTTCAAAAGGGAGTCGAAGGTGGGGACGAATAAGGTAGTGTTGCCCAATGGAAAAAGATGGAAGGCAATTCAGATACCATCGTGTCTGCTGGCTCTGCTTCCTGCTTATGCCCTGGGTGATGTTGGGCCCTTTGCTTACTTTTCTGGCCTCAGTTTCCTCATTTATAAAGTCGTCCCAGAGGTTGGCCTAGATCATCTCTAAGGCCCCATCCAGCCCTAAGTCTGCAATGCCATGTCATGCACCTTTTCAAAACACTCTCTAGGCCTTGGCCAGGAATCAGTCCAACTCACAACTATCTTCTTCCTCTTGGAGAGACTGGGCCGTCAGCCTCATAACCCCTTTCCCGTTGTTCTCAAGGGCTTTTCAGAGCTCACCGAGGCACGGGCAGCCTGGCAGACCAGAGAATGTTGGATCTGGAGTCCGAGGGCCGAGGGGCATCCTCCCGCATCCTCCCTCCATGACCTCGCCTACCATTTCCAAAGGAGACAAGGAGGAGGCCAGTTAGGAGTGCACCGCAGGAAGAAGCCGTGTATTCGGCCCAGTTCACTCCTTCATTTCCCCAATAATGATCAAAGGAGAGCACCGGGCCCAAGAGCGAATGGGAAATGGAGCCTCCAACTGCTCTGAGTAGTAAATGACAACCACACAAGTTTGCAAGAAGAACTCTGATCAAAGCACTGACGAGCCATGACTCCCCAAAGGACCGGTGACTTGACAGGTGGGGGGTTCGAGAGGCAGTGACACAAGCACTTTGGGGGCGCTGCCCATTGTGGGAATGTGTTTTGTTTGACTGTGGAGATTTGTTGCAGGGGGGGGGGGGGTCCCAAGTGGGGAAAGAGTGAGATTAGCTGCTTATTATTGCGAAAGACGACTGTCTTTTCACAGCCATGGGACAATAGTCTCCTGCCCTGCTTCTTTCAAAGGGAGGGAACATCCACGAAAAGATTTTAGGAGCTGACCAGAATGACTCGCATGCGTACGCTGCTGTGCCGAGGCGGGCGGGTGGTCAAGTGCCCTGCCAGGGGGTGTTAGCGGGCTGCTCTGATGCTGGCGATCGATCGCTCTAGGCAGCATTCAGGAGGCCGTGCGCTTTCTCTTCAGCACTGCTATTAAGGGCTGCTACCAACAGGAAGCTAAGTGGGCTTTTGCTTATGGTCACATGATCCAATCGACCCAACGTTGCTCATGCCTGAGATCAAGAGAATAGCTCTCCTTTTTCCATTTTCTACAATAACGCATGCATGAAGGAATCAATGAATAAATGAGAAGCTGTGAATAAGCTTAAAAAAACCAAGCCCTTCCCTTCTGTCTTAGAATCAATACCGAGGATCAGTCCCAAGGTAAGAGCTGGGCAATTGGGGTTAAGCGATTGCCCGGGGTCACCCAGCTAGGAAGCATTCGAACCCATGACTTCCCATCTCCAGGCCTGGCTCTCTTTCCATTGAGCCACTTAGCTGCCCTTCAAATAAGCTTTTATTATATTCTACTAAGCATCGTGCTAAGCCCTAGAGGTGTAGATGCAAAAAGGAAATCGCCCCCACCCTCCAGGACCCCCCCCCCGCATTCTGGTGGAAGCCGTGGACATAGAGGGGACTTTGGGGCTGGGAAGTCACAAAAATGGTGAGTGAAACAGTGACATGCTCCCTGGTACTTGTTCTCCCAAGGTGATGAGGGGTGCTTTGTAGCAGCAACAAGGCTGGAATGCCCGGCCTCCCACAGGTGACCTGATTGTAGCTGAAGAACAATCAGAAGAAGCCCTTGTCTCCAAGCTGTTTTGTGAGCAATGAGATTCTTAAAGAAACCAGGGGCAGCTAGGAAGCCTAGTGGATAGAGTGCCAGGCCTAGAATTAGGCAGATCCAGATTGAAACCTGGCCTCAGAAACTTCCTAGCTGTGTGACCTTGGGCAAGTCACTTAACAATTGCCTAGCCCTTACCATTCTTCTATCCTAGAATTCATACAAAGGGGTTAAAAAAAGGACGATGGTAAGCCATTATGTATTTACCTTCCTCACCAGTGCCTCACCCTTAGAAGCCTTCTTTCCTCCTTGCCCCCTGACTCTCTATCAAAGAAGGGACCCTTTGGGCCCTTTTCACTCCATACTGCCACCACCAGGGCCAGCCCTGCTGCCTGGCTCCTTAGTGGCACTAGACACGAGTCTCCATCCTGAAGCTTCTGCCACAGCCCAAGGCTATTCTGGCTTCAGGCATTTGGTCCACCTTTCTTAGGATCAAAAATTTAGGGCTCAGAGATCTAGTCCCGAGGAAGAAAATGGGCCCCAGAGACACTTGCCCAGAGCCAAGCAGGTAGATCTCTGCCTCCATCCTCTCTCTGCTGCACTGTGCCACCTGTTCCATCTCCTGCCATGTAGCATTTGTCCCCATTGCTTAGCATGCACTCCTTCCTCATCTCTACCTTTCAGAGTTCTGTCTTCCTCCCTCCCTCCCTCCCTTCCTTCTTTCCTTCTTTCTTTCCTTCCTTCCTTCTTTCCTTCCTTC
>NC_058136.1:61504892-61534698 GCF_016433145.1 Gracilinanus agilis | reverse complement strand
GCCATCTTCTCTCTGAGGTCCTTGGGCATTCCCCAGCTAGTGGGGTCTCCCTCATGTATCTTGTGTGAGTGCTGCTCGGCTTGTTCCCTCTTGAGTATATATACAGTCTCGGCTTCGGTGCTCCTGCTCTCCCCTGGTTCTCTGCCTGCCTCCTTGGCTCTCTCTTCCTTCTCTCTTGCCTTCGCTGCTTCCTCGTCGTCTTCCCAGCCTCTCCGAGTGCGTGTTCCCCGAGGTTTCGTTCTTGGCCCTCTTCTCCCTGTCCAGCCTCTTCCCTGGCAGTCTCGTTCATTCCCACGACTTCAATGACCCCCTTTTGCCGATGAGCTCACATTCAGACTTCAGACTCCCATCTCCAGCTGCTGACGGGCCTCCTCCTTCTGCCTTTCCTTTTTCCTTCTGTGGCCCCACCATCCGCCCCGCCTTCTCCGCGTGTAACCTCGGACTTACTTCTTCTTCTCCCCTCTCCTTCGCTCACCTCTCAAGTCCAGTCTGGTAGCGGAGTTCCTCAGCTCCGTATCTGCTATACATTTTATGCAGTGTTTCGTAACCGCTGACTCCCGGCCTGCTTTGGAGCCGTCGCAAATGCACTAGCCAGTAGCCTTCTTCTCGAGGATCCCCGGCCCTGCACAAGCAGGTAGTTCCTCCCTCGGCCAAGCGCATCACTACATCCACACGTCCCACGAGTCCCTAGCCAATGACTCTAAATGCGAACGCCCCTCGCTTTCCCTCACTCTTCTGGCGTCAACCCTAGCAGCACGCTTCCAGCTAGCCCCTCTTGCCTTCCTTAACGTGGGTCCTCATGGCCATTTCTCCTCCCGCTTCCCGTCCCTGCCAGGACATCTGGGCCTTTGCCACTCCTGTGGCCACTCTTGGATGGCTCACCACTGCCCATGAGCCTGAGAGGCTCCGATTCCTCTGCCAGACTTCCAAGGGCCTCCATCTCTGGCTCTCTTAGACCTATTTCTATTATGATCTTCCATCCAGGAACTGCACGCTCCAGCCCCCAGCCACGTGGGCCTCCGCTCGAGAGAGCACTGTGCTCAGCACTGGGGGTGCCCTCAGGGAGCTCGCCTTCTAATTTCCCACGGCCCCTATGCCTGGATTGCCCCCCCTTCCCTCCCTCTCTTTGCCCACCCAATTCCTGCCCATCTTTTCTGTTCTCTCTGACCTGCCCCCACCCCAACCCAGACGGGTCTGAGAAAAGGCCATCAGATTTAGCCCGGAGGAGAGCAGCTCAGGCAAAGGGTAGACAAGTGCACAAGGGAGGTGAGAAAGTGGAGGCGATGGGAGCGGCTTTTCCAGATGTTTGGCTTAAAAGGGGAGGAGCGACCGAGCAGCTGGAGGGCATGACTGGGCAAAATGGATGCTTTGGTAAAGGCTGGAGACCTGGAAATGTTTGCAGGAAGCCATGACCGGAGAGAGAATGGGGATGAAAGAAAGGACAGAGCAGAGGGGGCGAACACTCAGGGGACAGGTGGGAGAGGAGGAGATCAAATCTCCACTGTGAGCATTCCCGTTCCTCTCACTCAATGACCACGTGGCACAGCCTCCAGGCATCCAGATTGGCACTGACCTTCCTAAAATGTAATGCCTGGAAGTGGGCATTTGCTAACTACCTACTATGTGCCAGGCACTTAACTCACTATTAGCCCTACAAGGTAGGTGCTGCAGTTACCCCCATTTTACAGATGAGGAGACTGAGGCAAAAGTTAGGTGACTCACTCAGGGTCATTCATGCAATTCAAATGTTTTGGGCTGGATTTGATTGCAGCTCTCCCTGACTCCTAGCTCCTCACCTCCACCAGTGCCCCAGGTACGTCCCCGTCAGAATGGGCCAGGCTTTTCACCTGCCTTGTTCTGAACATTAAGCTTCTGTTTTCTTTGGCTACAGTGAACTACTACTGGTTCACGTCAAGCTGACAGTTCATGAAACCCTGCCCTTCTGTCTTTTTTTCCCCCACAGACTGTTGTCTGACTCAGTTCCCCTTGTCTTGTATGTAGCAAATTCTGGGCAAAACTGAGATGAGAATCTTGAGTCTCATGGTAGCCGACATTTCCTCACCTGGGAATTCACTGTACCATCGGAACAGTGGGCGGTGTAATGGGCAGAGCACTCAGCCAGGAGGCTGAAAGACATGAATTCAAATCTGGCCTGAAGCTGTGTGGTCTTGGGCAAGTCACTTCACTTCTGTCTGTCTCCGTTTCCCCAGATGTAAAATAAGGATCATAAGAGCACACATCTTCCCAGGATCGTTGGGAGGGTCGAATGAGCTAATAATTGGAAAGTACTTGGCATGGCACCTGGCACGCAGTGCTCGTTTCCTGCCTTCCTTCTATCGAAATCACAGGTCTCGTCCCTAACTCTGTCTCTTTGTGTGACAGAGAAGTCATCCCATCTAGGTCCACCCAGCCCTCTCCCATCTCAATGGATTGGCTCTTTAGGTGCCTCATCTCCTTGTCTCTGGTGGTTTGACCCACCCACTGCCCCTCGGCAGGTGCCTCTTCGGTCTTTGGTCTCCACCCCTACCACTGCAGGTTGCCTGACTGCTTGGAGCCTCCATTTTCTTTTCTGTAAAACAATGATGGGGGCTATGTAATGGTAAGTTGGATCAGTGAGCAGGCAAAGAACTCAGCCCCGGGGAGTCAGGAGGGCCAGAGGAGCCTGAAACGCCTGGCGTCAAAGCAGATGACAGGCAGCAGCTGGTCGTGGAGGGCTCTGAGCTTGAGAACTGAGCCGTTCTCACAGTTTGCCCATTGGCTGAGCAGAGTGTGTGGTCTCTTAAACTGGGCTGTGCGGTCCTAGGCCAGCCCACACCAGCTGGAGGAGCTGCAGATTTGGCTGGTTTTGCCTCCCAAAGGACAAGCAACTGTGTCCAAATAGCAGCAGGACATCCAGATGTTCAGGTGATGGATGTACCCATGATGCCTTTGGACTGAGCATTTCCGTTTCAAGAGAGCCAGAGAATGACTGTGACCTAGCAGGATGTAAATGCAAGCCAGGGCCTAACACTGACCAGGTGGTAGAGTTTGGTTTGGTTTGGGTTGCGGGCGTGGGCCTGAGGCTTCATCTGCTCCTTGGTCCCAACCTCCAGACAGTCTCAGAAAGCCCATACATGCCCAAGGTGGGCCTTGAGGCTACCCTCACTGAGTCTGAGACCAGCTCTCTGTCTGCTGTGCCAATACTCCCTGCCCACTGACATCCCAGTGGGCATCAGTTGAGGAGAGCAGTGCTTTGCCTTCTAGGCATGCGATGCCTCCAACACAACCAGTGGGATGGATCGTGTTTGAACAGCAGGCCCAAAGCAGCTCTAAGGGCATGTGCTCATCAAGGGGCTTGTTTTGACCCAGACTCGATATGCCCACTCTTAAGCGTCATCCAAGTCGAACCCTAATAATTCACAGGGCTCGTGTGTTAGATGCATCCCCACCCCCCAGCGCAGTATAACCGTCCCACCCCAGCCTGTGAGCTCTGAATACAAAGTCTGGAGGCTGAGATGATCATGGAGGTTCTGCCTTGCTCTAAATCCTGCGTTCCTGGGCTGACGGGGATATGACTGGGGACGGAGACGCTAAACGATAACTCCAGTCCAGCTCTCCATACTACGGAATTAGGCCTTGATCAGTGATACACGTAAACCCCAGCGGAACTGCGCGTCGGCTACGGGGGGGAGGGGGGGAAGCATGACACATGGAAGTAGGGGAAAATATTCAAAAGCAAACTTTAAATAGATAAATAACTCCTGTGTTCCCCATGGTCCTGTGGCCAAGGACCGCCAGGCTCTGAGGGCTCGGTGGTCTCCCAGAATGTCCTGCCCGCCGTTCTGACTCTTTCCTCCCCTTTCGGCTTAGTCACTTGGGAGTTTTGTATTTTTTAAGTCTTGGACTACACGTCCCCCTCCGAGCCGGGAGTCAGGAGGAAGATGGAAGCCACTTCCCAGCCAACCTTCAGGCCAGTCTCTATAGACGGAGATTTCTTGGCTCTCCAAAATGGAGACTTAGCAAATCCCATGGAGAAGCCAGGTGACAAAGTGTGAGCTTTAACTGATGGTTCATCTAATACTCCTCTAGGAAATGATGGACTAACTGGGTAGGAAGAAGCGTGGCGTAGTGGGAAGAATATTGGACTTAGAGTCAAGAGAACCAGAATCGGCCAGTCATTAGCAGTAGTGAACCAAGACATGCCTCAGCACCTCATCTGTCCACCCAGGGGTGAGCCTGTGCTACAAGGTCCAGGATCTTCTGGCCCCAAATCTCAAGGCACCTTACGAATGTGGGACGGCAGAACGTGGCATTTATGCCACTGGGGGAAGATTTCTTCCAAATTCCGGTCTCCTCTCCTCCGTTCTGCTTATCTCAGTGGGGCGGGACTGGAAACCAGCGGGATGGTTTGTGTTAAGAAAACAAAGGGGTAACTCGACACTTGGGAGTTGTTGACTTTAAAAATGTGGTCCCGACCAAGTAAATGACAAGGAATCCCATGGGGACCCCAAAGGGGCTGTGGTGCGGCTGGGCCAGTGGCTGGCAACGGGAGGCGGGCAGCCAGAGGCTCGGCCACTTAGTACCCATGTGATCTTCCAGGCCTCGATCTCCTCTGCTGTTGACCCCTAAGATCCCCTCTAGCTCTGGATCTCTGATCCTATGACCTAACGCTTCAGGGATTTCAACAGCTGGAGCACAGAGCGCCAAGTGGGAGTGACTTCCCTTTCTCATCTCCAGGACTAGACATCACAGTGAAAGGGTGTGGGCCTCCTGGCTGGGGGCCTAGAATGTGTCGAGGGCCAGCAGTGGTCAGAAGGGAGGCCTGGCTTCTATCTCCCCGACGCAATGAGTGTGGGAACATTGTTCAGTGACAGTTTTGCTGCGGCCCGATGTGTTCGCTGTACTCGAGCGTCGACTCCAACGCTTTGTCGGAGCTGCGATCGCATGGCGGGGGACGGGGAGAGCTGCTTGTCTCTGTACAGGTCGTACGCCCTGCCCGCCTTCTCCTCCCTGGCGATTCTTGGCCAGGGCTTTCCAGAGAAGAGTGGCTACCCCACTGGAGCTCTCCTCCTGGTTCTTTAAATATTGCTCCATTCTCTGGCTTGACACCACCTAGGCACAAAGAGCCAGAAGAGGGAACGGCTCTGCTATGGTGGATTCCATGTCAGAGAGCCCTGAGTTGAAATCCCACTTGTGGCACTACCCACATAGCCTGGAGCCATTTGCTTCCCCTTGCTGGGCCTCAGTTTCCCAAGCTTTAAAATTGGAGTCAGGGGAGGTTAAATATTCTCGAAATTGCCTTTAAGTTTGTCCTCATGGGCCCTAGAAGAAGGATTTCAGCCCATCAGGTGGCCTGTCTGTAGCAGTTTTATGGAAAGGGCGTGGAGCAGGAAGTTCTCCCAGCATGATGCCCGCCCCCTCCCCCACCAGCTGTCACAGTCACAGAACGAATGACCCTCCCCACGTACACACCTTCTCTCCCATTCTCCCAGATGCCTCCTTGGGAACTGTCTTGGTAGCAAGCCATAGAGTGTGGGCACGTCCTCTGCTTTTCTCCTTTGCCTTCTTTGGACCCCTTGAATACGGAGGATGGCAAACTCCAGGATTGGCAGCCCCACGAAGCAATACCAGGGCAATAGGAGGTTAGGGAGATGACCTCTGGCAGCAGGGAGCAGCTTGGGATCATGAAAAGGAAGGGTGATGCTGACAACAAGAACTCCTTCCCTTTCTCAGGCCCTTGAAGGTTTCTAAAACTCTGTGTGAAACAGGCTGAGGCAGGGCAAGGCCCAAATTCCCATTTTGAAGAGAAGGAAATGAGGCTTAGAGAGGGGGAAATGACTTTGCCAAGGTCACACAGGATTGTGTCTCCCTGATAACAAGACCAGGACTCTCCCTTCAGCAGCCAGTACTCTCTCCACATCTCTCATTTGAGAATGAAGGGAGAGACGGGCGATTTCAAAGAAGAGAGTCCCAACTCCTATAAATGGAAGAAACCCTGCTGCTTGAATTGCAGCCTGGTCCTTATTTGGCCAGGGTCGCAGAGCCCAGGTGATCGCTGCTCTACCATTACCAACTCTCCCAGCAGCACTTGCCTGGTGCTAAATGCTATACAGCCCTAAACGGTCTACACTGACCTTTCAGGCCTGGAAAGCGTTTCACCGGATCGGATAGCCTCTTAACTACAGGCCAACTGATCACCAGGGAAAGGTGCTAAGTCAGAAACGAGGCTGTTTGTTGTGTGGCCAGAAGCAGAGCACCGATGGCCATGAGCTCCAGATGCTTCCCTAGACTCCCGAGTTTCATGAACTATTTCTTTTTCATGCCTTCCTCGAATGTAAAATTATTGGATGAAGTTAGTGAATAAGTAAAGCAGCTACCCTCCTTGTTGGCCAAGACCACCTAGTCTTTATTTGGGTCATTGTTAGTGCTTAAATTCTTCCCTGCACTCTTCTTTCTGCCGCCAGCCTTGGTGTGCCCCCCAGGCTCTATCCTGGGCACTTGTCTTTCCTCTCTCTCCATTGGTGATCCCATCTGCTCTCCTGAGTTTGACGACCCCCTCCGTGCTATTGACCCCTCCATCTAGCCATGGGGTATTCTGGGAGCACCGGCCCCTCTGGCGTGAGTGAGCCTTTTCAGGGCTGCTTATCTGCCCTCGCTTCCAAGAAGCTGTAGTGTGCACGGTAACCACACTCCAGTATAACCATCTTGGCAGATGGGCTAAACCCAGTTCAGGGTAACAAAGGAGAGGGGGACGAGAACGATTTGTTTCAGTAGCCATGAAAGTGACTGGAGCAGGCACTGTGGAGTCCTCAGAGTTTGGTCAGACATCAAAGACACCAAAGCCATCCACTGCCTCCTAGGCCGTGGCAGTCATCCTGACTTTTGTCTTGCCATTGGACTTCAGTGGTTCTGGGGTTGATGACTTTGTGCAACTCTGCCTTACTTCAATCCAGTTCACCTTGGGAGTCAAGGCATCACCCCATGCCATCATTGCTCCTCTTTGAAGATGACGGACAAACTGCTGGCCCTTCCAGCTGTATACCCAACCTTCATCTCTCTCCAGTGCTGTAGTCTTGAATTGTCAACTTCCTATCGGACAATTTAAACTGAATATCCCAGAGGCACCTCAAACTTAACATATCCAAGACAGAACCTTTGCTTCTTAAAGTTGCCCCTCCTTCCCTCCCAAGGAAGAAGCTAAAAAACCATTGAACTAGTAAAACTAGCAGCTAGTTTTATGAAAAACCAAAACAATAAAATAGATAAACCATTGGCAAATTTCATTTAAATAAAGAAAGAAGAAAACCAGATTACCAGTATCAAAAATGAAAAGGATAAATGCACCAGTGAAGATGAAATTAAAGCAATTATTAAGAATTATTTTGCCCAAATATTTGCCAGTAAAACTCATAATCTAAGTGAAATGGATGGATATTTATAAAAATATAAACCACCCAGATTAACCAAGAGGAATTAGAATACTTAAATAATCCCATCTCAGAAAAAGAAATTGAACAATCTATCAATGAGCTTCCTAAGAAAAAATCCCCAGGACCAGATGGATTCCCGAGTGAATTCTATCAAACACTTAAAGAACGTAAAAATAAAAAAAACTAACTAATTCCAATACTATAAACTATTTGGAAAACTAGGCAAAGAAGAATCCTACCAAATTCTTTTATGACACAAACATGGCACTGATACCTAAACCAGGAAGAGCAAAGTCAGAAAAAGAAAACTATAGATCTACTTCCCTGATGAATAGCAAGCTAAAACTTTTAAATAAAATACTAGCAAGGAGATTACAACAATATATCTCAAGGATCATACTCTATGACTGGGTAAGATTTATGCATCCAATATAAGGAAAACTCTCAGCATAATTGATCACATCAATGAGAAAGCCAACAGAAATCACATGATTCTCTCAATAGTTGCAGAAAGGGATTTTGACAAAATGTGACTCCCATTCCTATTTAAAAACATAGCACAGGGGGCAGCTGGGTAGCTCAGTGGATTGAGAGTCAGGCCTAGAGACAAGAGGTCCTAGGTTCAAATCTGGCCTCAGACACTTCCCAGCTGTGTGACCCTGGGCAAGTTACTTGACCCCCATTGCCCACCCTTACCACCCTTCCACCTATGACTAATACACAGAAGTTAAGGGTTTAAAAAAAACCAAAAAAACAAAACCATAAAAACAAAAAACATAGCATGAAATGGAGCTGTCCTTACAATGATAAATGGTATCTATCTAAAACCATCAACAAGTGTTATCTGCAATGGAGATAAACTGCCAGCCTTCCCAGCAAGATCAAGGGTGAAGCAAGGATGCACATTATCACCACTGTTATTTAATATTGTACTGGAAATGCTAGCTGGAGCAATAAGAGCAGAAAAAGAAATAGAAGGGATGACAGACAGTAGGCAGTGAGGAAACTGAACTCTCACTCTTTGCAGATGATAGGATGGTATACCTAGAGAATCAACTAAAAAACTAATTGAAATCATGAACAACTTTAGCAAAGTTGCAGATATAAAATCAACCCACAGAAGTTGTCATGTCGTTCGCATGTTTGTATATTCCCTGCTCCCCCAGAACCCCTCCACAAGTGGGAGGCTTTTCTGAGTTCCTTCATCTGCATAGCTTCACTGGATTTTTTTAAACCCCCACCTTCTGCCTTAGCGTTCATACTATGTATCTTTTCCAAGGCAGAAGAACAGTAAGGACTAGGGAATTGGGGTTAAGTGGCTTGCTCAGGGTCATCCAGCTAGGAAGTGTCTGAGGCTAGATTCGAACCCGGGACCTCACATCTCCAAGCCTGACTCTCTAGCCACTGAGTCACCCAGCTGCTCCTGGATCACTTTACTCTTATCATTTTCACATTCATCTTTATGGCAGGTGACTTGGTGGATGTTCATCTCTCTGCCCCTTCCTACCATTAGAGTATACATAAACTCTTGAACAGCGAGCAGGGCCTATGGCATCTTTCATCTTCGTGATATGCCTCGGTGCTGGACACGTAGGGGTTCCATCAAGTCGTAGTGAACTGATTTGAATTGAATGGATTGTGAATGAGTCTCTTCCCGTCTTGACTCCAGAAGCCCGAGATCAGAATCTTCTCCACAGAGGGGGCTCTAGGTGCCACGTGAGGCCTCCAGAGTCAGACACAGCCGAGAGGCTGACTTACCTTCCTTACTTTGCTGGATTCTTTCTTATAAAGAGACAAGTCTACCAAGAGTCACCGAGGAGAAGCCACGGTGGCCAAAAAGGCACGATAAAACTCTTCCCAAAAGAGAAGAGGGGTCTGGGGAGGCAAAGGAGCGGGTTGGTTTAGAGAGCTACAAAGGTGAAAGGAGGCCGGGAACGCTTCCTAAGTGTCTCGCCTGGGGTGAATGATCCGCCACCCCTACCAAGGAGGCCTCCGCCTCGACAGTTACCCAAAGAAAAGACAACGGCTTTGCTCATAGGCATGCAGAGACTGTAAGGTGTGCCATCTCCATCCCTGGAGAGTCCCAGGGTCACAGGAGTCCGTGGCCTCCTTAGGTGGCTCTTTCTCCAGGTCGTGAGTGGTCCCCAAGGCTCTGTCCTCAGCCCACTTCTCCTTTCACCGCCTCACTGGGTCAGCTCGTCAGCTGCCGTGGCTTCGATTCTGATCTCTTTGCAGATGATTTCTGGATCTCTATAGCCAGCCTTGGACTCACACACATCTCCAAGTGCCTGCTGGACTTCTCAAACCAGATGTCCCATCAACTCAATCCATTCAGCATGTCCAAAAGAGAACTCGCTAGCTTCCCCCATTCCCACTCTCCTCCCGGGCACCCAGGCGCCCAGCCCAGAAGGCAGCCTCTCACCTCCCATGTGTGGCCCAAGCTCAGCGCAGCAAATAAATAAAAACAAATAAATAAATGGCTGGAGAAAATAAATAAAATAAATAAATTATCACAGAAGCTAGAGCAGTAAATCAAAAGCTCAGCACAATAAATGCTTAATCAATTCTCTCCACTGTCCTCCAGGGGCTGGGGCAAGAGCCAACAATCTCCTGGCTCCTGGCTCCCCCTCGCTAGAGAACCTGGGAAGCCAGCATAGCACTGCGTGCCTTTTACAAGGCTGGGGGCAGGGAGCCCGGCTTCGAAAGTCCCAGTAAAGCCGAGCATCAGGGCCTGCGCGTAGCATTACAACATTTCCCATCCCCTCCAATGCCGCCTTTACAGTCGCAAATAAAAATGGGGCCAGATGCAGCCAGACCAGAATTTGCTTAGTAGGTAACAGATTTATTGGACTTGCTCATTTGAAAAAAAATTAAGGTTATAAACAACATATGCCCCAAGTCGTGTAAAAGCGCTCTGGGAAAAAGCATCTTTCCTGGAAAGCCGGAAGCCCTGTGAAGGTGGAGCACTTGCTTTTTAGAAGAGGAGAGTGACACCTCGTCCTGCTAGACTGCGGGCTGGTCAAGCGAAAGCAAGCAAGCAGGAGAAGCGGGGAGGGCCGGCCAGCCAGCCAGAGCGAGACGGGAGGGAGGGAGGGAGGAAGGAAAGAAAACAGAACAATAATCCTTGGAAACAGCATGTTCTGAGTGGGGCTCTGTCCAATAGCTCTCCCAGAGGTTCAGCCACCTGGTCCCCTCCCAGGATGTCATCTGGCCAGCCCCCTCAAAGCTAGCAGCCCCTATTTACAAATACAGGTGCCGTTGCTAGGAGCGACCATGGCCTGCAGATGAGGTCTGCTTTTCAAGCAGTGAGAAGGCACACAAAGGGCTGAAGCCACAGTATGTGAGGAAGGACCATAGCTATCCTGGAACTTCATGATCGCTTTTCACAGAAAGACAGAGTTCTGCTTACAAGATGGCATCCCGCGTGCTCGAACTCACCACAGCCTTCCTAGGGAGGCCTTCTCAAAGGAGTCTTTCTGTTCATTGAGCTGCTTGGAGAAAGGATATGGGAGGGAGGAATCTGAAAGACCCTCTAGAGTCCCTCTAGTTGGGAAGAGCCCTGGAGGCGGGGGCTCTAAACTTGCTTCTGCCCCACACTCATTATTTCACCTCTCTGGGCCTCAGTTTCCTCATCCATACAATAGCTGGGTGAGATGACCCGAGAGCTGTGCCATTATCTGTCTTAAAATTTCTTCCATTGGGGGCAGCTGGGTAGCTCAGTGGAGTGAGAGTCAGGCCTAGAGACAGGAGGTCCTGGGTTCAAACCCAGCCTCAGCCACTTCCCAGCTGTGTGACCCTGGGCAAGTCACTTGACCCCCATTGCCCACCCTGACCAATCTTCCACCTATGAGACAATACACCGAAGTACAAGGGTTTAAAAAAAAAACAAAAACAAACAAAAAAAAATTTCTTCCATTGCTGCCATTCCCTGCTCTCAGGGCCTTCCCAGCCCTGACATTCCATGTTCTAAGGCCCCCCCTCCAAGTTGTGTCCTCTGCTCGAAAGGTCCCTCCAGCTCTAATGTGCCATGACCCGAGACCCTTTCCAGCTTTGCCAGCTCATGTTCCAATCGCAGCATTTTGTGGGCCCTGTTCTAAGCAGCCCTTCGGCTCTCTCAGAAAATGTGCCATTATCTCAGGCACTTTCTAATTCTAACATTGTGTTCTCTGTTCTAAGGGCCTTCCCAGCTCTAGCTTCTGTGATAAATTAGCTTTATCTTCTCATTCATCCATCATGTGACTGTTGTTGGGCTCTGGATAATCCATTCGAAACCCCTTCAAAGTGTTGAATCACTTACATCTGTACGCCTTAAGCAATTCCTTAGGATTTATCTACTAAATCCCAGATGGCTTCGGCATTTGTGGAGGGAGTTGCCTGCCATAAGAGAGTCCCCGTGCGATAAAACCACAATTCCTTCCCATACTGGCATCCTCTTTGACCTGCCTATCTCACGGGGCTTCCGGAGTGTGGAGCACAGGTTGTAGGCCTAGAATGCGGGGCGAGGGGGGGAGGCTTTGTCCAAGAGCAGCCCGGGCTGCTTTGGGAAATGCTGACCTCCCCTGCTTTGGTGGCGATCAAGTAATCAGATGCCCCAGGGGTTAGCAAGGCAGGGCTTTAGGTCTAGCTTAGACTTCATGTCACCAAAGCCCCTTCCACGTCTGTTCTGGGGCTTTGGAATATCTCTGAGTTTCCAACCTCTCTGGAAAGAGCGATCTGACTCGCCTCCTCCTGTTGGACATGAGCATCTCCTGTGGGATCCCTGTGGTCCTTATATGTGTGCATCAGCTATTCAAGCCTGTGCTCTGTGCCTGGAGTATTACAGGAAGAGCCTCAGCAGCAGATGTCTTTCCCTCCCTCCCTCCTTCCCTCTGTGTGTGTGTGTGTGTGTCTCTCTCTCTCTCTCTCTCACACACACACACACACACACACACACACACACACACACACACACTCAGAAAGATGACCTCATTCCTTGAACTGTTGAGGTGACAGGGTAGGCGGAGCAGAGGCTTTGATCAAAAATAGCTTTCTTATAATTAGGTCTGTATCTAAAATGCTGATAAAATGGGTGAGTTGGACACTGTTTCCCACTAACCCTGCTATGTATGACACCCCAGGTGCACTAGCAACCGGGCCTGCCTGAGCCTCCTGTGGTCATCCAGCTCTCCTAGGCCCTGGGCCTTGAAAAGGGGAATTTCCTTCCAGCTGTTCATTCCAGATCTCTGGACAGACTCTGGTCTACAAAGAGGAAACCTGGGATTTCCTAATTTCTAAATTCATTCAGGCTGCTCTCAAGCAGGCCCCACTGAGTCAGCCTTGAACCTGGAGGCAATTGGACAACAACCCTAACGCTGAGAAGAAATAAACAGAGGCATTCAGCAACCTGGCAAGTGACTATCCCAGTGTCTCCCAGGGATACAGGCAGCTGAGAACATTTCTGAACAGAGCCCTGAGGCAAGCGGAACAAACTAAAGTAGCCCCTCTGGAACACCTAAGGCCACTGCTGGGAGTGGGGGTGGGGCTGAGGACCCTTCCTGTGAGGCACCTGCACAATGCTGTTGTCACCTCTTCATCACCAGTGGGTGATGTCCCCAAAGTCCCCAGGCCTTTTGACTGCAGCCCATCCCATCAAGGAAGCCTGTGGCATAGACCCAAGGCTCTGGGCCATCTGAAGGGCCTCCCATCCTCAGGAAATCTATCTTCCCTTTGGATTTATTTCCCAGGAAACCCAGCAAACCAACACAGGATCCAGGGGAAAAGGCTCCTTCAAGCCAGGAAAGGAATCTCTGGAACCAATCTCTCCAAGTGCCAGGAAGGGAATGAATGCTAGACCATGCTGGTCTCTTCTTTTATGCTTCTTTTTCCACGTCACTTCCTGTCACTCCCCCTTCTTCGCAAAAACCAATGTTAGTCTTTCAATTTGCCTAGCACTGCCCAAGGTGGGGGGCGGGCAGTGGCCTTTGGAAATGTGAGCTTACTCTAGTAAGTGACTTGTGAACCCTCATACTCAATGGTAAGTAGGGGTGCTTTGAGTTCTTGATTTGATTAGCTAAAAATAGACAAGAGGAGAATTAATCCTATCCTTACAAGGCAAACACCTTTGGTGAGCACAGGCCTCTCTCTGTTTTGTGCCTCACTTGATGCCAATGCTTATTAAATCACTGAACAGTTACCTTTATGGTCACATCTATCATAAAGGAATGACTAAAATAACTACTTTGGGCCAAGCACTGGGAATACCAAGACAAAAGCAAGAAAGGACTCTTCTCTACTCTTTTTGAGCTCCTAGTCTAATAGCAGAAGACTGTGAATATCTTATGGAATCATGGCATTTCACATCATGTTACTGGGTGTGAGAGATACCTGTTTAGAGAACAGGCTTTGAAATTTCATTTTATTCTCCCATATCAAATGCTGATTTGCAAACAAACACTCACCACAATCAAACCTTAGATTAGTTGTGTGTTTGCAAATTGGGGTAGTGTAGGAAATCATCTATGCAAGACTGCTGTTCATGGCTCTTGTTTTCATCAAAGATACCTGCAATGTGTTCCTAGACCATTCTCATAAAGATGTGACAGAAATATGAGTGTATGGATTGGTTGTTACTGACTGCTCAGTTAATGTGGGTTTCTTTGGCCATAGTACTGCCTATGAGAGAGTCCTGGAGAATATTTATTGATGATAAGTTCTGAGGGAAGATTTCTTCCCTTGACTCCTAGGTCAGTTAGTTACTTTGGCTGATAGCCAGCTCTTTGTCAGAAATATGCTCAAGATTCACTTCCCAGAGTAAAACCTTTCTAGCTGGCAACAGATGAAGGTGTTAATGCTTAAGAATGGTTTAATCCTCTTCTCTATATGATATTATTTTGCCCAGTCCTGTTGAGCCCTGGACCATTTCCAAAGTACATATGTGACTGACAGGAGTTTATATTGAGTCAAGGGATTGTTAGCCCAACTGTGAGAAGTTTCAGAGGCAATTGTCTGACATTGATTCCTTCCTTCACAAAGTTATTCCCAGATTCAGGGCTGCCAGCCAGGGCAGGAAAAACCGTGGACCATCCGTCAACCGTTAGATCTGTTGGGCAGTGAGGTAGCACAATGGATGGGGTGCCAGGCCTGGAATTGAAAGGTCCTGTGTTCAAATCTGATCTCAGACACTTCCTAGCTGTGAGACCCTGGGCAAGTTACTTAACTCTAACTGCCTAGCCCTTACCACTTTTCTACCTTGGAATGAATAGTCAGTATCAATTCTAAGACAAAGGGTGAGGGTTTAAAAAAAAAGATTAGATCTATCCCAAAGTAGGATAGGTTACCTTATTAAATAAATAGTGAGTTCCCCATCAATGGAGGTATTCATGCAGAAGCTGGATGACTGCTTTTTGAAGCTCTTTTTATGAAGGAGTGCTTCATCAATAGGATTTGGGGAATGGGGAAGGTGGGCTCAGTGAGTGAAAAAGAGATTCTCACATTTGACCTCCACGTTCCATTTTGGTAAATAGATGAGAAACATCCTAAGATCTGCCCTGTGTAAAAATAAAATAGCGAGACAAAAATAAGGACAAATACCTAGGAAATAAAGGATGAAAACTGATTCCTGATACTTTTGATAGATATTTTCAAAAGTATCTTCAGTAGTAAAGTGAAGTGAAGCTCAAAGATGAACTTCCCTTCAGGGCCAGGCACAAGGAATGCTAAAGAAACTCTTGTATAGAAAATGAAACTTTATATATATATATAAAAGGATTTCTTATTCTAAGGGATTCTAACTCCACCCAAATAAACTCCCAGGTTCTACAAGGAACTGCTTCTCCTGTGGTTCACAGACTACACTAATCCTCCCTGATATAACTAACAAAATTTTATACTATTCTAACTAAAGCTACTACTATAATTCTTAACTTCGTCTTTAAGTTATAAAGATAACCAAGGCTAGCTGGTTGAGTCTCAACAAGAATCAGGTTAAGACTCTGAGCCTTAACAGACTCAGAGTCCAAACCAAAGACCAGGTTTTCTTTGGTCTTTTCAGAGTTTAACCAATCTATACACAGTAACAGATAAATGAATAATGTTTCCCAAGTTGAAAAAGAAAACACTCCACTCCTTCAAGTCTTTCACTCAGACAGAGATAGAGAGAGGCAAAGATGTTACCTTCTCCAGCCCTGAGAGAGAAAAGAAGAACCTACGTGTGGCTCTGTCAAATGCCAGGAGCCAACTGTCAGAATGCCACACCCAGAGCATGTAACCGTCATAGAAAAAATGGTTATAACTGCCAACAGTTGAAATTAACACCCTCTCTCAGCTCTGTTGGCACCTCCAATTCCAGCTTCTCTGCTTCTTATCTCTAAACTAATAAAATAATACTTATTTTCTAATATTTCATCCTTATACCTGAGAGGGCAGTCAAAAACCAGCTGACAACAAAAGGGCCAACCTGACATTATGTGGAACTGCCAAAAAATGTGAGCAACTTAAATAGCTATCAGTGAGGGAGTCATTTTCTAAATCATGATGCATTCATAGAGGGGTATGGAGAAGGGTTTCATTGGAATGGGAAATTCCTGGGAGAGGAAATCCCCTCTACCAATGTGGGTCAGCACCTTCTCTGCAGAGTGTATGTGATCTTAGAGAACTGCCCAGGACACTGGATTGTGAAATGATTTGCCCAGGGTTGGACCCCCAGTATGTGTCAGAGAGGACTTTGCCTCCAAGTCCAAGACCTGAGTTTGATTCTCTATGAACACTGCTTCTACATCACATCCATGTAATAGGTATTATAATGGGATGAAGGCTGGCAGGTATAAAGAATGTCAAGCAATCTAAAGAGATTTTGAGGCAATAAATGCAAGAGAGAAAATGGCATGGCAAGTTACAAGTACAAGAAAAGAGTCCTGAGATGAAGACTGGGAGGCTGTGACTGAGAAGCTGCTCCTTGATTTTTGCTTTTTCTTTGTATGCCCATGCACTTAGTGCAATGCTTGCTCGGCACATCTGTCAGACACATGTAATCAGTGCTTGTTGATGGATTGACTAACTAGGACATTCGGGACCTTGAAATTAAAGGAATTTAAATGCAAATAACTGAGCAAGTTTAATTAGGATGTATTAACATTCTATCTAAAGTTTTCAATAAATAATTTTTAAGCCAATCAGAAGGACTACATGAAAAAAGTGAGGCAGAGGGGTCCAAGCAATACAGAGGCCAGCCAGTCTTGGAACATAGGTTGCCAGCCATGGAAATTCATTGCCCCCACTGCAAGGACCCTGTGGACCGAGCTATTTTCTGAACAGCCATGCCAGAATGGCAAGAGCTTGAATCTCAAGAGTTCTCAGCAAAATGGAATTATGGGTCAATTCTCATAAGATGAACGTTACAAGGGATAAGTCAGGAGGACAAACCCCTACTGAGCCTGGGCCACATGTTTAGCCACCACCATCACCCAGAACCAGTCCAGGTCTATGCCAGCTAATGTCAAGGAGGTGCTATGGGGGAGCTAAAAAAGGGGAGAGGGCAAGGAGTCCCTTTCCCTGTTGTCTGGAAAGGAGACTCGTGCAAGACTTAGAACTCAGAAAGATAAGGGTCCTCATGGGATTGCCACTAGACTGCACTATCCTTGGGTTGTTAGAAGCAAGCAGGACACTTAAGTCAAAGAGAGAGAGAAATTCCTAGACAGTTGGGAAGACTTGTCTGATGTGACGCAGCCTGCCGTGAGCAGAAGAGATAACTAAATAAACAAACAAGTAACTAAATAGCCTCTACCATGTCCCAGGCAGTGTGTGCTAAATGCTTCACAAAATGATCACTTGATCATTATAGCAGTGGAGTAGATCTCCATTTTACAGATGAGAAAACGGAGGCAAAGAGAAGTTAAGTGACTTGGCCAAGGTCACACAGCTACTAAGTATCTGAGGTCAGCTTTGAACTCAGCTTTTCCTGCCTCCAAGGACCAGAGCGATCAGTAGACATGGCAAAAATCACACAAATAATAATAGCAGGTCAAATCCAGTGACCAATCTTAGCCCCAGAGAACAAGTGATGAAACCTGCCTCCTTTCCCCCAGTAGAAAGGTGGAGAGTCCTGGGTAGAGAACAGGGGCCTGGCCTGGCTGCGCTTGCTTGGCCACTTTGTGACAAGGAAAAGCTCTCTACAGTGATCGGGCACAAAGAAATTCATCGGTCACAGCGTCTTGGGGAGCAGAAGTACTAACACTGCCAAGTGACCTGCTCACGTGGCCAAACCCTTGGAGCCTTTTCTTAAGTGTGGAGTTCACTTTTGGACGAAGCTGAGAGAAACATGAATGCATTATGCGACCCGTTCGTGGTACTTTAGCCCCTTGGTGACAATTAAGTGTGGCACTCCCTTTGGGGAAGTTAAGGGGGAAAGGGCCGTGGGTCATTCTTTTTACCAAAAACCAGGGACATTGGGAATGGCTGTGAGAGCAAAATCAAAAGGCATCAAACTCTTCAGAGTCATTTTGTAAACACGGTCTCATTCCTCCCAACACATCCCTATTTTATTGGCTGAGGAAACTGAGGCCCAGCGGAGTCAAATGACTTGCTGGAGGTCACCGCCCAGGCCTCAGAGGCGGCGTACCTGGTGCCCTTTTGGCTTCACCCCCTGGCCTCCCTGCCCTTCCCCCAGACCTGACTGGGAGAAACCTCAAAGGGCTCTGTGTCCAGATAGTGGCTGTCACCCAAGTTGGGCTTGGATCGTCTGAGTTCCCTGAAGTGGTTGGGACCCTTTTCTTTAGAAGTTATTTCCGTGAAATTGTCTGTGACTTCACTGTCGGTGAAACTGTTGACACTTCTTTTTAAGCGCCCATTCACTTATGCTTAAATTACCCTGGGCGGGCATGTGTTCCCCACATGGATGGATTACCATCTTCCGTACTCTTGTAATAACTGGCAAATTAAAGCCTGATGGGCAAAATCAATTGCCGCTACCCTCCCTTTGCCCCGGGGAAAACGGTCCACTCGGGAGCATCAAGCTCCATTCTCACAGGAGGGTGGCAGCTTGGACTGAAAGTCAGCAGGGCCCTGGCTGTGAGGGTTGACCTTCACCAAACTGGGTAAAAGAGGGCAAGTCTTCTCCTTTCTCTGGCTCCGAATGGGCATCCGAACACATGCCTTCATTGCCTACCACATGGGTTTATCGTAAAGATCAAACGGGTGAGCTCAGCTGTGTACAAGCAAGCTACAGAGAGGATAAGCTAGAGATCATCCAAGAGCCAGAGAGCACTGAACTTAAAAGGGAATCGGGGGAAGCTTCCTGTAGGAGGTGGGATTTTAGCTGAATCTCACAGGAAGCCAGGAGATAGAGACAAGATGGGCAAGAGTTCCAGTCATTGGGCAGCAACCAGTGAAAATGGCCGAGTCCAGAGAAGGACTGTATTGTGCAAGGAGCAGCCAGGAGGCCAGTGTCACTGGATCCAAGAGTATTTGGGGGGTAAAGAGATTGGAAAGCTAGGGGGTACCAGGTTGCGAAGGGGTATAAATCCCCGGGGCTTTTGTATTTGGCCCTGGAGAAGAGATGGAACCCCCTGGGATCTGTTGAACGAGGGGGCGACGTGGTTAGACCTGCACTTTAGGAAGCCACCAACAGCCGAGAAAGGCTTGGGGCAGACAGACCGACCAGCAGCCTCTTGCCCTAGCGTACCCGGGAGGAAATGAGGCCTGTGCTTACCGGCTACAGAGGAGAAGGTGGGGGAACTGGGAGGGAGTCGATGGGTGCGACACGGACGTCAAAAAGAAAAGACCAAAAAAGTATTCGTGGGACACTGGCAGAGGAAGGGAGTTTTGCCGTCCTCCTTTGCCAAGATGGCCAGTATGCCCAGGCGTCCTGAGTGCAAGAGGGAGCTTTGTTTTGCTGAATGGTAATAGTTCTGGGGAAGGACTAGCATCATCTTTGCCTGAAATGTGGAAAGACGCTGACATCAGGAGGCCGTGGAGAGCATGAAGCCTTCCAGTACCTTCTCCTGCTAGGCAGGCACCCCTAAAGGCTTGGGGTGGGCAGGTGTGGGGTGCTGAGAGTCACAGCTTCAAGTAAACCCAACTGGGTGGCTTCCTTTGAATCCATGGGCAAATATCGCCTTCACTGGACTCTTGAGGCCAGTCATGCCCCGATAAACTCTGAACACACACACTGTCCACGTGGACAGATGAAGTTCAGAAGGAGCTACAGACGAGCAAGGCTGTGTGCTGTTCAATATCGAGCACACACGAAAAACCAACCGTAGCGCAGAAAGTCACGGCACTCCACGCGAGCCTCTTTTCTGTTCTCTGGTTACCGAACCATCGAGATTCAGTTCATCATAAACAAAATGGACACGATTTCTTCAAGTTTGTTTTTGTTTTTAACCAAGAATGCCAACTTGGTCGCCTGATGAAGGCCGGATTAGAGAAGGGGGAGCCTAGGGGCAAGGCGTCCACGTGGTAAACTGTTGTGGTAGGCCAGGCGAGAGGCGATGAGCTCCTGCTCTAGGACGGGAATCAGTGGGGAGGGGGGCAGCAGAATCCAAGCTGCAGGGAGAGAGGGGTGGAAAGGGAGCAGGCAGAGTCCCTGGGGCTGGCACCCTCCTCCCTCCCTCGTAGGGCTGGCAGAAGGAAGGATTCAGGGAAAGCAGGACTGTTTGCTGAGTGACTTGTAGACCTCAAAGCCTAGGCCTTCCCTGTGAACAAGGAGGAATTTTCATTTTTTCTCTTTCTTTGCAGGTCCAGTTAAAAACAAGAAAAAGGGTAAGGTGGCCGTCTCATGTGGTTTTCCTTGGGGGGGGAGGGGAGGGCCTTTCTTCCAAGAAATGCTCACTCAGCATAGTTTCCAATGTGGCCTCCTTGACTTGGCCACCCTCCATGCCATCGCAGTAGAGATTCAGTCAGTCAGCAGTGCTGAGAAGCATCTGCTGCGGCCCCAGCACTGCTCTTGTACTCATAAGCTAAGCGAGCTCATGGGAGAGCTCAGGCTAGGCAGAGCCTTTGGCGTCCTCGCCTTCCCTTTTCTTCTCAGGGCATCTGATCCTCCTGCTGGCAGCAGGCAGGTGGGCTTGGAGCTCTGGGATCTGCCTTTCAGAATGAGCACCAGGTGGGCACCCCTAGGAACCCAAACCTCCCCTTGCTTCTTGGCCTCACAGGCTTTCCCTCTTCTCCTTAGTGGTATCGACTGTCAGCCCAAAGAAGGCCATCTCATCCTAGCAACTCAGACTGCCAGGAGTGGGCAGGGACCACAACCATCCCACTGTTTGTTCCTTCAGAGACGGCAAGGCCAGCACCTCCCATAAACACTTGGGCCCTTGGGGACAACTCTCATTGACCACAAGCCCGAGTCCCTTCTTCTTTAACTTACATTCCTTGCCCAAGCAGAACAGGGCCTGGTCCTTTTCCAAGTAGAGGGAATGCCCCAGGTGGAGCAACCTGGCCAAGCTTAGCTCCTTACCGAAACAGTTCAAGACATCTGCTCTTGCCCCATTGGCACCACCACACTGGACATTTCTCTCCGGCACCAGTGCAGTGTTCTTGATGAGATTGGATGGGATGAGATGAGCGGTGTCCCTGCCCTTGCTGTCCCCAAGGCCCCCCTCATCTGCTTCCTGCTTCCTCAAGGCTCCACCTACAGGTAGTGAGAAAGGGATGGATTTGGGGGGAGCAGAATTGCCAAGGCTTGGCACCTGATTGCTCCTGGAGTTTCCCCTGCTTTAGAAGTTCCCATTGGAGATCCAAGGCCTGCCCCAGTTGCCTTGGAGCCCCTGGTAGCCGCGCAGCTAAGGCTTCTGCTGCAGTACGCCTCCTCTTCTTCTGCGTCCTCCCACTGCCCCCTCGTCCCTCTCCTGGACCATTGCCCAAGCTGCTTTCCTGCTCCCTGGCAGAGCACCACCCTCTCAGGCGCTTTGTTCCTGTTGGTCTCTTCTCTTCGTTTCTGCTGACACCCCAGGGCCCCTCAGGGCATGTAGGCCTGGGGAGCTGAAAGGGCTGGTCTTGGAGATGGAGAGGAGAAAGGGAGGCCGAGGGAGAGAAGGGCATTTGCCCGAGACCCGCCCGCTGAGGTGAGAGCTGACTCCCAAACGAGGGTCCCAGCCTTCCAACCCTACTGACCTCTCTGCTCAGACCTCATCGGCTCACTGGTTCTCCTTCAGAGGCCAAGAGGTTCAGGCCTTCTATGTGACTGGACCAGAAGGCTATGGCCTGCCTTCCTGTGGCCAAGACACCTACTTTCAGTGGGGGAGGCCTGGGAGCCAGAGAGCCCTAGAAGGTCAAGGCTGGCCAGGACGCCTGAGGAATGGAGTCCAACATTGCATCTCCACTGAGGGAAAGGGCCTCCCCTTAGACAGCTCTCATTGTGAGACCTAAATGTGGCCCTCCCAGCTATGCACTCATACACACCACACACACACTCTGTCTCTCTGTCTCTCTGTCTCTGTCTCTCCCTCTGTCTCTGTCTGTCTCTCTCCCTCTGTCTTTGTCTCTCTCTTTTTCTCTCTCTCTCTCTCTGTCTTCTTCCTTCCCTCTCTGTCTCTCTGTCACTGTCTCTGACTCTGTCTCTGTTTCTGTCTCTCTGTCTCTCTCCCTCTGTCTCTGTCTCTCTGTCTCTGTCTCTCTTTGTCTCTCTCTCTCTGTCTTCCTCCCTCCCTCTCTGTCTCTCACTGTCTCTCTCTCTGTCTCTGACTCTGTCTCTGTTTCTGTCTCTGTCTCTCTCCCTCTGTCTCAGTCTCTCTGTCTCTATCTCTCTCCCTCTGTCTCTGTCTGTCTCTCTCCCTCTGTCTCTGTCTCTCTTTGTCTCTCTCCCTCTGTCTTTATCTCTCTCTTTTTCTCTCTCTCTCTCTGTCTTCCTCCCTCCCTCTCTGTCTCTCTCTGTCTCTGACTCTGTCTCTGTTTCTGTCTCTGTCTCTCTCCCTCTCCCTCTGTCTCTCTCCCTCTGTCTCTCTATTTCTGTATCTCTGTCTCTCTCCCTCTGTCTTTGTCTCTCTCTTTTTCTCTCTCTGTCTTCCTCCCTCCCTCTCTGTCTCTCACTGCCTTTCCATCTCTGATTCTGTCTCTGTTTCTGTCTCTGTCTCTCTCCCTCTGTCTCAGTCTCTCTGTCTCTNATTCTGTCTCTGTTTCTGTCTCTGTCTCTCTCCCTCTGTCTCAGTCTCTCTGTCTCTGTCTCCCTCTCTCTACCCCCGGGCCCCGGCCCCGACTCTGCCCTCGAGGGCCAAAGCAGAACGAAGCCCTGCCAGTACTGGAAAAGGGCTCTCATGTGCCCTGCCAAGGGACTTCCTTTCCAAGCTGAGTGCCTTCATTCCTTCAGATGGCCCTAGTGTGACCCGAGCAGAGACATTTCAAAGGCGGGCCTGGCACGGTTCTGGAAGGGTTCTGAGCAAACATGGGGGAAGGCCGTATGAATGGAATCCAGGCTTGTGGTGGGCAGAGCTCAGAGGAATGACTTGAGGGGAAGCCGGCTCCCTCAGCTCCTAGAAAAGCGGGCAGCCTTGGGGCCCTCCTGCACACCAAGGGTGGTGACCCTCTGGCGTCCCTGCCAGGCCTGCCTAAGGACAGCAGAGGGCAGGCAGCTTCCCCAGGTGGGTGGGCCTTAGGGACGGGGTGCTGTGGGCTGCTGCTGCCTTGTTGCTGGTGGGTTGGCTAGTTGTCATACTCCTTTGTCAAGCCTCTTCCTAGCCCTCGCTCCATCTGGGCCTCCTGTCCTGTCCTGCCTTGTCTCTGTTGCCCTCTTTCCAAAGGAAAGCTGAACCTTATTTCTACTGCTTGCCTCTGCCAAGGCTTCCAGGGTACCAGCCAGGAAAGACCCGGAAGAGCTGCTCCAGGGCCAGGGCATCTACTACCCCAAGAAGCCCTGGGGAGCTGGCCTGTCGAGGGAGTCAGGGCTGTCTCTTCTCAGGTAGCCTCTGCTTAGTATTCAGGGATTCCTTAAGGAAAGCAAAATTGAGGAGAGCAGCAGAGCCTCAGTCTCTCACTTGTGTCAGTTCACAGGATCACAGGACCGGGAGCCACAAAGATCCTTAGAGGCCTCGAGTCCTATCCCTTCAGTGTCTCAGAGGCCCCCAGAAGAGAGGCTGGGAGGCTGACAGTTTTCTCTTTGGGGGTCCAGCCCTGGGCTTTTGGTGGTCCGATGTTGAGTATTGTTTCGGTTTTGTTTTCTCAGGAAAAAAGGCCGGACCTCCTGGACCAAATGGCCCACCAGGTCCCCCCGGGCCTCCAGGCCCCCAAGGACCTCCAGGAATTCCAGGAATTCCTGGCATCCCTGGGACAACAGTCATGGGACCCCCTGGGCCTCCTGGGCCTCCTGGGCCTCAAGGTGCCCCTGGGTTGCAGGGCCCCTCAGGTGAGTGTCTCTGTCTCCCCACTCCGTGGCCCAAGTACCTCCAAATCTGCGGGGATGCAGGAAGCATCCTTCGGTCAGTTTGGGGTATTGGGGTTGGGCAACGACCACCTGAGTCTTGCAGGCTGAAAGGGCGCATCTCCCAGGAAGCCTCCAGCCACCTCTAGGTTTTGCCCCTCTGTGACAGACAAGCCTTCTCTTTGCAGTGTAACCACATGAGCAGCTACCAGGGTTTCTGGGGCTTCCCAGGGGAGAAATGGACTCCCTGCTTTGAGGCCCAAATGCTCTCCATGAAGCTGGAAGGGACCTCTAAAGGGGGACGCCTAGCTGGTTGGGAGAGTTTGGGCCCGTGAGAATTTGGGCTTCCTGGCCAGCCCCAGAAGCAGAAGCAGTTGGCATGCATTCGGGGATGCTTAGGGAGTATGGATGCAGAAGGAGCAAGGCCAAGTCCCAGAGTCTGCATCCCCAAGGGATCTGCCTTGTAACCTCTGGTGACCAACGGGGCAAATTCAGGCTGATGGGAGTCTCTGGGCTGGGTTCTTGGAGATCCTTCTCTCCCCAGCTTTTCCCCATCTAGGGCAGATGCCAACAATATTGAATGGCACAAAGCAGGGATAAGTAGTGGTAGTCAAGGCAAGTCATAACATCATTTTACAGTGGAGGAAACTGAGGCCCATTAGTGGGCAGTGACTCATCCAAAGTCATACAGCTAGCAGGTGACAGAATGGCCCTCCGGCTTCTTTTGCCATACCCCACGGCTTTTCTTGACAAAAGCGGGACCATGAAGGCTCCTAGTTCTGGAAATCAGCTGAGCTTTGGGGGCTGAGGATACCCATACCCACCCCTTGTCTCCTTAGCAAGGTGCCCATTGGGCCCAGTTCAGAAAAAGGCGGGCTTCCCTCTCAGCCTTATCCCTAAGGCCTGGAGGGAGGGAGGGAAGGGAGTGGGGAGGCAGGGGAGCTTCCCTCCAAGTAGCTGCTGCCAGGAAGAATGCAAAGCAGGCTGGCGATGGCCTCGCACTAAGTCCCAAGCAGCTCGGCCCCTCACCTCC
Source organism: Gracilinanus agilis (assembly GCF_016433145.1). Lineage (NCBI taxonomy): Eukaryota > Metazoa > Chordata > Mammalia > Didelphimorphia > Didelphidae > Gracilinanus > Gracilinanus agilis. The sequence goes on along the minus strand of NC_058136.1, from coordinate 61,509,932 downwards.
CACCACCCTGAAGCCCTGGCATTCTCTTACAGGTACGGCTGACAAGGCTGGAGCTCGGGAGATCCAGGTGAGTCAGGGGAGGGTGAAACCTGGGGATGCCCCTAGGCTTGTTCGCTTTCTGGGCTTCCATTTGAACAGGACGTCAGAAGCGCCTTTCCCCTACCTTCCTTTCCCTCCCACATGAGGAAGTGGCCTCAGAGAATGGAAGGGACTTACCTAAGGTCATATAGCAAGAGAGTAGCCAGAGGCTCCTGTTTCCAGTGCCAGTGTCCTCCCTGCCATGCCAACCGTGCCGCTCCATCGGGCAGCAACAGGTGGTGAGAGTATCCCTGAGCAGCACCAGCGTGCCTTCCCTTGCTCTTCAGCATGCGAGGCAGGTCATGGTACCCCCATTTGCAGGCCTCCAGCCCTTCTCCGGAGTTCCTAGGCTTCACCAAAGCAGATCTCTTCCCAGTTGGCCCTGGCTTCCGGATTCCCCTGTCAGCTTCTTCTGGGCCCCCCTCCGTAGCACGGTCCCCCCCCCCCACTAACACCCTGGGCCAGAGGACGGGGCCAGAGGAAAGTGCAGAAGGCCAGACCAGCAGCCCTCACGTCTGCTCTCCGCTTCTCTCCCTCGCAGCCGGCTGTGGTGCACCTCCAAGGCCAAGGCTCCGCCATCCAAGTGAAGAATGGTAAGAATCCCAAGAGGAGCTCTGTGGCTGAGCCCAGCCCAGCTCCCCCCTCCCAAGGGAAGGCGCGGCTCTGCCAGAGACATTCATGCACTTCCCTGTGCCCACACAATCCGCATGGAGAACCATGTGCCACTGGAGCCGGAAGGGAGGGCCTTTAGGTCATGGAGCAGCATTCTGAGTGCAAAGATTCTGAGGGAAGAAATTAAGCCCTCACCCCGAGGCTCCAAGACATAAAGGGACTTGTCTAAGCTCACACAGTCAGGAGGAGGATGGGAGGGAGCTCAGGCCGGGATGGGGACCGGGTGCAGAGAGGGGGAAAGCGGCCTTTCATTCTCTGTGTGTGCATGGAAGTCGGTCAGTCACAAGCGTTTATTAAGCAGCACCAAACACCCATCTGACCAATAGCTCTGCAAAAGGGAATTGCTGCATGAACCTCGGTGCCCTCCCCTGTCCAGGCCGTGCCCCAGCCGAGGCCAGCCACCTGGGCCCACATAGGAAAGGGCCATCCGTCCTGAAGGAGCACTGGGCAGCCACCTCTTAGTGGAGGCTTAGCTGGAGCCACAAAGGTGGGAGGGCCTGGGAAGTGAGCCGGGGCCCAAAAGCCAGCCTGTTGATCCTCTTCCCAGCTCTGCGCCCTCATTTCCCCTGTCTGAGTAAGGCCAAAGGAACAGGCTGCTAGGCTGGAGGGGACACGAAAGGCCCTTTCCTCCATCTTGGATGCCAGGCTCCAGGCAGATGGGGGGAGCGATGGGAGGCAGAGAGGAGGGAGATGGTGGGGAAGAGATGGGGAGATCCCCAAGCCCCCGAGCATCCAAGCAGTCTCTTGGTTTTTAAGCCCTCACCTTCCATCTTATAATCCATCTTACAATACTGTGTGTCAGTTCCAAGGCAGAAAAGTGGTAAGGGCTAGGTCATGAGGGTCAAGTGACTTGCCCAGGGTCACACAGCTGGGAAGTGTCTGAGGCCAGATTCAAACCCCAGGCAGTCCTTGCAGGTGGTATGTGCCTACCCTGGTCTAGGCCCCATTCTGGGCCTTGAAATTGACCTTGAAATCTGGCCACCCCAGTCCCCAAGTAGACTCTTCCAGCTGCTCCCACAAAAGCATATGGCAGACTCCCTGAGCATATTCCTGTCCCCAGGATCCTCAGGGAGTGGCTTGGCTGGATGTGCTTTGGGAAAGGATGCTTTGTGCTCACTCTCATGCCCCTGGGGACTAGGAATCTGGAGGTTTTCCCATCTGCCCATGAGTTCTTATTTGAAATGATGGGGGGGAGGGGAGGACAGGGGCCATCCCAGGGGCCTTCATCCTCTGGGGGATCTGGAGAATAGAGAAGGCCAGAAAGTTGGAGGAAATGCTAGCAGCTTTCAAGAGGGACCACCAGGAAACTGAGGCCCGAGGGTCCTGATGGGAAATAATGAGTGAGCTTATTGGGTGCCTGTTGTCTCAACAGTTCCACAAACCCATTGGCAGAAAAGAAGGGGCTTCTCCACAGTGACACACACACACACACACACACACACACACACACACACACACACACACACACTCTCTCTCTCTCTCTCTCTCTCACTCTTCCCTTAGCTTGGGTTACAAAGGCACGCACAAAATAATGCCTTAAACCGTGTCCAAAAATGACCTAAAATGGAGACAGGTTAAGGGGCGGCCCATGGTAACAGACAGAACTATGAAAGGAGAGCTGGTGTGCCCAGGACTGCCTGGCCCAGTTAATGGAAGTGTGGCATGCCATGCCTTCCCCAGCACTGTGCCTGGGCACCTTTCTGACCAAGCTATTGAGAGATGTTTGTTGGCACAGCGGCTTCTGTCTGTTCTCTGTCTCTATGTGATCAGCTGGTCTCCCCCTTGGACTGCAAGCTCCTTGAGGCCAGACAGAGATCATGTGTTTGCCTTTCATGGCATCCACTCCACTTACTGAGGGCTTCACGCATTGGATCTGACTGGCAGGCTTGGTGAAGCCCAAAAGGAGGACCATCACCAAGTTAAGGGCTAATCCTGGTTTCATGTGGCCTAAACAAGACACATAGTTCTACAGGCCTCAGTTTCTTCATCTATAAAATAGGGATGAAGTATAGAGATCCTGCTCTATAACCAGAGATTTATCTGAGTGGCCTAGGGTGGTCGTCGGATGTAAAGAACGAAACAGATTGGAAGCACAGCTTGTTAGCTCAGAGTGCTCCGAGGTATAATGGAGTCACCAGTTTATTATATAGAAAGTTAAAGATCCCCTTCCCCCAAAAGCCCAAGAAAGCTTCCCACAGTTACAGAGAGCAGGATTTTTACTATAGTCAAAACAAAAGCCTTAGAAGCCTCCAGGTATAGATAAAAACCTATGCTAAATTATCAACTATCTGTGTTATCTTTAAGTGGAGCCTGGGACATCTTGTTAGGCCGGAAAGCCCCTGAACTTCTCAGCCTTGATGGTATTAAACAAAATTTTTGAGCCTCATTATTTTACTTTAATTCTGGGCAAAATGCCCTGCCAAGGGTTCGACCTTGGCCATACCAGGCAGCTGCATTCTCGGTCAAAGGGAAACAGTGTTAGCCTCCCTCCTGCTGGATTGCTGAGAGCCCAAAGCTTTTTCAATAAGACTATGATGCATTTTAAAGGAAGGTGAGAATTATGAAAGGAATCAAAAGAGGAATCTCAGATTTTTATCTTCGATAGCCCATTCCTTCTTAACCATGATAGGGAGAAAAAGTCAATACGCGGCTCTGCTGGTCTGTATTGATCTTTTGAGGAAGTCCAGATAAAAATATCTACTTCAGATTCTAATTTCTCTTAATGGCTCCCGACAACGAAGGGCTTAGAAATCAGACTAGGCAATCTCTAGGGCCACACCATGTTCTAGATCTAGGAACACATGGAAGTGCACACACACACACACAGGACAAGGAAGACACAGGACCCAGATCCCTCTCAGGAAGTCACAAAAATAACAGAATCCTCAAGCAGGAAACTTCCATCCTCCTTATTTTATAAGCAAAGAAACTCAAGGCCCCAGAGGGGAATGGCCTGGGCCTGCCCAATTAACCTGAACTCCTCGGCAGTGGCACAGTGGGAATGTGACACCATGTCCTCCGCTTCAGAGTCAAATGCTAAGTCTTAGAGCTGAGAACATGGCTGAGGACTCATCAGGAGGCCAAAGGCCCAGACTTCCCCGCGTGACCCTCGGGAGAGCCCCCAAATAAGTGCTGTCTCTGAAGGTGGAAGGAAGCCCAGGGCCCAAAGGCCCTGCCTGCTGCCCTTCTGGTGCTTCTAGGGGTGACCAGGGCCCTGGCTTACTCTGGGGGTGGGGTGGGGGGCTGGGTTCTGTGACTGCTATTTCTCTGACATGTACTGAGTGACTGCCGTTCTCTCATACTGAGATCTTTCAGGTGGAGTGCTCAATGACTGGTCTCGCATCACCATGAACCCCAAGGTGTTTAAACTGCACCCCCGCAGTGGGGAGCTGGAGGTACTGGTGGACGGCACCTACTTCATCTATAGTCAGGTAGAAGTGAGTACGGTCTTCGGCCCCACTCCTTTCCTAGATGCAGGATGCAGATACCGCACCAACCACAGAGGGGCACTGTGGAGCCAGCCAAGGCAGACCATTGAGCCCCCCCCTTGGGCTTCCAGGGCCCACAGCTGGGGCTGGGGAGGGAGGAACTAATGAGAAGAGACACTTGGTGATCGCTGTAGATGACCTGAAAGCAGCCGCCACAGCGATGGGCACATAGGCGCCTCCCTTTCAACCCACAGAGACCCATAGTGGCGCCCTCATCCTTCCCCAAAGCCTGCTGGCTTCATCTTCTCCTAGAGCTGGGGAGTGTCTGTGTCTGTGTGTATCTGTGTGCCCACATGCCTAGTGGCCTGAGGCTGGTCTCCCAGCAAGAGCTGGCTTGAGAGGGGGAACTCCAGGCCCGAGAGCCAACACATAATGGTTGGGGGTGGGAGGGGGACCATTCGCATGTTCATGCTGCATTTTTCTCTAAACAACCTGTTTGGGGATACTCGGAAAAAGTCAGTGCCCTTCCCCTCACCAGCTGCACTGCCTCAGTATGCCCGTGCGGTAGTTAGATGGACAAGTATGTGTGTGGTGGCCAGGAAAATAGGGCTGCAAGATTGTCCAGTGTCTACCTGTCCTACTAGCTTGGCCCAGGCCTCTCTGAAAGCCACTCAAGGGGCTGGGCTAGACCAGGAAGAAGGATTAGGGCCCCACGGTGGCATTTGGGGCCCTTTCTGGCTACTTTCTACCCTTTTCCTCAAAGGGTTTCTCTCCCTCTCTCCCTTCCCCTTCCCCTTCCCCTTCTTCTTCTTCTCCTTCTCCTTCTCCTCCTCCTCCTCCTCCTCCTCCTCCTCCTCCTCCT
>NC_058136.1:61466815-61495129 GCF_016433145.1 Gracilinanus agilis | reverse complement strand
GGGGGAGGGGTGGGAGGAATGGCATTCTAGATGAAGAAGACACCCGAGGCTGGCGGAAGAAAATCCAGGAACCCAGGCCTGAAGGAAATGTGGTGGGGGACGTTTGGATGAGGGTCCACGGAAGGAGAAATGGAAGAATTTGAGCTCGAGTTCCGGAATGGGCCCTGGTGCGAGGTCATAGCGATGGGGAGCTCCCGGAAAAGCAGAGAAGCCAGGAAACTGGGGGCTCGCCTAGACAGTCATCGAACCCTCATAAAGGCGAACAAAGACAAGGAGAGCCGGAGCTACCGAAGTAGAAATGACTCAAGAGCAAGTAGCCCGAATGCCAGCTTCGATTTTGGCATCGGGACAGAGACAGGACTGGAGAGCTCGGTGCCCGACGACTGCCTGGAGGAAGTCGGGGCCTTGGCCTGGGCTTTAAGGGGCTCCTGACTGCTGGGTTCAAGTATTTGAAGGATTAGCTTCGTCCCAGAGGACAGAACTGAGGGCAGTGAGGGACGTGTGTTGGAGGGAGGGGGAGAGAGAGCCCGAGACAGAGAGACGGGCGAGACGTCAGGAAAACCAGTCCACGGGAGTTGTCCAAAAATAAACTGGGTGCTTCGAGGAGGTCAGCGAGGATGGCCACTTGTGGGAAAGGCAAGTTACAGAGGGCCTTCTCGATGGCACACAGGGTGACCTCGGCCTCTAGGCTGCCTTCCAACTCTGTGGTTTGCGATTCTATGAAGTGCAGTGCGGCCTCGTTCTACCGAGACGTTCTCTCCTTTTCTTCTCGGCTTCGGAGCCTGCTGGCCGCCCTCTCTTCCTTGACGCCTGGCTTCCCTCGGTCCCTCTAGCTTGGCCTCCGCGTTGGCATCAGCTGGCTTGTGTGCCGAGTAAGCAATTTCCCAGCCTGCCTCCTGGCTCCAAGGCAGCCTCTCTTCCCCCAAACCCCCGGAACTCTGTTTCCTAAAGCAGCCCATGGAGCAGCATCGCCCACGAGCCCAGGCTCATTTGGTTAGGTTACTCTTGCTTCTACCCCGTTGCCATCTTTCACCTGCGAGCGCCTCAGCATTTCTCCCTCCATCTCTTTCCCTGAGCTGTTCCAATGGCCTCTTGACCAATCTCTGAGCCTTCAGTTACTTCCCACTCCAGCCCACTGCCAGGAAAGTGGAATGGCTCTGTCACTCTTCTGCCCAAAAGGCATCAAGGCCTTCCCTTTGAGACCCTCCACCATCTGGCTCCGACAGCTTTCGCCAGGCCCAGCTTGCCCCGGTCCCCTTCCCGTGCTGTGCTCTGTCTTGCAGCCAAATGGAATCCCGTTCTCCTTGATGTCCCCGGAATGTCTCCTTTGTGTTCCAGTGTGGGGCCTCTATAGCTACCATCTACCATTCCTCGGGCCTGCAGTGTCCTCCCATGAGAGCGCCTTCTGGTGATGTCCTTCAAGGCCCAGCTCAAATGCTGCCTCCTCTGGGAGGCCTTCCCTGCTCAGCCCCACCAAAATGGGATCTCTCCCCCGACTGATCTTGCGGCACTTGGCATGCCTCTTCTGGGCCCAGATTCATGCTAGTTGTCTGCATCCACATGTTCTCCTCTACCAGACTGGAAGCTCCACGAGGGCAGGACCCGCCTAACAACAAACATCCCACCAACAACCCCAATCACCATAACTTTGCCCACCTGACCTAAAATATCAGCCCTTGACCTGCGTCGCAGAGAACCTTTGTCTCTCCCCCAGCCCCTGCCGTGTATTGAACACTTAATAAATACTTAGGAAACTGCATTTCGGTGGGTCTTTTTATTCGCCATCCCCATGTGAGAGACCCTGAGCTCCCTGTTAGCCCCCTGCCTCGCCTGGCCCTGGGCCAGTGCAAGGCCGGAGGCTCCGAGGTCTGGTCACGAAGAAGAGGTTCTGAGCTGTCGTGGCGTGTCCCTGCCTGCCCTGTCCCGAGTCTCGGTGCCCCGTGGCTCTGCCCTCAGCCCCCCTACATGCATGTGTTCTGCCATTCCCGGATCAGGGAGCTGGCTGCTGGGCAGCTTTCAGATGATCTCTAGCTCCTGGGTCTCCGAGATCCCATACTGGGTCTTGTGTTCATCGAACAGCTTCCGCAAGGCCTTGACGTACAGAGCGTGGTATTTGTTCACCGTCTCCTGGCTCGGGTTCTCAATCTTGGGGATTGGCAGGGGCTCCCCGACTGCCAGGGCAGAAAATGAAAGTGGGAAGGCGTCAGAATCGCTCCCTCCCTAGAAGCACCCATAGCCAGCAAGGCCCGGACCTAGGCTTCCCCCTTCCCCAGCCTGGCCAGTGGCCCCAGGAAGCCCCTCACGCTCCTGCCTCTTTTAGCTAGGAACCACCAGAGACGCCTCTGAGGGCCAGACCAGCACTTCCAATTGTTTCTTTTGGTTTCGGACAAGCCGGGGACAGGATTAGGTGGACACAAGGGAAGAAGGAGGGTACCGAGTGGGGCCAAGGAGCTGGGGCTGGAAGCATCCTTAGGACAGCCCTTAGAGGTCATCTAGCCTAACCCCCTTGTCTTGCCAATGAGGAAACTGCCCCCAAACCCTGTGCTGCCTCTCAGTATGTGCCGGGCCTCGTCTTGGGACCCTTTGGATTCTTCGCCTTCCCCCACCCCAACTTTGGCAGCACCGAGGCCCCCAAGCACTCGTCACTCTTATTTCAGGCATCCGCTGTCTCGCCACGCCGAATGCTACTCCGTGTGTCCAGATGGCACCCTGTCCCTGCCTCAAGAGATGGTCAATCCCCCTGGCATTAGCCTGGTGAGGAGCTAGCCAGGGACTGGTGCCTGCTGGTCCATCACCGGGCCTATCCCTAAGGCCTCCCCAGCTCGCTCAGCCCTGCCCGTGACGGGGCTTCCCCTGCTTCGGTGACTGACTCAGAGTTGGGGAACTCACCGATGGTGGTGATGGGCCGACTGTACGGCAGGAGGCCCCAGGAGTTCTGGGTGAAGCCGCGGCCATAGAAGGCACAGGGGTAGATGTGCACCAACCTCTGGAACCACACCTGGAAGCTGTGGACCCAGCCTCGCCGGGCGAAGATGTACTGATCGTAGACTTCATTTTCTCCAAAGTTATACGAGGGGACCAGGGCCACCCTGTGGAGATTGGGGGACAGAAGCAGGCCTCTGCAGCCCAGGCTGGCCTTCCCTTCCTTCTCAGGCCTAAGGCTAAGTCCCAGGGGGCCTCTTATGAAAAGGTTGCCATGGAGAGAAGGAGAGGGGAGCTGACTTCCATGGAGCTAAGCTAGGCTCATCTCCTGGGGGTCCCCCCCTCCCTTCTCCACATCTTCCTCCACGGACAAGGGGTGGGAGCTGGAGTCCAGTGGGCGTGCCTGCTCACTGCTGCCCCATCCCTCATCCCATGCCTCGTGCTGAAACCAGGCATCGGTGAATTAGCCTCCTCCCCTGAGCTCCCAGAGCCCTTCCTTAATCTTCTCAGGGCTGCCAAGAGGGAGCGAGGACCCCCCCCCCCGCCCAGGGCCCGCTTGCCCCCACCCCAGTTTGGGCCACGGGCCACCTACCCGTGCTGGAGGGCCATGCGTACAAAGCCATAACGTCTCTTCAGGACAAGCTTGGTCAAGCCCGGCCTGGCATAACGGCATTCGGCCAGGCCACCCACCACCACCACAACAGCATTGCCTTGACCTTTGCCAGTCAGCAGGTAATCCATGGAGGCCTGGCTCACAGAGCACGCTCCTAGAGGGCAGAGAAGCTCAGGAGGGCCATTGAACCTGCACCGCAGTTGCCCCACAGGGCAGAGCAGGGCTGGGCCAGTCAGGCCAGGGCGGTCTAGCTGGGTCCCATGAGGCCGCTGCACGCCACATGGCCTTAGTCTAAGCGGAAGGTTGGGACCGACGGGAGTAGAGAAGTAGAATGGGAAGGTGATTTCCCCAAGGCTGAGGGGCCTGCTCTGGGGCAGACAGAAGGGTCTTGCAGGCACTAACTCCAGAACTCTCATTATTTCCCCATTGGGAGGAGGCAACCAAGGTCTCCACCAGAGCACCAGGAAGGCCAGCAGCCTCGCCTAAAATGGTGCCTATCTGAGTAAAGAGGCCGGGGGGGGGGGGCTTCTGCTCTCTGAGGATCTCGGGGTGGCTGGGACCTCCTTGGGAAGTCATTTGGCTCAGCCCCAGAATGTCCTAATCCCACCAGGACGGAAGCTTGGGAAGAGCAGAAGGCCCACTGCCCGAGGCCCTCCCAATGAACGGTCTGCCCTTCCTCCCACCCTCCCATTTGGTCCACAGTGTCTGGCCATCAGTAGAGCCCTTTCCATGGTGCTATCCCAGAAGCGAGCACAATAGAGAGCCCCCACTTCCACCCTGGAATGTGGAAGATGAAACATCTGCTCAGGGGGCTACATTAGGCAAGCCAGCCCAGCCCAGCCCAGCCCAGCCTTTTTGACTGTGGAATGATGCTTGACTACAGGCTCCCTGGAACCCCGGCCTGACAGGGCTCCTTCCTAGCTTCTGTACATCTGACCGGGGGCTAAATCTGGGCATCTCTCTCCCCACTTCCCAGAGTCTGCTCACTTAGAGAATCCAACCAGCTCAAATACAGCAGATCCCACTGAGGAAGGAGATAGCAGCGGGAGGATGAGGCCGACTCCGTACGTGTCCCAGAATCCCAGAATCAAAGCTAGAAGGGCCCCTAGAGACAGTCTACACCAGCAGTGGCAAAGGCTTTCAAGTTCGTGTGCCCGAACTGCAACTTCGAGCTGCCTGTGAGAGGCCCCTCCATTACTCCAGACAGCGGAGGGAGGAAGCGCTCCCTTTGGGTGGCTGGCCAGATGTCCTGGGGTGCTGGGAAGAATGGGAACGGAGCAGCTTCCCCTCCACCAGTACCGGCTGGGCACACGTGCCGATACTTCACCAGTGCGGGTCTACACCATCACATGTTCGACAAATGAAGACCTCCAGGGAGAGGGAACCCACCTTAGCTCCAGGCAATAGCCCCGCTGGGCCCAATGGACTTTCCTTTAGCCTCCAACTTACTTATGAAGGGAATTTTTCGTGCCCTCAAGCTTCCATCTGCCTCCCTGGCCCTTCCCCCCACTGCTTCTCCCGGTTCTGTCCTCGTGGGACAAGTCTGCTCTGTCTTGCCTAGGACAGATGGTCCTTCTACTATTGGAAAAAGGCCAGCAGAGCTCTCTCGCCAGAGTCCGCTCTCCCCTGGCCCTCGATCAGGCTCCTGGTTGCCCTTCCTTCTGCATAGCAGATCCGGCCTGGCAACGTCCTCTCTCCCGAGTGGGCCAGTTGACCAGAGCCAGGCACCACTCCTGTGCCAAGGCAGCCACCCCCTCAGAATTCCCAGGGTCTTTCCACAGAACCTACGTTTGAGGAGGCCTCCCCTGGCCCACGCGTCTGCCTCGGGCCGCCTGAGATCTTACTGCAGGGCAGGCCGTGGGTCCCTCTGAAACTAGCCCTAACTGGATGGCTGGAGACTTGGGGGGTGAGTGCTAGCGCCCAGCCTTCTCTTCTACTCTCGTGCCGAGGGTCCCATCTGTGCCTTCGCCTATGACTAATCCAAATGTGGGCAGAACCGTTCTAGCCTCCGTAACCGTCGAGGCCGGAGCTTTCACGTCGACAAAGCCGAGCGGGCGCTTATCTCGCGTGAGGGATCCTCTTTTGGCCAGAAGGAGGCCGAAGCCCGATCCCGGAGGCACTCCACCAAGGCGTCCCTGTTTCTTGGCCTCTTTGGGTCCACATGTGCACCCAGCCAGAGCTCTTAAGTACCCAGGTGGAGTAATGAGTGCAAGTCCCCAGATAGGATTTTTTTTGGGGGGGGGAGGAGACTCCCTGTAGGGGTATAAGCAACAAGAGCCTAAAAGAGATGTAAACATCTGCCACCCCCACTCCCCACAGCCAATCACCAGATCTTCAGACCCCAAAATGGAAAACCCACGGGAAGGCTTGGTCACCGAGCAACTCACCACTGGACATCACATACTCCCTAAGGACGGGCACCCAAAAGAAAGCTCCCAAGGTGAGCATGTACGGGGTGATGCCGGGGAAGGTCTTGGAGAAGCCGGAGGCCTCAGTGGCAAAGTGGCAAAAGGCGCTGTGGGCCAGGAGCCCGTGGGGGTGACAAGCGATGATGTAATTGTGCTTGGGGGATAGTTCATGAGTCTTCACCAGCTGGGGGTGGAGGGAGACGGAGTCAGGAAGGAAGGCAGACCAACAGCTGGCCAAGGGGCAGGGTGGAGTGGGGCCGGGTTAGAGGGACCTACTCACCTTGAGTGGAAAGTAGTCTCGGTATTGCTTCCATAGGCGCCAACTCCTTATCCACTGTGACCGTCGACCACCTGCCAATACACCGAAACCTCCTCAGACCTGCTCCCTCAGGCCCCAGGAAGCTGGGGAGGGCCGGGCCAAAGTTGGGGGGACCGAGGCAGGGCTTCCTGTTGCATATGCCGATTCCAAGCCATGTTGGTGGTCAGCTCTGATGCCAGAAGGTGGGCTGCCTCACGACTTCCCCTGCCCCCAATCCTCTATCCCACTTTCCTCACAACCACCCTGTCACTATGATTAGCCCCACACTGCAGATGAGCAAATGGAGGCTGGGAGCCATGAATCTCCTCCAATCCTGGGCAACTTGAACCCAAGCCTGGGGACTGTTTCCCCCAGCTCCACACACTATCTCACCTCTGGCCCAAAGAAAGGAAAGCTCCTGGCAGGAGGCCCAGCTGGGACCAAGCACCCCTTCTTGCCTAGGTTTATTTCTTGATCCATGCTCAGGGCTCCCCCACACCTCCCTGCCTCCCCAACAGCCCCTACAGCCCCTACCTCGCTGCGGGGTCTTCCAGTCAAAAACCAGCCAGATAATCGTGAACACAGTCAGCAGCCAGTAGGATGTGAACACCACCAGGTAGAGGTGAAAAAAGATCACAGATAAAACTGAGAGAACCACAGCAAAGCATTAAAGGGTTAATCAGCTGTGCACCCCCCGGCCGACTCCCCCCAACGACACACGCACACGCACACGCACACGCACACGCTCACTCTCTCTTGCCTGCACTGGCTGCCATCCCCTGTCAACCTCGCTTTGAGCACTCCTACTCATTAAGCATTCCTGCACCCATAGGCCTTCTCATCCTGAATCCCAGAGCAGGGGCCTTCGGCTGCACAGTGTCCGAGCTGAGGGGGGGGCTGGGAAAGGACTCGAGAACACAGAGTGGGCTCCCGGCACACGAGGCCCGAATGAGTGAGGAGGTGCAATTCGAGATTCAGATCAGTGACCTGTACCCAGGTGCCCACTCCGAGGACACGCTAACCCTCGAAGACGCTCGGACCCAGCACCTCCCGATTCCTTTTCCCCCTTCGTCCTTCGGGGCTGAGGGGAAGGCCAGGACCACAGTGCTCTGCTCTCTGGCCCTCTCCTTTCCGGGACTGAGATTAAGTGGCCGGCCGGGCGGCTGGCCGGGCGAAGGAGGTGAGGCCCCTCGTTCCCTCCCTTCTGGGGCCTGACAAGCGCTGACGTGGGAAACGGTGACAGGAGAAAGGGCTAAGCCCAGGCGGCCTGGCGGGGATGCCCAGGGACCGAGACTGGAACGTCCCAGGGGAGACTCCTCAAGGTGCCGAGACGTCTGGCTTGGCAAGTTCCAGCAGCAAATGACTCAGACAGAGTCTAGGGGTGCGTGGGAGTCCCTGCTTTCCCGTTCTAGAAGCTACTCTTGGGCTCTCTGCCTTCTGCTGGGCGTGAGGCTCTGTGCCAGGAGCTGGCCACGACAAGAAGAAAACAAAACGAGCCTCGGCCCTCCCAGAGCAAGCTCTTGGCTGAAGATGCTCAAGAGGGCTAATGACTAGGAGACCAGGAAGGGCTCCCCCCGCCCGGGACCTCCGGATCCTCAGAAGCAGGAGTGAGAAGGACAGAACAAGTGCGTGCAGGTCCTGCAAAAAGAAGCTCGAGGAACAGCCGTAAGGCCCGATTCCCTCCCTCGGCACCGGCTGCCAGACGGGGAGCCGTGGGGTCTTCTGTCCTAGGTGCAATGGAGGGCCCCGAGACTTGCCGAGAGGAGCGACACAGCCAGACCTGTGCTTCGAGACTGGGCAGGCAGGAAGCCTCCCGTCTCCTCCCGGGTCACCGGGCCTCCTTCCCAGCCTCCACAGATCCCTCCCATGACCAATTTCCACAAGGTACCTTCCTATAGTTCTGTGAAAAAATGCTCTAGATCTCTTCTGATTAACGGAACGCAAAGGAAAACAAGCGTGAAGTCTCCCCTCACGTCCTCGGCACTGGCCAAGGGAACAGAAAAGGAAAATGACAAATGCTTGCGGGGACGCCAGAGGAAAGGGGCCGTGAAAGGAAGCGCCGTCGGTGGAACCTTCCAGAATTCTGGAGGACAGCTGGGTCCTCGGTACACACGTACCACTGGGCCAGCAGCAGTACCACCCTCGGCTCCAAAGAGACCCAGGAAGGAAGAAGAGGACCCACGTGTACAAAAAGCTTCAGAGCAGCTCTGTGTGGTGGCAAAGAGCCGGAAAGTGAGACGAGGCCAACAAACTGGGGAAAGCTTAGCAAGTTCTGCTATGGGAGCATAATGGAATACTATCGTGCTGTAAAAAGGCAACGGGTCAGGCAGCTGGCTGGCTCAGTGGATGGAGGTCCTGGGTTCCAGTCTGGCCTCAGACACTTCCCAGCTGGGTGACCCTGGAAAGGTCCCTTCACCCCCATTGCCTGGCCCTTAGCACTCCTCTGCCTTGGCGCCAACACCCAGGACTGATTTGGAGGTAGAAGGTGAGGGTTTTCATTTGTTTTTTAAAAAGGCGACGGGTTCATCAGAAACACCTGCTAAGACTCGTATGAACTGATGCAAAGTGAAGCGAGTGGGCCCAGGAGATCAAGCCATACAGTAAGGACCAAACTGTCTAGATACCCAACTGGGAAAGGCTTCGGAATTCTGACCAGCACGTCGACCCGCCACCGTTCCAAAGGGCTCATGAAGAAAAATGCCCGAGCTGCAGGACATGGAGAATGTGGAAACTGGTTTCGCATAACTTCACATTTGCGATGGGGGGAGGGAGAGAAATTGGAACTAAAACTAAAATGGCATTGAATGCAAAACAAGCTGCAAGTTACCTGACTTTATTTACCCTTAAATCCTTTGGGCCCTTATCCTTCTATGGTTTATTCCCTGCTAAGCCGGCGGTCAGTGAATGAGCATTTATCAAGCTTCAGCCCAGGGTCACTGCCCCTCATGCCAGGGAAACTGCTCCCATTCCAGAGTGGCTGGGCCTGAGAGGGGAAGTCACGAGAACATTTTGACTGGGCACACTACAAGTTCATACCCTGCACAGCCATCCATTACCACCACTACCAACTCTACAAAAGTCCTGCCGGCCACTACGCTAAATTTCTCTCCTGAACTCCCAACCGCAGCCCAGCAGACCCTTTTCAAGTCCTCGGATGGCCCCACCTCGTATTTTCCCGAGAAACACGGAGGCCGTCAGTGCTGAGCTCCCTCCCCTCCCGGCACGTCTTCCAAGTCCTTCTCAGCTTTTAGTCATCTCCTCCTTGGCTCCAGTTTCCAAGGAGACCCGAACCCTTCTTTTCATCAAAGCTAACCTGGCTCCGTGGCACCCTGGTCCTGGCCAAAGCTCTTTCTTTCCCTCTTTCTTGGATGCCCACAAGCACACTTCCGTCATGCTCTTGGCCCTGCCAGGCCTTCGGGCTCTCTGCCTTTCTCTGATTTGCCAGCTCCGCATCCTCAGCAGCACCCACTTACTCCTCAGTCCCTTGCACTCCGGCTTCTCGACTTTCATCGAGTCCGAGCTCCCCAAACGAGTAAGGACGTGCTCCTGCCAAGGTCGCCGGCCATCTCCTAATCGCGGGGCTGTTGGCTTTTTCTGCGTCTTCATCTTCGTGGCCTTTTGGGCAGCTCGGAGCTCCGCTAACTGCTCTCCCTTCCCGGAGCCTCTTTCCTCCGCTGCCTTCTGTGCCCCCTGCTCCCTCCTGGTTTTCTCATCCCTCTCCTGCCTGGGGGGGGGCCCTCGAAGGCTCTCTTCTCTTTCACCTTTGGCAATCGGGCTACATTGCGGGGTCCATTATCCCATCCGTGCGGAAAACTGCCCCACCCGAAGTCCCGTCCTGCCCTTCTGCCCATGTGCTGAGAACACGGGAGGCCTCTGAAATCCCATCTTCGATTTCACTCGAGGTCATCTAGTCAGCTCCACGTTTCTGCTGAGGCTTCTCCAATCCCCAGCCTGGGCCAGTCTCTCTGCTGCCCTCCACGCTTGCATTTCCCACAACCTTTCACACCCTCAAAGTGGATGGCCACTAGCCATCTGGCACGCAATGGGCCTCCTGACTCCTCTTCCCCTCCTCCCTGCTGTGCTACTGCACAGGGCACCATCTTGGCCCCAGCCTCGGGCTTACAACCTAGGATTCACCCTGGACTCCGACTGTCTCTTACCCCATGCCATATTCAATATGGCGCCAAGGCCTGTCCATTTCGCCTCTATAGCATCTCTCCCTGCTGCCCTTCGGCACCTGGGCCTCTCCTATCTTTCCAAGCTTCTGACACCCTCTGCTGGCCTCCTGGCTGTTCCACGAACAAGACCCCCCCCCCATCTCTTAGCTCTCAGTTGGCTTTACGTGTTGTCTCCACCATTTGATCGCAAGTTCCCTGAGGGCAGGGACTATCTTTTGCCTCTTTTTCTATCGGGGAGACGGCACTAAAGAAGTCTCTATTGACTGGAATGGAATGAAGTGGTTCTGGGACTTCCCAGTACCATAATAAACGATACACAGTGAAGCGGCCGTGCCCCTCGGGTAAAAGCAAGAAGGAACCAAGTGTGCTAGCAAGAGCCCAGAGCTGGGAGCTTAAAGAACCGAGTTAAGTCCTGCCCTTAAGAAGATCCTTTCGATGGCGGCCTTGGGTAAATCCCTCCCTTCTTAGGGGTTCCCTCGCCTCCTCTGATAGAACGAGGGGCTTGGATTAGAGGGTCTCTGAGGTTCTGCCAGCTCGGAGTGCTCCGGTCTAGAAAAGCCCCATCATTGGCATGATCTGGGGCCAGCCCGGAAGAGTGAGACCCGGGACTGGGGGTTGTCACCGGCCTGTCTGTCTTCATGTGAGTTCATCTGGGACTTTTACTCATTCCCGAGCTTCCAAGCAGCCTGAACTCTGAAGCCTCAGAAATTCCGTCCCTCCCACGGTGTGGGTCCTGGTGCTCTGGGCCACGCATGCCCCGGGAGCCACTTTTCCTCTTCCCTAGAATCTTGGGGGCCTGCTGCCCTAAGGCAGAACGTGGGGTCTGCCCTTATGCTGCTTGCTCCCCTCAGAGTCCCAGAATTCCCTGGCAGGGAGGCCGAATTCTTCATACCCCACAGACCAAAGGACAGGGGACTGAGAAGAGCCAGGTAGGCAGCTCCTTCCCGACCGTAGCCCCAGCCCCAGCCTGGCCTCAGGGAGTCGCAGGTACCCCTGCGTTCTGGGCCACCTCAGAGACTATTAAGGTGGGGGGTTTGTTCAAAAACAAAGCTGTTCGGTTGGCTCCCTCCATGGCGTAAACGGGGCGGGGGGGGGTTGGCTCTGTAATATTTGTGGCTATTTATCACAATGCAAAAAAAGTCGAGGCAGGGCAACTGGAATGCTCTCTGCTCCCCATTGCCACCTATCACTCCTACTCGGCAACCTCACCTTCTTTCCATATCTACCACCCAGTCGCCAGATCCCTGGCACTGTGGCTGTTATCTAGAGACCAACAGGACACTCCCTTCCTTTCCTCTCCTCCCCAACTCCTGCTTCATGCCAGGTCATAATATACGGGCACGTGAGCCCCCCTCAAACCCCTTCACCTCCCTACCTCAGGCACAGACGAAAATGGCCGTAGCCTTGATCTGACCATGAGCCACAACATGCGACTCTTCCGTGTGGCATAATCTCCGCAGGGCCCTCGCTGTGGCACGGTAAGTACCTCCCTAACGAACCCCCTATTCCCCTGCCCACAGTGGCCCTTCCAAACCTTTCCAGCCCTCCTCAAACATCCTATGACCTCCACTGCCCGTCACGCTTTTAGCTGAGAACCTCTCCTAAAGGAGGCCATTTCCCAAGAGCACTCTCTTCTCCCCTCCCCCTCATCCCCCATCTGCCTTCTGCCATTGACTACATTTAAATCTCTCTCGCATGAGATGGCCTTTCTCCTTGCCAAGGCCAACCCCTTGACGTGCTCAAGTCACGTGGAAGGGCCCTTTGAGTTCACCTAATCCTGAGCCATATCTACCATAGGATGATCCTGATGCCTGACATCCAGGGGCATATTTCCCCTGTCCCCCTCCCTCCCACCCCCAGGCTCTTCTGCCAGTCACACGCGCGCGCACACACACACACACGCACACGCACACGCACACGCACGCGTGCGCACGCATCCCTAGATCAACTACACAAAGGCCTTTTCTCCCTCACCCAACCCCAGGCTAATAGCGAGCCTCTCCCATGAGGCTTGGTGGCTGGCACCTGATCGCACGCCATGGTCCAAGGAGGCCCCGACACAACGTCTTTCCCCACCACTGATGGAGTAGTGAGTGAACGTCCACTCATCCAATCCACTACGTACCGACCCCTCCCACCGCAAGGGTTTCACTTTGTGGCCCCCTCCTAATTCTGGGGCTTTGGGCCTACCCCAGCTCTAAGTCCATGCGTCCTAAGAAGGCCCTTCTGGCATTTTAGAAGTATGTGATCCTGGAGCTACCCAGTGGCCCAGTGGATAGAACACCAGGCCAGCAGTCGGAAGGACCTGGGTTCAGATCTGACCTCGGATACTTCCTAGCTGGGTGACCCTGGGCAAGTCACTCCGCCCCAATTGCCTAGCCCCCACTGCTCTTCTGTCTTAGAACTGACAGACACTAAGACAGAAGGGAAGGATTGAAAAAGCAAAGCCTCTGACCCCTGAGTGATGATTTACAACCAAGCTCCTTGAGCAGCCCAGGGCCCTGCGTCTTGAGTGCTAAAGCTTCATGGAGAGCCAAATCAAACCAAATGTGTGTGTAAGTCATCCGCCACCAGAGGAAGGGATGCTCACCCACCCTGTGGGAATGGCCGCAGGGGCCCCTCGGAGAAGCTGGAGAAGGGGCCAGAGCACGAGCTCATCCTGCTTGGGATTCGAAACTATGTAATGGAGCAGTGTAGCAACAAGGCAGGGAGAAGGGAAGAAACAGGTTCCGAATGGGGAAGTGCCAGAAACAATGGTGACTAGGAAAGGGAGCAGACCTAGGAAAACTTGATATGGGATCTGGGGGAGACCCCTGTGCCTGTGGTCAGAAAGACCTGAGTTCAAATCCAACCTCAGACTCTTTTTAGTTGTGTGACCTTGGACAAGTCACTTCACCTCCGTTTACCTCAGTTTACTCAACTATAAAATGGGGATAATGAGATCACCTATCCCACAGAGTTGCTGGGAGGATCAAATGAGATCACGAGTGTAAAGCTTTTAGCATAATGCCGGGCACATAGTAGGAGCTATGTTTCCTTCTCCATTGGACCCAACCCTAGTCATATCCTCAAGCAGAGAGAGACCTGGAATCACTGGGAGGGGAGGGAGATGAGAGATCTACCTTCTGGGAGAGGGGAGAGGACACAAGCTGGGAAGTGAAGAAAGGCTAAGGAAATGAGGCTCATTCAACCCAGAGAAGAACCAGGAGGGATCTCAGAACACAAAGTGATAGAGCTTGTTGGACTCTCAAAGATTGCTCAAGTCGAGCCTCTTGTTTTACAGAAGAGGAAACCAAGGCCCAAAGAGGGGGAAAGACTTGCCCAAAGGTCCAATGAAGGCCTAATCCATGGGCGGGGCTATACCAGATTTCTGACTTGAGATATAATAAATATTGGCGACCACATAATTTCACAAAATTATTGTCCAACTATTAAATTTAACCCTTACAGGGCACACCATAATCGGTCCTCATCTGACCTTATTACCCCCCTACTCAAAAACCTTCAGTGGCTCCCTATTAACATTAAAATATAACAGTCAAAATTTCTTTCTTTAGGCTAACATTTGGCTGCTGAAGGGTGGGGTGCTAGTGGTGGTGGTACTTGGAACAGCCTAGGCAAAGACAGAGAGATGGGAGATCTCTGCAGCTTAAGACAATGCTTGGTGGATGATAGAGGGAGAAGTCCCAGACAGTGGGAAATGCCGTTTCCTGGGCTACCCAGCTTGGAAGGACATTTGGAAAGTCATGAGGAACTAACATACATGCATATGGTGTGAGTCACTGGCCCTGTTCCCCTCACCTACAGTAGGGGCATCCCTACAGACACACACACACACACACACACGCACACACACACACACACACACACACACACACACACACACACACACACGGCCAGTGTGAGCCACTGGTCATGCTTGGCAGGGAGCAGTAGACTTACCAATGATAAAGGCACTCAGAGCCCACTGGAAGACCGCAAAGACCTCCAGTGCTGTCTTCAAGTCCTTCTTGGAGAGGGAGACCATGGTGCCAAGGGCTGGCCAGAGGAGCCACTCGTCTCCTCTCCCTGTCCTGGTTCTCACAGACTCAGACGCACATATGCACAGACTCATCCACACACCACCCCAAGTTCCAGCCTCCCTGCCCACCTACCTGCCCTCTTACCTATTTGAGCATTTCCCCTCACCTGTCGTAACCCCACTGGGGATTGTGACAGCCCCTTCTTCACCTTTGGCTAAGGAGAGATCTCGTCAGCTGGGAGAGGCTGGGCCAGAGGCCGCTTCCAGGGAGCCCCAGGGAAGAAGAGGGGAAGGCAGGATTCCTGTGGAGACTCACTGCAGGGTGAGGGGAGATGACGCTTGTACATGCACAGGGGCGTCTTCTCTGAGTCTGGCTGGCCCTCGCAGTGCAGCCCCAGAGAAGGCCTCCTAGCCCAGGAAGGGCTGCTCTGCTGGAGCCAGAGGCAGAGGCTCAGGTCACCCACTCATTTCCTTCCCAAGCCCTGCCTGGGCCCAGGCCAAGCTCCCTTGGGGCAGCTGTGTTCTCCTCCCTCCCCCTAAGCCCTAGAGGGGCCGTGGAATGGGGGTGAAGGGTGGGAGGACGTTGTTCCGTAGGCCAGAGGCCCACTGTAGGGGCTACCTTGGAGGCCCGAGGCAGAAGCACCGAGCTCTCCAGACTCTCGCCTCCCATCCAGCCCAAGAGGTTTCTTTCCGTCAAAGTCGGTCTCCATCGTCCTCCAGGATTCCCAGGCATGTGCATGTGCGAGCATGCGTACGGGGGAGACGCGGGGACGTAGAAAGCATGGCTTCTGCCCCAGAGTACTGGAAGAGACAGGAAGTACTGCCATGGAAGGCCTATAGGCTGGGGACAGCGGAGGAGACTCTGGGGCCATGTGACTTGAGTCCAACCTTTGCTGGGAGGACTAGACTTAAAGCGAGCGGGGGCGGGGGGAACGGCAAAGACAAAGCTTCGGAGGGGCACGTAGCTTGCGGGACGACAAAGAGATCAGTTTGAGCAGGAGACGAGGTGGGCCACGCCGGTCAGGGCCAGCCTGTGGGGGGCCTGGAATGCCAGGGATGTGGGCGATAGGGGGTTTCTGAGTGGGGAAGCGAGAGTGAAGAAGATATAGTCGGTCTAACCCTAATTCCCCCACTGCCTGTGCTTCTGCTAGGCCGCAGCCCACACGCACACCAGCCAGCTGTCTTGTCTATGGGTGTGGCGAGGTCATCACCCAGTTGGCCTTCTCTTCTGCTGATCTTCCCTCTAACCAACTGACCTCACGGGCCCGTTGCCCGGTGTTTACTTCCTGGCCTTGGTCTTTCCCCCACCTTTCACCAGCTCTCCCCTGTGGCTTCCAGAAGCTGTGGCCACATCCCGCTCAAACCACCTGAGCCCGGGGGTACCTCCCAGGCCTCAAACCTATCTGTGAGGTGGGGGGGGGGTGCAGGGGGCAGGGTGGCGCCTGCTCCAAACGCACGCAGACTTCCCCTGGCAGAATGGGTGGCTGAAAACAATTCGCTCCAACCACCACGAGGGTGGTCAGACGCCGAAGCCAACGAAGCCAATCTGCTTCTCTCCCAGCTCTGGAGCTAGTGAGTGCCCTGCAAGCCTGTGGCGAGGACATAAGATGGAGCTCCCTCCGTGTAAAAGCAAGCCTAATAGGGACATATTTTTGAAAGAGACATCTGACATCTTGGCTTTTGGTGGGAATAGCATTCCGCCCGCTGTCCTTCCCTCTCCCTCCCAGAAGAGCCGTCGGTATAGCAAACGCCATTTTGAATGAAAAGAAGAGAACAAAATCAGCAAAGCCGAAACCGTCTGAGAATGTGAGCCACGGTGCGTGCGCCTGCGGGTTCCTCTCCTCCGAGGACGGCCAGGGGACTCCGTCCGCCGCTGTCTCCCCTTTGGGGGCCGACCTTTGAGAGAACTGGGCAACCGGACAGCGTGCCCTTTCTGCTATTTTGGGGTAGCTGGCCTGTCCATCGGGGGGGGGTCAGTCACTGGAGTCGTGTTTCTGTCGCTTTCTGAGCTCTGCCTCCTTTCCTCTGCTCGGGCCCTGGAAGTCCTTCCAGGTCTTCCTGCTCCTTCCCATCTGTCTTGTTCAACCATTCTCCGATGGACGGAGCGGCCGCTTTATTTGCCATCCTGTGCTGCTGTTGGGAATATGCTGGTGCACGTGGGGCTTCCTTCTTCGCAGTGACCTCTC
The DNA here is from genome assembly GCF_016433145.1 of Gracilinanus agilis. Lineage (NCBI taxonomy): Eukaryota > Metazoa > Chordata > Mammalia > Didelphimorphia > Didelphidae > Gracilinanus > Gracilinanus agilis. The sequence continues at coordinate 61,478,503 of NC_058136.1, read as the reverse complement.
TGGGCTCAGATTGACTTGGGTGGGTGGAAGTAGGTGGTGAGTCCCTCATTTGCTCGCCTTTCCCGCAGGGAGCCTTAGGGCTAGTTCCCAAAGAGCCCAAAGATACAGGGATTGGAGGCGGACAGGCGGGCGGGCGGGCGGCTCTCCCATCCATCACGCATTCTCCTCTGAGCCCAGCCCCTCAGTACCCCCCCCCCCCCGCCAGAACAGGCCCCAAAGTTAAAAAAAAGCCGAGGCTAAAAGCCGAGGGGGAAAGGAGAAAAGAGTGACAGCAGCCAGAGAAGCCCAAATGAGAAACGCCTCTCAGATAAGGAAGCTGAAAGGAGCAGGAAATGAGCAAGCAGAAAAGAGAGGCTTCAGTACAATGAACCAGGATGATGGGTTAAAAAGTCCCAAAGAGGAGTCTGCTGGAACTACATAACAACAGGAAATGAAGCGAATACCCGAGGACACGGACAATTGGATTCTTTTTAAAAATCTGAAAGGAAATTAAGACAGCGCCGACACCGCATTGTCATCAACTAACCGATATTATTGTGTCTAATTAATAAGCAGGGAAACTGAGGCTCGAAGAGGTTCAATGACTTGATGCCCAGGGCGACATCCCCACTAAATATCCAAGGCAGGATCTGAACCCAAGTCTTTTGGCTTTGAAGTGCAGCACTCTAGCCACCACCACTCTGACATCGGGCACGGGAAGTACAGCATCGGTGTAAAACGGGCACGATTCGGATGCAGACTCTTAATGACCTCCCTAGCACGATTATCAACAATATGGAAACGGGTCTTGCTCGAGACGCAGGAAGAAACCAGTGGAAATACGTGTCGGCTACACGGGGAACCGTGGGAACAAATCTTCTAAAACATAAAAAGATAAAACGGCCCGAGACCACCCGGTTATAAAAATTAATGAGTGTAGGCCTGGGGCTGGGGGTGGGGGGTGACTTGAACAAAAGCACGGGAGGGGGGAGACGAAGCCTCCGAAGGGCTAAGAGAAGCTGCCGCACAAGATCAGAGAGGCCTACTGGATTATGCATTTGGAGTCAAATGAGGTCAACTGAAGTCCTGAAAACTCCAACAGAATCTAATAGGACTAGAAGACGGAGCCTGAGAAAGGAGGTGAGGATCCTGCAGTAAACAGCGGGCTTCCTTCCCTCGCATTAGGGGCCAAGCACTGCGCGAGAGCCAGGAAAGTCCCTGCCTGCCATCCAGGAGCTTCCACTCTAAGTGGCCTGGCGGGGAGGCTTTCATTGGAAAGTTGCTGCTCTGGAGGCTGGAGAGGCAAAGGGAGGAGATCAGACATTCCTGGGTAAAGTACGCAGAACTCTGACCTTCATCCTGCCGGATGGTGTAGCGGCCCGGAGAGAGCCAGAGAAGGCCGGAAGGCAGCGGCTTCTCAGAACTCGAGGATTTGCTCGGCTATTCCGTGGAATCAGAAATGGCGGTTCGACATCACGCTCTTCTGCCGGCTACAGGAGGAACAGCGGGACCAAAGGAGATTTTCTTTCATTCGTCTCTTCGCTTCCAGATGTTTCTACGGGAAAAGAAAAATGTGCCGAGGCCTTTGAGATGCAAATGCGATCAGGTGCCAACGTCCGCGTGATCCCCAGAGAGAGGGGGCTACAGCTGGCACCGTGGGCGAGGCACGGGGCTGAGCTCGGGGCACAGACATACGCCCCAAGAGAAAGACGGTCCCTGCTCTCTCGAAGTTCGTGTTCTAAAGGGAAGGGAGAAGGCTAGAGGGACTGGGCTGGGGGAGAAGAGGCAGGAGCCCGGACAGGAAGGAAGAAACGGGCGACCCGGGCATCCTCCTTCAGATGGAGCTTCTGGAAGAGAGCAGCCAATCAGAGGGAGGGGCCAAGGAACACAGGCTATTGTCAGCAGGAGAAGTCTCAGGCTGGAGGGAGCTTCCAGGGCGGAGGGCGTCCTGGGCATTGGCAGACGCGTCCAGGAGAAGAAGCATGAGGAGGTTAGCTTGGAGAGCAATGGAAGAAACCAGAGGAAATAACGGCTGTGCTGACCGGCTGGACACAACAGAGACCACAACGGAGGCGACGGAAGGTGACGAGCGAATCATCTAAAGTGAACTCTGGCCGAGGATGATGCCCAAGCTGGGCCCCGAAGCTGAGAGAGGAGGAGTGGAAGAGGGGATGATAGGAGGGAGGCAGCAGGAGCAAGAGGAAAGGAAGGTGATGGTGATGGGAACACCAAGCGTGGCAGAGACTGCTTTTTGCTTCTTCCAGGAGCTGGGAGGAGGAGCACCGGACCAACTGGCCCCGTCCAAGGGCGGCTGGTTTTTAAAGAGGGGGCGAGACTTGGGCAGAACATGAAGTCCAGGGAGACGGACAGGGAGAGGCTGGTCGGGGAGAGGATAAGCCACCACAGGAGATAGGAGGGCATGCGGTCCCTTGTTCCGCTGGGGCTCTGACTGCGCAGAAGACTAGAGTGAAGAGGAGGGAAGGGAGGTGATACCAAGGGCTCGAGAGGGCCTGGAAAATGGCCTTGCCTAGCTCACTAGCTCAAGAGGAGGGGTCTCCTGCTGAGAGAATCAAGGCGAGAGGAGGCGAGGGGAAGGCGTTTAAAGAGAACTCAAAGTTCAGAACAGCCACGGTAGGAAATGGCTTCAAGGCCTGTCTGGGTGTGGTGAGGACCAGGTGGGCCTAGTCAGCTCAGTCACATGACCTCCTCCTGGTCCCTAGCGGCCCATGATCCTGAGGGGCAGGCTACAGGTCCCACCACAGGCTTTTGGCAGACTTCTACTCTGGTTCCTGTGCTGGGCTTCAGGGATATGCCCTGCCCTCAAGGTCCAAGCCAAGGGATGTCAGCGTGGGGCCCCTTGGGTTCCCCCGAGGCCCAGCACACTCAGGTATGTCTCTGCCCGGGCCCCACGGGCCCCCCGCCCCGGTCACTCTGCGAATTCCAGTGTAACCCTAAAAGAGCTAGCTCGCCCTTCCTAAACCTTTTGGCGTCTCAAAGCAGATGGAATGGGCGAGACCGGCTTAGACTAGCAAGTGTTGCCGGGCCGCCACGGCCGCCGCCGCCGCTCTTCCCACTTCCCTTTTTCACTGCCTCCCTTTCTCCGCTCGGTGATCTGGATACTCCGAAGAGACTGTGCGGCGAAGGGTCAGATACACCCAATGATGTGCAAGGGGGAGCCCAGACCAAAAGAAGGCCGAAGGGAGCCAGTGGGGAAGGCCCCCGCTGGGCCCACTATATTCTAGGGGCCCAGGGCTAGTCTTCCTTCTTCTGCAGCAGCAGGTGAGGGAGGGAGGGAGGGGGCTAAAGCCTGCTTCCACTTCCAAAGATCCGGCCAGGAAGTCTGGAGGGGAGCCTGGAACCCTAGGAATGTGGAGGTGGAGTGTTCCTCGGCCAAGGAAAGCATCCCACAGCCATGAATCACTCCCTTAGGAATTAGGAAGGCTAAAGGAATTCGGGCCAGAAGACAAGACCTCTTAAAGGCTCTCCCCAGGCTGTGAGTGGGGGAGGAGAGGAGGGGGTAGAAGAGAGTCAGCAGAAGTGCAAGGAATCAGGCAGTATAGACATGGGAGATCTGTGGGAAAGTGCAGCTTCTGGCAACCCAAGCTCTGCTTGGTGAGTCACTGTTAGCCTCAGAACTTGGCCCTATCCTAGCTGCAAAGCAAGCTCCTTTCTGGGCCCGGTTCATCTGGACCCTTTCATTTCCTCATTTATCATTCGCCTGGCATAAAGACAGTGGGGGGCCCAAAGCCAAGCAGGCCACCTCTCCTGATGGAATGAAGCCTGGGAGTGGAGCGGGTGGAGGAAGGGGGCAGCAAATACTGTATGCCCGCATCGGCACTGTGGGGGGTACAGGCGGGCTGCTCCAGAGGACTTGGGGCACCCCCCATGGCCACAATGGGATAAAGTTGATGGGAGATGGGCCTGACTGATAAACGAATACAGGCAAGAAAGTTCAGCCCCAGCCCCATGGGTAGGAGGAATTAGGAAAGACCGAGGCACAGCAAATTGAGCTGTGGGGGCGGAAATGCCAGGGCAACTGGAGTACCAAGGCTCTGGCAAAAAGGCAGCTGCCGCTGACACCGTGGATAAAACCGAAGGAGCCTCAAGCCAGAGCTGACGCTGGAAACTGTCTCGTCTAGCTCCATCCTTTCAAAGCCACAGGAAGGAGCCGGTTTTTGCTTCAAACATTTCTTTATTACCAGTTACATGTACTGACCAGTTTCCGCACAGGTTTTCCCAAGTTAAAGGATAGAACTTATCTCTCTGCCTCCCTCTTGGTGCTGGCAGGAGATTCGATCTGGGTTCTGCATGGATTATCACACAAAACGGGCTTCCATAGCGTTCGTTTTCGTAGGCGACTGATCTAGAACGAAAACCCCCAAACAGAATCCATTGAAAAACCGTACGCTCTGGGCCCCATTCCGACTCCTCCGACAGTTCTTTCTCTGGAGGTGCCAGGTCTAGCCCGGCCGATCGTTCGGCAACATGGCTGTCACGGTGTTCTCGGGTTCTGCTCATTTTGCTCGGCGGCGTCGGTTCCCTTGGGTCGTCCCGGCTCTCGCTGAAACCATGCTGTTCATCAATCCTTACAGCACAAGAGCAGCCCATCGCCATCCTAGACCACGGCGTGCTCAGCCACGCTCCGACCGAGGGACCCCCCCCCTCGATTTCCCGTGGTTGGCCGCCACAAAACGAGCGGCTCCGAAAGAGTTTTGGACAAGTGGGGCCTTTCCCCTTTGGGAGAGAGAGTGCAGCGGTTAGCGAGTGGCAAAGCTGGGGCTAGCGAGCGGGTCTCCTTAGCGTGCTCGTGTGGCCAAAGGCCCTCCATCACTGTAGCCTTGTTGTGGTGTTGGCTGCCAGCATGATTCACGACCAGACATGTGTGATGAGACCGGTTCAAAAGCCTGTTGTTCAGTTCTGAGTCCAGCATGAGAAACCGGGCAGCTTAAGACCTCGATCGCCGTCTTTCTCCGGAGGCCTTTCCTCCAGGACTCACTAGCCTGACCTGCAACCCTAAGAAGAACAAGCCGGAGGGGGGTGGGTTAGGCACTGCCCCCTTTCTGGGAATTCACCACTACTAGACACAAACGGAAGGGAATGGAGACAGCTGCCAGCTAGGTCACTCCCCTCAATTTTCAAAGAAGGAAACTGAGTCCCAGAGAGAGGAAGGAATTTGGCAAAGTTGGAAGATTCAGCCAAGCCCTTCCCCCCAGGCCCTACTCAAAGCCTCCAAATACGGACCACATCGTCCTGACCACTCTGCCACATTCCTATAAAGATCAAGTGAGCATGCGGATAGCTAGGTGGCTCACAAGACTGAGTGCCAGGCCTAAAGACAAGAGATTCTGGGTTCAAATCTGGCCTCAAGATACTTCCTGGCTGTGTGACCCTGGGTAAGTCACTTCACCCCATTGCCGAGCCTTGGAACTAATGGACAGTATTGATTCTGAGACAGAAGGTACGGGCTTTAAAAAGAAAAGAGCAAATGAGCTATCGGCCTCCAGACCAGAAGCCCTACAGGCTTCAAAGCCCGGTTATATTGCATACCAAATATGCCAGAAATGAATACATCCCAGTCTCTCCTCTACTAAGTTGGGGAAATGTCAGCACTGAGAGAATCAGATTCAAGGGGGCTGGAAGGAACCGTTTGACCTTTGACTCAGAATAGGGTGCTCTGATTCTGACTGACCAACATGACCTTCGAGATCTCTTCCAGCCCCACGATGCTATGCCTTCTATGACTCCCTGAGCTTCAGTTTCCTCATCTGTAAAATGGGCTCCTGCCTTACCTAGCTGACAAGAGATAAAATAAGCTAGGAGGAGAAGTACTTTGAAAATTCTCCAGGTATGAGATGCTGTGAGCTGAGAGTCAGAACCCAGATATTTGGAAGTTGTCTTTTCTAGTTTTCTCCCTTTTTGAATGGGAAACTGAGGCCCACAAAGAAGAAAGTACTTGCCTAAGGTCACACAGTAAAGTAAAAGCCTTGAGTTTGAACCCAAGTCTTTGGACTCCAAATCCAAGGTGCTTTCTACTGCCCTCTGCTGCCTCCCAGCCAAAACAAGTCCCCTTTTGCTTCTCTTTCCTAGCCTTCCTCCTTGAATTTTGAGAGGCCAGAGGCTGGATAAACCACTTGTCAATGACTGTTGGCAAGGCATTTGGGGATGATGGATTGGCTGAGATGGCCTCGGAGGTCCTGCCCAACCCTCAGGTTCTGTGACTCCTGGAGCCATTCGCCCAAGATCTCCTGGCAGTGAAGAAGCGTTATAGAGTTAACCTCAATTCACTAACCAGGGAGTGGAATGCAGGATCTCCAGCTCCAAACACAAAAGCGCTCCTCCAGCAACGCCAATCCTCAGCTCCTTTCTTTATTTTGCTTTTTTACTATCTCTTCAGTCAGTCAATACTGATTAAGTGCCTACTGTGTGCCAGGCACTGAGCTAAGTGCCAGGGATTCAGGAATGGGCAAAAGACAGTCCCTGCCCTCAAGGAGGCCCCACTCGAATGGGCGAGACCAGATGACAAAGAACATTTACAAAGAAGTTCTATTCGGCAAAAAGAGGAAATAAGGAATAGGAGGGCCCCAGGGTTAAGGATCGTTTGGGAGATGGTACTTCCTGTAGACAGCGGTTCCCAAGCTTTTTTGGCCTGCCGCCCCCTTTCGAGAAAAAAATAGGACTTGGCGCCCCCTGTCACGCACTATCACCGCCCCCTTGCAGTTCTTCACTGCCCCCAAATGCCCCTGTGGCCATCACCGCCTCCCTGGATCGCTGCAGCACCCACCAGGGGGCGGTGGCGCCCACTTTGGGAATCACTGTAGATTTGGGAATAGTGTAGAAGATGAGATTTTAGTGAAAACTTGACAGAAACCAGGAAGCAAAGACGAAGAGGGAGAACAGGTATGGGGGACGGCCAGAGAAAATGCCCAAAGCCAGGGCCACTGGAGCCAAAAGTACATGTCAGGGAGGGACGTTGTAAGAAGCCTGGGGAGGAAGGAGTTGATGATGGTGAGGTTCTAAAGGGTTTTGCATGCCAAACGGAACATTTGGTAGTTGATCCTGGAGGCACAGGGAGCCACTGGAGGTTGCCATGTTGGGGAGAGGGGAGGGCGGGTTCCCTTTAGTAGCCGAGGAGAGGATGGACTGGAGCAGGGAGAGAGAGACTTGAGCTGTGCATTGTGTGGGGATGAGGGCAGTACTAGAATGAGGTGCAATTGAGTTTGAATATGAGGGGAGGGGATGCCAGAGGCCTCCTAGGCTGGGAGACTGAGGGGCCTCCTGAGAGGATGGTGGGGGGATGCACGGGGGCGAATACCGAGTGCGGCGCTCATGACTGGACCGTGTCAATATGCTGAAAGTGACAGCACTACCAACGTTCGTTTATACTTGAACGCCTTGTCAATCCAACTGTCAAATGGTTACTTGATAGAACTTGATCAAATAATGAAAAGTTCTTTTGGAGGAACAAAAGATCTAGAATATGAAGGGAAGAGGAAAAAAGATGGCGAGAACAGCATTTCCAGACTCCAAAATATACTGTCAAGCAGCAGTCTCGAAAACCATCTGGTATCGGCTAAAAAGTAGAAACGTGCATCCGTGGAAGAGAGCAGACCCGAGAGAATCAGAAACAATGGAACTCAACAGCCCCGGGGTCAACAAGGTGGAGAGCCAGAAGGGCCTCAGGAAAGAGAAGAGCTCCAGGTTTGAGAAGAACTGCCGGGCAAACTGCAAATGCCATGCAGACCATTAGTTTAGACCAGATTCTCCAATCCAATCCAAAGGACTGAATTTTAAAGCTCAGATGACCAAAAGTACCAGAAGGGAAACAAATCGCCTTCCTTTCGCAGCTCCGGGCAGGAAGCTCACACCCCGGCCAGCATCTTTGACCCCTCCCCCCACCTCCCCAAATTCCAACACTCCCCAGATGTGGTCGTTTCAACCTTTTGAACATTTCCTTCTTCCCACTCAGATATCTGCAACCCTAGTTTAAGCTCTCATCATCTACCGCCTGAACAAGTGTTTTAGCTTTCAAATAAGTGCCACTAGCCAGCTGGGGGTGGGGGGGGGTGTCTCCCTGCCCTCCTGTATTTCCCTACTCTGCCCCACATTTTAGGAAGATCACTCAGACAGCTGATGGATCAGAATGGGGGAGAGACTTGTGGCAGGCAGAGCCGCTCGCAGCTATCGCAGTCGTCTAGGTAGGCCTAAGGTGACGAGGGCCCAGACCACAGCGGTGGCACTGTCGGGAGAGACGTTATGGTGGTGGAAATGGCAGGCTTTGAACACATCTTCGATCCTGAGGATGAGAGAGAGTGAGAAGTGGAGGATGACCCTGGGCGACTAGGAAGATGGTAGTGCTCTCGACAGCAATCGCAAAATTAGGAAGAGGGCAAGATGGTGAGTTCGGTTTTTAGTTATTCCAAGTTTGAAACACCATTGAGGACATCCACTCGGAAATGTTCAAGAGGCAATTGAAGATAGGAGACTGGAGATCAGGAGAAAGGATTGAGCCAGATAAGGAGATGGGAGAATCTGCATAGAGATGATATTTGAGTCCAGGGGAACTGATGAGCTCACTAAATGAAATGGCATAGAGAGTGACGTGAAGAAGGGCCAGGGCAGAGCCTTGGAGAGCACCTCTGGCTATTGTTGAGCATGACCCAGAAGAAGATTGCTCAAAGGCAACAGGAGTGGTCAGAGGTAGGAGAACCAGGAGAGGACAGCAGCCCAGAAACCTAGAGAGAAGACAATGCCAAGAAGAGAGTGCTCAAGAACCAGGAGAACATTGTACACAGAGACGGATACACTGTGGCACAATCGAATGTCATGGACTTCTCTACTGGCAGCAACGCAATGACCCAGGACAATCCTGAGGGACTTATGAAAAAGATGCTACCCACATCCAGAGGAAGAACTGTGGGAGCGGAAACCCAGAAGAAAAACGTACACTCGATCACACGGTTCGATGGGGATAGGATTAGGGATGTAGACAATGATCACTCTAGCGCAAATATTACTAATATGGGAATAGGCCTTCATCGATGACACATGTAAAACCCAGTGGAATTGCTCATTGGCTCTGGGAGGAGGGAGGGGAAAGAACATGAATCATGGAACCATGGAAAAATATTCTAAATTAATTAAATAACTTACTTTAAAAAAAAAAGAAGAAGAAGAGATTGCCTACTAATGGCAAAGGCTACAGGGGACAACAAGAATGAGGAGTGAGAAAAGGTCAGTAGATCATTGGTAACTTGGGAGACAGCAACTGCCTGCAAGTGAAGAGGTCGGAAGCCTAACTGAAGTGTTAAGAAAAGAGTGAGAGGAAAGGAAGTAGAGGCACTGATTGTTGATGGCCTTCTCAAGAATGAGACAAATGTAAAGTCTTTCACAGGCATTAAAAAATGTCACCAGTCCAAGATGGGGGCAACCCAGCTAGAAAACAGTGGTTCTGAAAAAGATCCGAGGTGTTAGTGGCCTGCAAGCTCAATGAGTCGACAGGGGAATATGGCCGCCAAGAAAAAGAATGGGGTCTTGGCCTGGGCGTGGGGGTTTCTGTGAAGAGCAGCAGAATTTCCAAGAATAGGAAAGTGAGAGGCCTCTGCCCTGCTCAGAACCCCTTGCTATCTTCCTGTCTTCTCAGCTTAGGCCAGGAGGGCGATGGGGCAAAGTATGGGGAAAACAGCCTCTGATCAAGGGGAAGAGCCCTAATGGTCACGAGGAAGAGAAGGGTTCTTAGCCTTGGCTTCTCTCCTGAGGGAGAGGTGACTCAGGACTGGGAAGGGCAGCTATTGCCTGGGCCCCAAATCTCTGTTCTTCTCCAAACCCCTCCAAATCCTTCTCTAGGCAGGATGAAGGCCATCTGGGGCTGAGCCACAAGTCTCAGAGAAAGGTCTACGTCTTTGGAACACATGGGGGTGGGGAGTAGTAGGGGAGGTGTCGGAGGTGTCTAAACGGGCTCATTATGTGAGATAGCTGTAGCTCCATCAGTCAGGAGCTGGCTGAGATTTCCCTCCTCTACCTTAGGAAGTTCAGCCTTTGAGCAGATTTTACAGGTCATGAAAACCCCCGTCCAAGTCCTTTCTCGGATGTGGTCAAGCACATTAGTCATAACCAGGAAATGGGAAGGAGGACCCGGATAGCCTTTGTTCAGGCTTGACTGGTCCGGTGGGGAGGACAGCTCCTGAGGAGGATATTGTATAGCTTGGCGTGACAACAAATGGCCTTCCTGTTGACTTCTTGGCGTGTGCTAGGAGTGGTTTGGGGCTCACTCTTTGACCTGGTCCCCCTAGCACACACTTACAAGAAGGCAGAGAGGCAGACCCTAAGCTGATGCTGAAGATTACAACCAACATACCAACCGTGCATGTGGACCTGAATCTTGAATGTTTGTAAGGAAGCATTTAACCTTATAGACTCAGCTCAGCCTAAATATCCTATTTGGACCAGGGATTATTATTCATAATAATCGCCACAGTGAGCACTTCTGTGGGCCCTTAAGGTTTGCAAAGCCCCTAAAGTATTCTATGTTGAGATATTCCCAACAACCCTGGGAAGGAGGTGTTGTTATTCCACCTTTTTACAAATGAGGAAACTGAGGCTGGGAGAAGTCAAATGACTTGCCCACAATCATCCAGCTAATAAGTATCTGAGCCAGGATTTAGACTCAAGTCTTCCTGACTCCAATCCCAAAGCTCTAGCCACTGTACCAGTACCCACCTATTAAACCGAAGTGTGATATGCACGGATTCTAAGATGTCCCCAAATGGAGGCAAGTTTAAAAAAAAATCAGATACTTGATCTGCCCATTCCCATTAGCTACCGTCCTATAGTGACCTTTTCCTTTTCATGGCTTAACGGGAGGTGGCCATCTACACTCAGTGCCTCTACTGATCTCTCTTGATTCTCCTCCCTGTCTGTCTATTCCTTCTTGGTCTTCTTTCCTGGGTCTTCTTCCAGGTGGTGTCCCTAATGACGGATATTGCCTAAAGCTCTGCCCCGTGCCCTCTTCTCTTCTCTCTCCACACTACTTTGCTTGAGGACCTCTTTGGCTCCCGTGGATTCAGTGATGATTCCTACGTAGCGACTTACGCAGACCTCCAGTCTCAGGTTTCCAACTGCGCATCGGGCATCTCAGACCAGCTGTCGACGTCTTAAGCCCAACATGTCCAAAGCCAAACTCGTTATCTTCCTCCCCCTCCCTGACCCCAACCTCTTCCCTGGGACGGAGGATCATGGGAGTAGGGACCTCAGCGGCTAGCTGGTACAACCCTTTCAGGTGGTAGAGAAGGAGCCTGAGGCCATACAGCACGGAATATGGCAGCGAAATGGAGGGAGTCCCTGAACGGGATCCCAAGAGCTTTTGCCTCCACTCCAAGAGGGCTTTTCTGTTTCCAGCACTCGCCCTGTGAGGCAGGGGTTACAAGGCACATCAACTCCATTTTACGAATGAGGAGACCGAGGCCTAGAAAATGTAAGCCAAGGTCAGCCAGCTACTAGGAAAGAGCAGACAGAGCAAGAGTTCCACCCCAGGGCTTGGCCTCCCAGCCACGCCGTCTTTGTGCACTGGGTGAGGCAGCTTCTGCCAGCTGAGAAATTATTCCAGGTCCACAAACACTCTACGAGAAAGTGGCTTATACCGAGTAGGAAGCGAAACTGTCGGCTGCTGCTTCATTCTGACTCCAAATATTGTAGAATCCCCCCCCCCCCCCC
>NC_058136.1:61447814-61461901 GCF_016433145.1 Gracilinanus agilis | reverse complement strand
TTCTGGTTTTTTCCAAGGTCAAGCCCCCTGGTGGGCCCTCTTGCTTGATCCTCTGCTGGAGGTTTCTTTACAAGTCTCAGGGTGCTGCTTCCACAGTCCTATACCCGTCTGCACTGGTTCCCCACTTAGGCTTAGTTCTGCCTCCACCCACGCCTCTACTCAGCCGGCACTCTGCGCGCCCAGCGTCCTGCTCCGGCGCGCGCGCTCAGATTTCGCGTGCTTTTTTTGACTTAATGGGGTCCTAAGTCTTGCTGCTCTCAGGAACAGGTCCCGGAGCTGCTGATGACTCGATGGGTGCCCCAAACTTGCTCTATTTCTTTTTAGCTGGGTTCGGAGCTATAGGTGAGTGTGGAGGGGGTGGGGGTGGGGCGGTTGCTCAGCTCGCGATTGAGTGAGAGCCCTTTTTAGCCTGGAAATGTCTCGATTCCACGTACCTTCCACGCTGTGCCCTGTTGTGGGGTTCCTCCGTTCGTCTGGACTTGTTTTTATGTCCCCTTGAGGAGTTTTGTATGTTTCGGTCAGGAGAGGTTAAGAGCTGCTTCTTACTCTGCCGCCATCTTAACCCGGAAGCCCCTGGTGTCCATCTCTTGAACTTTTAAAGGATGGACTGCAGGAGAGGAGACCTGTTCAGAGGCTAGTGCAATAGTCCAGGAGGGCAGTCAGGAGGGACTGTGCTAGGATAGGAGCAATGGTGGAAATATAGAATGTTTAAGGAGGAAAGGACTTTAAGATCCCCTGGCCCAATTTCTCACTTTACAGATGAGGAAAGTGAACATCCAAGAAAAGTGACTTGCCTAAGATCTCACCCTTAGAGATTTCACGCACAGCTGGAACTAGAACCCAAGGGGTCCTGGCTCCTGGGTCAGCAGCCTTTCCTCTCTCCAGCATGTCTTGTCTCCATGCTGGGTAATGTAATGGAGTCCCAGCTGCAGGAAGGACAGGGATCCCAAGGTGGCGGGGGTGGGGCATGTTTATCAGAAGTAAAGGCTGGGCACTTCTTATCTACTTCAAGGCCCTGAGCCTCCCTGAAAGCTGCCCGTGGACGCTTAAGGGTTAGCCTAAGAGACAAAATGGTTAAGGCAGTGATTCCCAAAGTGGGCGCCACCGCCCCCTGGTGGGTGCTGCAGCGATCCAGGGAGGCGGTGATGGCCACGGGCGCCTTTATCTTTCCTATTCATTGCTATTAAAATTTAAAAAAAAAAATGAATTTCCAGGGGGCTGAGGAAGATTTTTTCTGGAAAGGGGGCGGCAGGCCAAAAACGTTTGGGAACCGCTGTGGTAAGGGAAGGCAGACAGGTGAGGTCTGGAAAGGATTAGAGCAAACAGCTAGCTAATCCCGGGGAAGAGTTCCATCTAGGGCTGAGATTTTATCACCTGAGGAATCGAGTTCAAGAAGAAGAGATGCTCCTTGAAAAGGTGGTGGTTGTTAGGCCTTAATGGCTCTGGGAAGCTTCCTGAGCTTGAGTGAGGAGTAGAAGAAACAGCCATGGGCAAGGTGTCAGAATTCCTGGGAGCAGCCAGTTTGAGGTGCTACATGCAGGTGGATGCCAGGGACAATTCCCCACCACCCCCACAGGTCTTTAAGCAGAGTCTGGCCAGTCCCAGAATCTCGGAGCTGGAAGAGCCTCAGTGACCATGTCTTGTTCAATTTCGACCCAACCAGGAATCCCTTTCACCCAAATGGGCATCAGGGTTTCTGCTGGAAACCTTCCCTGCCACCCTAAAAGAGACTGAATGACAAGAAGGTAAATAAATAGAAGATACTCTGGAAGGGAGGACTGGGGGGAAGTGGGGCGCTACATAGGTGCCCTCTGTCTAACCTCATTAGAATGTCAGATCCTGGGGGCTCAGTGGATTGAGAGCTAGGCCCAGAGACCAGAAGTCCTGGGTTCCAATCTGGCCATGCATAGAGAATGGGCCTTGAGGGGAGGGGAACCTACTCCTCTTTGTGGCCCTCTACCCCAGAGTTGGCAGGTGAAGAGAAACCACTTCACCTCTCAGGAGAGCTCCCAGAATTGAGCCTCTTGGAGGGAAGCAGGACTCCTGAAACACACTGGATTCAAGGACTGAGGGAAATTTCTAGACCAAGACTGCTAGAGTGAAGAAGAAGAGTAAGTCCTGGCCAACTGCAGTCCCCTGGAGGTCAGATTTGGGGATGATTTTCCCATCTACTTGTCTAACCCTCACCTCTTTCTTGATTTCCCAACTCCAACTGCCTAATGGCCATGCCAAATTGGATGTCCCATCGATATTTTAACTCAACGTGTCCAAAACGGAACTAATGATCTTTCCCTTCCAAAGTCTCTCCTTCTCCCTAATTTCCCTATTCCTGTTTTTTTTTAATCCTTATCTTCTGACTAAGAATCAATACAAATATTGGTTCCAAGGCAGATCAGTAAGGGCTAGGCAATGGAGGTTAAGTGACTTGCCCAGGGTCACCCAGCTAGGAAGTGTCTGAGGACAGATTAGAATCCAGGTTCTTCAGACTCCAGGCCTGTCACTCTAGTCACTGAGCCACCCAGCTGTCCCCTTCCCTCTTACTACTGAGGTTACCACCAACCTCCTGGCCACTGAGGCTCAGAACCCAGGTGTCATCTTCAGTTCCTCATTTCTCTCTCATCCCCCATATCCAGTCTGTGGCCTGGGCCTATTGATTTGACCTTTGCAACATCTCTCACATGTGCCCCTTTACCTCGAATCTCTCCCTACTGCAGTCCATTCACTTAGCTATCAAATTAGGCTTCCTAAAATGCAGATATAGCTACACTATGCCTTCCCAGCTCCCCTTCTCGCAAACTCCAACGGTTCCTTATCGCCTCCAGGATCAAATTAAAATCTTCTGTTTGGCTTTCAGAGCCCTTCGTAATCTAGCCTCTTCCTTCCAGTCTTATTACTCCTGTTCACCCCCGTGTACTCTTTGATCCAGCGACGCTGACCTCATTATTGTTCCTCAAACTAAACACTGTCTCCTGACTGGGGGCCTTTTGAGGTTTTTTAAACCCTCACTTTCCATCTCAGAATGAATCCTCTGTATCGGTTTCAAGGCAGAAGACTGGAAAGGGCTAGGCAATGGGAGTTAAATGACTTGCCCAGGATCACCCAGCCGGGAAGTGTCTAAGGCCAGTTTTGAGCCCAAGACCTCCAGTCTCTAGGCCTGGCCCTTAATCCACCGAGCTACCTAGTTGNGAAGTTTCTAAGGCCGGTTTCGAGCCCAAGCCCTCCAGCCCCAAGGCCGGGTCCTTAATCCACCGAGCAACCTAGTTGCGCCCCCCCCCCCCCCCCGTAGGCCTTTTTAAAAGCTGGCTAGCTGAATGTTTTCCCTCCTCATCTTTGTTTCCTGGCTTCCCGAGCTTCCTTCAAGCCCCAGCTAAAGTCTTCTATGAAGGCCCCTTAATGTTAGTGCCTGCCTTCCCTCTGGTGACTCCTTCTAATTTAGCTTTTCTCTAGCTTGTTTGTACCTGGTTGTTTATGTGTCATCTTCCCCATTAGACTGGGAGCTCCTTGAGGGCAAGGACTGGCTTATGCCTTTCCTTGTATTCCCGCTGCTTACCTTTGTACCTGGCACATGGTAGGCACTTAATAAATAAATGCATATTGACTAACTGACCGACTGGACCATGGAGGCCTGAAGCTGAAAGAGTAGCTAGCGAGGGACAGAGGCTCGAGGTGGAAAAAGAAACAAACTTCCACCTTGCCCACATCCCCTCTTACTGTGAGCTATGCAGACTGTGCAGGTCCTTTGGGGAGAGAATCTACTATCAACGCCAAGGCAAAAAATCCCCTTAAGGTTCAAGGTTGTTGTTGGGTTCACTGGAGGACGCAGGATCAATTCTCTAGCAAGCCCCATTGTCTTCTGCTTTCCGAAATGGGGAGAGGTAGGGAAGGGGCGGGGGAATCTACTTTCCCCTTCTCAGGAAGTTTCAACCTTAGAGAGTGGCTCTATATTATGTGAGACTCGATGGGTCTCTAGTGAAGGGGAGACTCATCAGAGACGGAGAGGAGGAGGGAGGAAGGAGTTGTCCTGTTTTATGGGTTCAATTGGGAGTCCTTTATGTTTCGGGTGGCTGTCTTGTGTTCAGTGTATTGCTAGTCGGCTATCGTTTGCATGGGAACTGAGGACCCGTCATTTATGCTTTGTTGTTTTTCTGCTCTATTTTGATGCTCCCAGGATGGAGGAACGAGCCAGAGAGAACTCTGCTTCCCTCTTGGACTAAAATTGATATTTGTGTACGTAAGCCCAGAGCGGGGTTTCTGGGTTCAGGCTCCCCAAAACTAAATAACACTACCAAAGGAAATGACCGAACTGAGTTTCTGAATTGGTCTAGAGGCCAAAGGGCTTTCTGATCAGGCAGATTTCATTTGAACTCATGCTGTCCTCCAGGGGATCTCTGATCGCTCCCAGAAGCATACGTACAATATCAGAAGACCACTGGAAAAACACGAGCCCCAGGAGAAGACAGACATTTGAGCCCTTTGAGGCTTTCAGAGCTGCTAGAGCTCGTCCTTCACTTGGCCATCTCCTGCGGGCCTCTCCCTCTCCACACTAGGCCAGCCCATGTTCTTCCCATCCCTGGTCTTCTGGCTGTCCTCTAGCTCTGGCCTTGGTCACTCTTCCTAAGCTGCAGAGCCCGGGGCAGCCTTGGACTGTTTTGCAACAGGGAGGTCACTACACAGCAGATGAGGAACAGGCTAACGACAGCCAGCAGCACCCACGCAGCCCGAGTTCCTTGCCACCATGTACAGAACTGACGGTGGTCCCTGGCTAGGGGGGCCCAGGAGCTCCCATCACTGCCTGGATATACACACTGGGCTTCTCCCAAGTCTGGTATGCTAACGTTGGCACTGGCCAAAGCAGCCAGCCAGCCCAGGGTACAGCAGTGAAAGGGGTTACCTGCGATGAACATGGATGTGAGGTGGCCTCTCAAGCCACCCAGTACCTCCGTGTCCAGGGCCTGGAGATGGTTTTTGCGCAGGTCTAAGCTCTGCAGAAATGGGGAGCACTTGAGGGTCGGGGGCAGGTTATCTAGGGTATTGCCTGATAGGTCCAAGACTCGCAGTTCCTGAAGGCAGGGAAGCCCCAGGCTGGTGCTTTCCATGCCATTCCCTCGGAGGGAGAGCTCATGCAAAGAATGCTGCAGGCCCTGGAGGTCACTGGGGACCAGGGCCAGCCCTGTGTTACCAGAGAGATCTAGAGAGAACAAGGTTGAAGGAGGAAAACCAGTGGGGCACAGCTCCCTCAGCCTGTTTCTGCTTAGGCTCAGGTGCTTCAGCTGGAAGGCAGAGCTGAATGGCCGAAGGGCCCCTTGGAAGGGCTCATCTTGCCCAGCCTCTGTCCTCCGACATAACTGTAGCTCGTTGTCACCCAAGTTCAAGACTTTCAGACTGGGCAGGATTTCAAAGACCCAGCTTGGAAAAGTCTGAATGTGATTCCCTTGGAGATCCAGAGCCCTCAGGGTCAGATGAGGCAGCACAGACATGGGCTGCAGAGCCGACATATTCTGGAGACAGTTCCAGGCCATGCTGAGTCTCTGGAGGGCAGGGAGGTGGCTAAGGAAGTCCACTGGAAACACGCCCAGTTGGTTCCTACTGAGGTCAAGGTCAGTGAGCCCGGGTAAGTTGGCTGCTGGATTCTGGCCACCCTGGGTCAGATTTGGCCTTATCACTTCCTGGTACCAAAGGGCAGGGTCCTGCGGTGAGGGTGGAGGATGGGACTCCAGGAAAGCCAGACGGTTGTCCGAGAGGTTGAGATGGCGGAGATGGTGCAGAGCTGAAAGCATGGGCATGGCCCTCAGCTGATTATGGCTCAGGTCCAGCACCTGCAGCTGGTACCCCCGGTTTCCTTCCTCAGTGGCAAAGAACTGCAGGGCATTAAAGCTTAAGTTGAGTCTCCACAGAGGCCTGAGGCTGAAATCAGAGATGCAATGCAAGGAGTTTCTAGCCAGGGAGAGCTCCCGCAGCTGTAACAAGCCCTGGAAAGCCCCTGCTTCTATCTGCAGGATATAGTTGCCGCTGAGGTTAATGTCCATCAGGTTGGGGTTGCCCGTGAAGGTGCCACGTGCCAGGAGTCTGATGTGGTTGTTGGAGAGATCCAGGCTCCACAAGGAGCTGAGATTGGCCACATAGACAGCAGCCATGTCACCATCCAGGCTGTTGGCTGAGAGATCCAAAAAGTGTAGGTGGCCTAAAGGCCTCAGTGCCTGGCTGTTGGACACATAATCCTGGTTCAGGGTGTTGCCTGCCAGAATGAGAGCCCGGAGCCAGCGCAGGGGCAGCAGGGCCCCTGGGGAGAGTCCCTCTAGCCGGTTCCCCCCAAGATCCAGGTACCGAAGACTTGGCCGCTCTTCCGTAGTGTTGTCCTGCAGGACTCGCAAACGGTTATGAGAGAGGTCTAGCTGTTCTATGGTCAAAGGCAACATTTTGGGGAATGTGTGAAGGCCCAAGCCTTGGCAGGATGCCCTCGGCATGCCCTGAAAGAGAAGGAGTTTCAAGGAGCTGAGAGACAGGGATTGGGCTGGGGGCAATGGGGAGAGCCAATGACTAGAAACTGCTTCAGTGCTGACCCTGCTCCCTGGCAGAGGCTTAGCCATCCCCCAACCTGAGGTGTCACCCTAGGCAAGACAGTGAGCCTCAGTTTCTTCACCTGTAAAATGATACTTAGACTCTCTACCTCACCAGTGCTCCCAAACATGAGCTGTCATTATGATTACTACTATTGTTTGTTGTTGCTGCTATTGCGACTGCTGCTGTTCAGGCCCGGCAAGGCCATCCTGAAGGTCAAGGAGGGCCACCTGGAGAGGGCCTGGGGATTCAGAGGGAAAGGGGCTATAGTTTCTCTTGGCACCTTATCAAGGGGGCTGGGAATTCCAGTTGAGTGATAAGAACAAGTGCTCAAGTCATTTTCTGTATAGGCCTTACTGCCCCCAAACCTCCCTCTCTAGGATGGATGGTCCTTCAGAAGCTTGAGGTGAGCTGCTGAGCCCTGTTTTTTTTGCTATGCTAATCACGCTGACTCCCTGGGGTTGGGGACTACACATGGATTTGCATGGGCAAAGGGGGAAGTAGGCAGCTGCCACAGATGGCCAGAGGGAGAAGGGCACTGGCCTCTGGTTTGCTCAATCCTCTAAGGATCTACACCTTCAGTGATGTAAGTTGTAGTGCCCCCCCACCACCACTCCCCGATGCCAACTGCAATCATGCTCCTAACTCAGCTAGTGGGAAAGTGACTCTCGCCCTTGACTGAAATACATCAGCAATCATGGGGAGCTGCCCAAACTTGAGTTTTGTTAGCACAGCTTTTTCTTTTGAATCTACTCCAGGATATACGGAAAGCCTCACAGGCCAAATCCTTAGCCTGACATTCAAGGCTCTCCAGAGGGTGACTCTACTCTCACCAAGGTGGTCTCCTTGAATATCCCAAGCTCTTCCCCAACTATCTCCCCACCTCGAATGCCCAA
The DNA here is from genome assembly GCF_016433145.1 of Gracilinanus agilis. NCBI lineage: Eukaryota > Metazoa > Chordata > Mammalia > Didelphimorphia > Didelphidae > Gracilinanus > Gracilinanus agilis. Next base: position 61,454,447 of record NC_058136.1, on the reverse strand, counting down.
CGTTAGCCATCTTTCCTTGCGTCCTTCAAAGCCTAGCTCAGAGCCCCTTAACTTTCTTGGCTGCATTGATCTACTCAGTCCAGTTCCAAGCCATTCGACACTGACTATACGGCACTCTGTTTTCATCCGATTGTCTTCTGTGTGCACGTCTGGGCTCACCAACAAGCTCACAAACTCCCTGAGAGCAGGAAGAGTTCAAGGCACAGTGGGCTGGATGATAGACTTTCCATATTGAGCAACCCTAAAGCTCTCTCCCAATGTAAACTCTTCTCTCTAACGATCATGGCATTGCAGAATGAATTCCTGAATGGAGGAGGGAAGCCAGCTTTGGGATGCCAACCTCTGCTGAGGCCAGGCATCAAAGAAGGAAGGGGAGAGCGGATTCAACTACTTGTAGAAATTTTGCCTAGAGCCTAGAGTCAGGAAGATCCAAGTTCAGATTCTACCTCTGACACTGTGATCCTGGGTGAATCACTTATACTCCCTGAGCCTTGTTGCCTCATCTGTAAAATGGGGCCAATTATCCCTCTGGATCAGTGACGGGCAAACTTTTTCAAGAGCGGGCCAAAGGAAAGGAAATGCTCCTCTGTCAGTCTGTTTCTAAAGCAACTCTTTCAAAGTTTCATTGTACTGTATCGGGAATAACGGCCTGTGGCCGGAGAGAACATTTCAAGGGGCCGCATCTGGCCCTCGGGCCGTAGTTTGCCCCACACTGCTCTAGTCTAAGTATTTGGGAGAGTCAAATGAGGTAATGGTTGGGCAAGCTCTTTAGATACCTGAAGGTACTATGTGACGATGTGATTAGTAACTCTTTCTCTAAGGCAAGACCCCCCCCCCACTCCCCAGAACAAACAAGACCCATCTCCAGTTTCAGCTCCCAGCCCAGAGAAAAGGGCCAAAAGATGCACTGTGTGTGCTCTGAGGGACCCCGACCCCCTCCCTCCAGGTTTTCCATTCAGGTATGGAAGACACTGCCTTACCTTCAGGCAGCCAGGTGGCAGAGAGGCTAAGTGCTCCCTGGTGACCTCAGAGCTCATGTGCAGCAGAACTAGAAGCAGGCTGAGACTCAAGGAACTGGGCCTTGGATCAGTGGCCTCCTGGGGAGCCATGCCACTGGCCTCCTTCAGCTTTTCTTGTCCCTGCCCTAAGCAGCCAACTATCTGGAGGTTGTGGGAATTTTAATGGGCCCATGCCAAGGCAGGAAGTATTGATATAGGTCAGAGAAACCACCAGAACCCTCTGGGTGGAGGATAAGGAAGAGACATGGGGAGGAGGGGGGATATGAGGCCTCTGGGAGGCTCGTTTTGGGGTTTGGGCATTGGGCGGCCATGCCTGGGTATCTGCTACTGTCAGATGGGGCAGGAACTACTGGCTGGATGACAAATCATTCTGGAGGCCTAGAGTACCAGATCAGGGATCCCCTCCCCTGCCTGCTGTATCAACTGGAAGAGAAGCCCAGGATGGTGTTCCTCCACCTAGAAGGGTCCTTCTAGCTCTAGACTACTGATCCTGTCACCTCACGACCCCCTGTACCATGATTCCCTGGCCAGGCAATCTGTGAAGAGCCCAGAAAGCATGGTGAAGAGTTTGGCCATTATCCTGCAGCCAGTAGGAACTCTCCTTAGATTCTTCAGCCAGGGAGTGACGTGATGAAAAGCTCTCTAGCACTTTCCGTCCCTCCTAAAATTATCCTCCCCCTCCACTCAAGAGGGAAATGGGGTGGAGGCACGTCAAAAGACAAGGAGTAGCGTCCAGTCGGGACCTTGAGAGTAGCAAGAGAAAGCAGGTAGCTCATGCTCCATCCCTGTGTGTTAGGCCCAACAAGTTTCTTCTCTAGCCTCCACCTGAGAACTGGCTTCATCTTCTAGAGGCAGTGTGGTGCAATAAAGACCTAAGCTTGAATCTCATCTCTATCATTGGCCTGACCATGGGCAAGCCACTGAGCCTTCGCTTCCTCACCTGTCCAATGGAGGCAGTAATACCTAGAGTATTTATCTTATAGGCCCGAGGTGAGCATACAGGGCAGTATACTTTAGAGGTCACTGAGCCCAACCCCATCATTTTATAGCTAAGGAAACTGAGGCAATGCAGGGAAATGAAGAGACTTGCCCAAGGTAACACACAGAGGTAGAAGTGGGTGAGATTTCAGCCCAGATCCTCTGATTCCAAACCCAGTGCTCTTAAAAAAGAAAATAAACCCTTACCGTCTGCTTTAGAATGGATATTAAGTATCAGTTTCAAGGTAGAAGAGCACTAAGGGCTAGGGTGAAATGACTTAATGACTTGCCCACAGTCACATAGCTTGGATGTATCTGAGGCTGGATTTGAACTCAGAACCTCCAATCTCCAGCTCTGGCTCTCTAACCACAGAGTACTCTGTGAGCACTTATTTCTCTGTGTAGATGTTATTTCCCTCAATATAGAAATTCCTTGAGGGCAGACACTAATTTTTATTTGTTTTGTTTATCCCTAGGACCAACTGAGGAGGTAGCTATCTGGCACAGTGGGCCGAGAGTCAGGAAGACCCAAGTTTCAAATCCAGCATTAGACGCTCAATAGTTGAGTGGTTCTGGGTAAGTTGCTTCACCTCTGGCTGGCTGTTTCCTTCTCTGTAAAATGGGGATCAGAATCACACCTACCTCCCAGAGTTGTTGTGAACTAAATAAGATTATATTTATAAAGTGCTTGGCCAAATGCCTGGCACGTAGTAGGCACTCGTTCCTCCTCTCCTCCTAGTACCTTCAAAACCTTGCTTGCTTGTTCATCTTTGCTGCGCTGTGAGCCCCAAAAGCTTTGGCTGGAGCTGCCTCAAAGACATGAAACCACTCCCCATCCCCCAGCCGTCTCCTTCATGACCATCTGGGGTCCTGACGGTGCTACTTCATAAATGCCCAGATCTTCCACCGTGTCCTGGACAGCTACCCTCTCTGGGTGGTCCCCCCGCCCCAGAGCCATGCCCATTGTTCCTAGGTGAGGGGTGCCAATCGAGTACTCTCCCATGGCCCTGGACTCCATCCCTAAAGTCTCCCCTGGCCACCAGCCCCTGTGGATGTTGTCTCTCCCATTAGCACGAAGCTTCTGGAAAGCAGGCGATTGTCTTGGTATCTTCTGTCTGTCATGCTTTGACGTTTCTTGCTCCCTTTATTCAGCCAAGAGACAAAACTCCTCAAAAACCGTCTGCCTGATTATTTTAGAGGTCGAGAGAGAGGCCCGAGCCTCTCCAGACTGGGAGAGCGTGCCCGGGGGGGGGGGGGGAGATCCAAAAAGAAACTGCTACTTCGGAAAGGAGAGGCGATCCCAGGATCTAAAGACGAATGTTTCCTGCCGCCTTCTTTGGGCCAGTCCCTTTCCCTGAAGCTGTCCTCCCCTGGTCTACCCCAACTGAACACAGTAGCCGCAGAGAACAGCAGAGAAGTGGCCGGTACAGTCAAATGGAGCAAATTGCTGGGTTCCATGTGCCACCCAGTGGTCATGCCTCACATGGCTCACTGGGCTTCTTAACTTGACTCTGGCCCTGATCCCTTCTTCTCCCCTACCCCAATTTCTACTCCCTCTTTCTTCCCCTCTCCAGGGCCCCTGCCATTTCCCAGAGACGACAGCCTGTACTTCAAGAACTGGGGCCTTAGAAACCACTACTATGGGAGACATCGGGACCCTCGGGCACAGGCGGCATCAGTACCATCAGATGAGGAGCATTGGGCATGGCCACCTTTATCATTTTCCTCATTCCCTCAAGCCCAACTGACTGGGCCAGGCCAACTTAAAAGGCCCTCCTAAAAATTCGGGGAGCATGGACAATTCTACCTGTCAGATAAGGAAGGGTTTATGACCAAACTAGAAATAAAACACAGCAGGGGAAGTGAAATGGATAATTTTGACTATATGACATTCAAAAGGTTTTGCACAAACAAAACTAGTGCATCCAAAATTAGAAAGAAAGGAGGAAACTGGGGATTGGGGGAATTTTTACAGCAAGTTTCTCTGATAATAATTTGATAATTTTGATGATAAAATTTGATGATATAAAATGATAAAAATTCTCTGATAATACAGACTTCATTTCTCAAATATAGAGGGAAATCTATAAAAATAAGAGCCACTCCCCAATTAACAGACGGTCAAAGGCTATGAAGAGGCTATTCCAAAAGCAGAACTCAAAGCTATCTCCAGGCATGTGAAAAAATGCTCTAAATCACTACTGATTAGAGAAATGCAAGTTAAAACAATTCTGAGGTACCACCTTACACCTATCAGGTTGGCTAATGCGACAGAAAAGAAAAAGGACAAATGCTGGCAGAGATATGGGAAAATAGACATTGATGCTGAAGCTGTGAACTGGCCCGGCCGTTCTAGAGCAATTTGGAACTATCTCCAAAGGGCTATTAAACTACATACCCTTGGACCCAGCAGTATCCCAAAGAGATCAAAGAAAAAGGGGAAAGGCTCATGGTGGTGGCAAAGAACTGGGAATTGAGGAGATCCCCATCAATTGGGGAGTGGCTGAACAAGCTGTAGTATACAATGGTGATAATTGTGGTTTCAGAAAAGCCTGGGAACGCTTAGATGAACTGTTACAAAGTGAAATGAGCCGAACCAGGAGAACAGTGTATATAGTAAGGGCAAGATTGTAACAAGGATCAAGGCTAAAATACTTTGCTACCTGAGCAACACAATGATTCAAGACAATGCCAAAAAGACCCCCCACCTTCAGAGAGAGACATATGGAAATGTTTGGCATGATGGGCTGGAGGGAGCAAGAAAAGTCAGAACTCAAACGTTGAAAAAGACGAATGTTGAGCTCGGCAGACCCAACTATCTGAAGTTTTAAAGAGTTTAATATCAAGCTCTGTCTGTTAGCTGTGTAAGTATAGGGTGGGGATGAGTTTATAAGAAAGAAGAACTGGCAGGTCTGAATGTCAGTCCACGTCCCACCTTCTTGCCTTTGTACAAGCTCCTCCCTCCTTCCTCAGGTAAAACTCTAGTAATCCCTGGCTTCCTTCCGGACTAGGGCCAAGTGCCACCTTCTGGGTGAGGCCTTTCCTCAGCCTTTAAGCTTCTGCCAGTGCCTCCCTTCCTGCAAAGTATCACTTTGTATCTATTCTGTTTCCACACATGTATATTCGTGCCCAGAGGTAAAGAGGGATTCAGCTGGGTCAGGGCAGAGTACAAACAAAAGGTAGGGATAGAGATACGCCTGGAAATGATCTTGGACCGTCTTGTGTGCCAGCCAGGCAGGCAGGTGATAAGCATTTATTAAACACCTGCTAGGTACCAGGCACTGGGCCAAGCTCAGGATAGCTTTTAAGTAAATAAAGGCAAAAGGCAGTCCTTACCTATCTAATGGAGAAGGCAACAAGCAGAGCACTCCCTGTGTCAAGAATTTGATAGTATCCATTGAAAGTAACCAACAGAGGGAAAAGAAGTAGCACTAGGGAGAATGATCTTGACTCAAAAGATAAGGAAGAACCATAGCTGTTTGGAGGTTTTCTGCTGAGCAAAGTGACCAGCCCAGATCTACCATGGATGAAGGAAGGAGAGGGAGGGAAGGAGGACCAAACGGGCTGTGGTTGGTCTTCAGAAGGGTCTGCCACCAGGGAGATAGACAGATGTGGCAGAGGGATAAGGAGACAGAGTTGACCAGGCTTGGTAACTGACTGGATATGACAGATGAGGGAGAGCCAAGAGTTAGGGGCTATGAATGTGGGAACCAAGGGGCCACCAGTAGCACTGCGAAGTCGGAGGGCTAAGCGGTTAGTTTTTTTGGTTTGGTTTTTTATAAAAAAACATTTATGAAGTACCTACTAAGTGTTCTGTGGGGAATGCAAAATAAAAAATGAGGTCGTTCCTGTCCTTAGAGTCTACTGAGGGGAGGTGGTGGTGGAGTCCACATGTTTTCAGGCAGGCAGCATTCAAGGCAGGAAAGTGATGCCATCTGGGAGCTGCTCCATTTAAAGTGCTAGTAAGCCCTTCAGACAGGTGCAGATGGAAAGGACAAGGCCAAAGACTCCTATTTGTGAGTCACAGGCAAAGATAGATGGTAGGGGAAGCTGCCAGAAAGCAGAAGATTGCTAAGGGAGTGTCCACATTGAAATGGGCCAAGTAAAGAGTGCAGAATACATCATATTAAAGGGTCAAGAAGAGGCTGAGGAGGCCAAAAGCACAAGTGGTGAGACCACTAGAGGACCAGGAAAGTTGGGCCTCCACAGGGTTAGCAGTCAGCTGGAAGAAGCACTCAAAAGCATCAAAAACTTGAGCGACAAAAAGGAGGATTTGTTACTTGGAAAGGCAAATTCTCAGGGCAGGGGGCTCTGGGAACTTTTAGAGAAATCCCGCCCGCCCAGGCTGGGACCGCTTTCAATGCAGGCCATGCAAATATCAGCTGTCCCCCCCCTAACTGTCATCGCACAGCCAGCGGGCTAGTGTAGGAGGGAAGCTCCCAACAAACAAGAGAAGCAACTCAGATCTGGGAGAGGTGGGGAAGTGCCTCCCGCCCCGCGCGTTCTGGCCCCGCCCCTGCGCGTTCTGGCCCCGCCCCCGCGCGCCTTTGCCTAACCCCCACCTCAGGCCGCCGGGTGGCGCTGTGCGTAACTGGCTCGCGCCCCTCTCCAGCTGCGGCAGCGGCGGCGGTGGCAG
>NC_058136.1:61428196-61442920 GCF_016433145.1 Gracilinanus agilis | reverse complement strand
GGAGATGGGAGGTGACTAGGGGGGGGGGGGGCCCGGGCCCTCCGCCCCCCTATGCGGCCTGTGAAGGGGAAAAAAACCAACATGGCGGCTCTTCCGGTGAGGCCTGGAAGTGACTGCCCTTTGACCCCGGAAGTAGATGACCGCTGGTTCCGTCCTTCCCCAAGATGGCGGAGGCGGTGGCGGCGGCGACCGAAGAAGAAGAGGAGGTGGCCGGGCCGCGACTGCCACAGCTGCTGGAGACCGGTCGCCGGCTCCTAGGTGAGGTCGAAGACACCAGCGAGTCGACAAACTCCAGGTTCATCCAAGAGAAGGTGAAGCAGGGTTTGGAGAGCCTGGATAAAGCTTCTCGCATGATGGCGCAGCTTGACCTGTTCAGGTGCGAAAAGGAGAGGGGGCGGGGCCGCCAACGGCCAGGTGGGGGGCAGTGGGGGCCGGGCGGAAGAGGGACCGAGCGCCCCACGGCCAGGAGAAGGACTCTGGGAGTGCCGGCAGCCGCATGTCATTGACAACTCCGTCCGGGACTTCCCCCGGGCACCGTTCCGCTCATGCATGTGGTTCCCGGGGACACTGGCCGAGCATGGCCAGAGCCCAGGCTCAACTTTTCTCTCTCTGTCTTACTTACAGCTCCAACGAAGACCTGGAAGAAATCTCTTCCACCGATCTGAAGTACCTGATGGTTCCCGCCCTCCAGGGAGCTCTCACGTTGAAGCAGGTCAATTTCAGCCACCGGCTGGAACAAGTACAGAGTGCCCGGGCCCACTTCCTGAACTTCTTAAAGCAGTGCCAGAACTACAAGGTCACAAAGTTCGAGCTTCCCCTAACCCATGACAGCCTTCTTGGAAGGAAAGTAATAGACGGGACCCCAGGAAATCAGCAAAGCCTCGTCACCATGGCCTCTCACAGACAAGCCAAAATCGAGAGGTGAGTCAGTGGCTGTGACTTGACAGAGCTCCCACGGGGGCTGCATGTTTGGGGGAGACCCAAAAAGGAGCTTGCTGTTAAGGGGGTGATTCCTCACTGAGCCTGAGGAAGGGAGAGATCGCCAAGATTTGCCAGAAACCACTGCCTTTGGTTGAGTTGACACCCCTCACCTCCATCTTGGAAACCAATGTCTAGTGAAAAGAATGCTGGCTCCTTTGTTTGGAGTCCTCAACTCTGTTCCCAACCCTGCTGTGCACTGTATCATGGCTATAGACTATTTAAGTGGAAAGGGACCTTAGGAACCAGCTAGTCCACCTTCCTCCCCCTCAGTTTGTAGATAAGAAAACTGATGATTAGAGAGGAGACACTTGTCTAAGCTTATTCATTAGCAAGTCTACCGGGGCTTGGACTCCAGATCCTTTAGTTCCAAAACGAACACTCATTTGGAGAAGCCCGGAACAGATCACTCTTTGTGACTTGATTGTTCCATCTGAAAAGTACAGGTTTCCCACAGATGCATGAGAATGTTATGAAATTCATTGAGAAAAATGAATGTGAGTTTTGCTGAATTTGTGGAAAATGATTGTATATCTTAGAGATTGTATATGTTAGAGATTCTTCAGACATAGGGTAGACTAAATGGCCTCTGAGGTCTCTTCCTATTCCTAAGATCTAGGATTTTGGTCAAGAGCATTTCTACATTACTCTAAATTGAAGGTCCCATAGTTTCCTCAGGACTGAGATTCTATTCCCTGTCTCCCTCCCAGGAAGAAACTTTGAAGGATGGGAAGCAACCCACAGCGATTTCATGTTGTTTCTCTTCTCTGCCGGAAGGAACAAGAACTATTCAGGGTGCATTATGAGTGCCAGCTGGGACTGGGGGCCTCTTAGTGGAGATGGAACCCATGGGGCACCCAGTGGGGCTTTAGAAAGAGGCCTGGAGATTGAAGTTTGTCTGTTGTGGAAATGTATCTGTATTAAATGCTGTAAATGTAGGCCTGAAAGGGATTGTTGGCTCCCCAGTGTGGCCTTTTGGAAAACCCTCTCTTGAGGATGTTATATTTCAGAATCTTTGTTGAAAAAATCCAGATTTTGACCAAAAAGTTCATTTATTCCAAACCATTCCTGAGCAGGAATTTCCTATGAAGCATCCTTGAGATGTGTGATCATATGCAGCCTCAGGCCTAGTAGTATATGCTCTTTAAGCACCTAAAGGAGAGCTTACCTACAATGAATGGGCTTCTCTACCATGGGCAATCTTACACCCTTCTTGACAAGGTTTCCTGTGTAGTACTCTGCCCCTATCTTAATAATCTGATATAACCCAGAAGATAACCCGATATAACCCAGAACATTGGGCAGCCATAGCTATGCTACTGTGTTGCCTGGTGTCTCAGTCAAGTAAAGCATGTCCTTGGACCATGGCATTAGCGGTCAGCTTAGCAACTTTACTAGAACCCATTCCAGCTACCCTCCTTTCCTAAGTGGCAATAATTAGACATTTTAACAAAAATTTGCCCTCGGCAGAGGGGTAAGAGTCTCTTTTGCTGGTGGTAGACAATTTGAGAGAAATGGACTTATTCCTTAGGAAGCTTTCTGCTTCGTGGTCTTCCCTTTATCTCACATTTCTGGACCGATCTTCTCTACTCCCTCTAGACTTTCTTTATGGTTTCAGTTATTAGCCCTGAAGATGATTCTGAGATCAAGTTATCTAGCCCTGCCTCTCTCGTGACCTTCAGACTTGGGTCTCTGAGAGCCTATTGGACATCTCAATAGAGAGATGCCCTGCAGATATCTTTAGCTTAGCATTTACAAGATGGAACTGTCACTTTTCCCTCCAAACCTTCCCCTCTTCCAGGCTTCCTTATTACTGTCAAGGACACCAGCATCTTCCCAGTCCCTCAGGCTCAAAACCCATCTTATCTTCAATTCTTTTACCCTACCCCACCCCACCCCACCCCACCCCTATCCCTGGATTATTGCATTAGCCTACTGGCTTGATCCCCACCCCTCACCCCTTGCCTCAAGATTCTTCCCTGCTGCAGTCCATCCTCACTTCAGCTGGCAGGGATCTTCCTAAAGCATAGATCTGACCATATCCCCTATTCATTAAGGTCCAAGGGCTCCCTCTCACTTCCAAAATTCAATATAAAACTGTTTAGCTTTTAAAGCCCTTTGCATTATAGCCCTTCACTGAGTCCCTCCTATAACAGGCAAAGCCCATTACACCTTCCTTCCTTTTTGACTCCCTACCTACCTGGTGAGAGGAATGGAGAGATACTCCATTTCCTGACTCCCTGCATTTGCCTGAAAAGCCCTCCTTCTCACGTCTCCCCTGAAATCCCATTCATTGTAGGCGAACTCTTTTGGCACTGCCTTAATGGCACCCCTTTCCTTCAGTTAAGCTGCTGATTTATCTTATGGCTATCTTATTCATGCATAATAATTGCCTGTTGTCTCTCTGCTTAGATTGTAAGCTCCTTGAAGGCAGGGATTTGGTTTTGCCTTTCTTTCTACTTAGTGCAGTGCCCAGCACATAGATGTTTAATAAACGCTGGTTAACTTGAATCTGCCATCCAGTGTGGTATTTGTCTTGCCCAGTTTGTTTGTTTTTTGTCATCTCAAGAATTTTGTTTTTATCTGTGCCTTCTAATCATTGATTAAAATGTTAAACACCACAAAACCCAAAGATAAGTGACTGTGACGCGGAGTCAACCAGAAACTTCCCTCCAGAATGGAATTGGATCTATTAATCACTGTTTGGGTCAGGTCATTCTACTGGTTGAATCCACATAACTGTACTGTGCTCCAGCTCACATCTCTCTGTTTTGTCCAGGACTTTGCTGAAATCCAAGTTATTTTGTCTCTGGCATTCCCCGTCTGCTGACCCTGTCGGTAAAAGGAAGTATGGTTAGTCTGGAATTAACCCATCATGATTGAAGTCCTGTGGATTTTTTTTTATTTATTTATTTTTTGCCCGGGCCTTCCGTCTTAGAATGAATACTGTGTATTGGTTCCAAGGCAGAAGAGTGGTAAGAGCTAGGCAATGGGGGTTAAGTGACTTGCCTAGGGTCACACAGCTAGGAAGTGTCTGAGGCCAGATTGGAACCCAGGACCTACCATCTCTGGGCCTGGCTCTCAATCCACTGAGCTACCCAGCTGCCCCCAGTCCTGTAGATTCTTACTGGTCACCTTTCCCTTTCTACATGCTGACAAACCATTTCTTTCTTAATACATTCTAGAATGCTATTTGGAATAATTCTCAAGCTTCCCAGCCTATTGTTTGTAAACACTGCCACGTTCTTCCCCTTTTTCCAGTCTCATGGCACCTCTTTTATTCTCTGAGTTCCCCAAGATCATTTGCTAGTTTAGTCAGTACCCTGGACAGTAGTTTTCTAGGGCCTGCCTACTGGAAGGCCTTGAAAAAGCTGTCATTTGATCTCTGACCATCTCTCCTCACTCCCTTGCATACCAAATCTGTTCCATCCTCCGTCTGAGTCTAAAAATGAGAGGTTTAAAGGTGGAAGAGACCAAAGCGAGTATGTAATCTATAGACCAATACGATGCTGCACCACCAGTAGCTTTGACAGAGCAAATAGAAGCCAATCAGTCCAACAGTTCTTCTTTTTCTTGGTTGGCCATTCTAATGGTTGCCTCCTCATGCCAGATGGTAGTTCTGTAATAGTTTATCCCCGGTGTTACACTCTCTTTCCTTTTTTGGTTATCACTAGCCTCAGATCATTCTGGGTTGGAGAATACCTGACATTCTTACCAAACCTCCTCTCGACTTTGGCCTCTGTTACTCATTTCCGTTTCCACCTTCCCTTGAGATGCTTTGATTCTGGCATTATGGGGACCCCTACCAATTGAGATTGCCAGCCTTCTGGGTCATAAGCTACAGGCAGGCAGATTTTTCTCCCCAAAGCTAATCTGGCCCTTGGCTGATTGTGCTGCCCTGGCCACTGGTCTGTCTCATCTCTTTGGAATGGGGAGGAAAACACTGGCATACACCTGCCATGGCTGGAATGGGCAGTCAGGTGGCATGCAAGCTGTTTGTTGGGGTCAGTGAGGGTGTGTGTGCGACAGGCACTCTACTGGTGCTGCTCTAACATGCGCGCGCACGCACACACAAACACACACACAAACACACACACCCCTAGAGGCCAAAGGCATTGTAGGAGGTCACCAAGAGTCTGGAAGAAGGGGCTCTGGGTTGCAACATTGTCAGAAGGGCTTGAGAGCATCCATTCTTCTGTATTTGCAACCTGTGGTGGTGTTACAAGATTCTGTTGTTACTGGAGTCGCTACTCTGTATCAATTTCTTACATGTTTCTAACTGCCTCTCTAGAGAGAGGTGTGGACTGCTGGCTGTCTAAGAGAAGAGTGCCCAGCAGGAACGGGAAGGGAATAAGCATTTATAGAGCGTCTCCTATGTGCCAAGTACTGGGCTAAGCACTTTACAAATATGATCTCGTAAGACCTTCACAACAATCCTGGGAGGGAGGTACTGCTGTTTTCCCCATTTTACTGGAAGGAGGAAACTGAGACAGGCAGAGGTAAAGTGACTTGCCCAAGAACCCACAGTTAGTAAGTGTCTGAGGCTGGATTTAAATTCAGGTCTTTCTGACTCCAGGGTTAATGCTCTCATCCCCAAGCCAAAGCCTACCTGCATAAGGGTGCTGCTGGTAGTTTGGGGCCCTTCCTTACCTACCATTTTTTTTGGAATGATGGAGGGCTTTAGCTCTCAGAATCTCATGTAGAGCTAGGTGGCATTTTGAATGGAATGTCAGGGAGCAGCCTTGCTTCTTTGGGCCTTGTGGTGATTTGGGAACAACAAAGAGTGTTTGGCCACAGAGGCCCTGCCTCTCTCTCTCTCTCAGGTTGCACGAGAGAGAGAGTGGGAACAGGATTGGCCGGAGCAGTCTCTGGCAATACAGCTGCTAGAAATGAAACCATTTCCCCTTGTTCCAGAAGCCTGCTGGCCCGTCTCTTTGGCACATGCAGAGTCGACTACTACACCTGGGTGTCCTACTAGGGAGCAGGAATACCTGGGGTCTGTACCTTTCATAGGAAGAAGCCACCGGGCTTAAGAAGATCCAAGTGGCAGGAATGATAAGTGAGTGAAAAAGCATTTCTGATAGGCCATCCCCTGTCTGAAGCGCTCTCTCCCGCCCACCCACATTGTTTGGGTCTGGCCAGATGTGTCACCCTTGAAATGCCATCAGCAGGGAATCATTTGTTGGTTGTAACATGCCACTGCCCTAGATGTGAATTACCGTGGCTGGGGTTCCTCCCTTTGCCCGTGCAGGCAGCTTGTCTATTTCAGACAGAGCATGTTGGGAGAAATGAACCTAAACTTCCATTTCCCTAAAGAGATGGATAGGCGGATCCCAAGAACTCCGCAGTTCTGTATCATTTCATTGAACCTCGGTAGGTACGCCTCTTTTGGCTGGTGGGGGTGGGGGGTAGCATGGTAGAGGCTCAAAGAGCCTGGGAAAAGATGATGAGCCATTTTGATTGCCAACTTCAGGCTCAAGTGCCTCCTCCTTGAAGAGGTCTTCCCAGACTGTCCCTCTTTGGTTAGTGCCACCACTCTCTTCCCAAATATATACTTAGTATGTGTGTGTATTCACTTATCTGGGAACATGTTGTGTTTCCCCAACAGAATGTCAGCACCTTAAGGTCAGTCTGTCCCACTTTTATATGTGTGTCTCTAGCATCTAGCACAGTGTTCGGCGCATAGTGGGTGCCATTACATGCTTGCTGACCAATTGGAATATTTATCCTGAACTCTTCAAAAGGCCAGAAGTGGAACTGATGGAAAGGCAGGTTTCAGGTGGCATCTAAGTGGTGCCACAGGGGATAGAGTGCTGGGCCTGGAGCCAGAAAGACCTGAGTTCAAATCCAGTCTGGGATAAGCACTAGCTGTGCAACACTGGGCAAATCATTTAACTTCTGTCTGCCTCCGTTTCCTCAGTTATAAATTGGGAATAATAATACCACCCACCTCCAAGGGTTGTCTTAAGGATCAAATGAGATAATGCATGCAAAGTGCTTTGTAAGCTTTCAAGTGCTATATAAATACCCTGAATATATATGACACATGTCTCTATGAGATACATATATGTGACATAAAGAAGAACTTTATAACAGTTAAAGCTGTTCAGCCAAGCACAACACAGCACCTGGCCTGTAGGCACTTAATAAACAATGATTGGCTCCCTATCACTGAAAGTATTTCTTAAGGAATAAATGACCACCTGGCAGGGATGTTGTTGAGAAGAAGCCAGATTGGGTGGGAAGTCAAACTCAGTGGCCTCTGCAGTCCCAGTTGGTTATTAAGATTCTGTGGAAATAAAAGTCACAAGGGGGCATTCTGTGGCCTGGAGGAAAATTTGATTCGATCAACCACAGATTGATCTAATAATACTAAAGAAGTTGACTTCTAGAAACAGATTGTTTTTCTTATTGTCTTCTTTTTCTTTAGTATCTTCCTTTCTCCTAGCTTCAGTTCTTCTCACTTCTTTTAAATCTTCTGTCTTAGAATTGATCAATACTAAGTGGCTCCAAGGCAGAGGAACAGTAAGGGCTAGGTCTTGGGGATTAAGTGACTTGCCCAGGGCCACACATCTAGGAAGTGTCTGAGGTCAGATTTGAACCCAGGTCCTCCCAACTCCAGGCCTGGCTCTATCCACTGAGCCACCTAGCTGCCCCTAGTTCTTCCCCCTTTTTTGTAATCCCTTCCTTCCTTGAGACTCAAGGAAACTGGGTTATGAGACCTGGCAGCCCTACCAAGACATCATCAAATTTCTAGGCTTGTTTGTTCTTGAGAGAGGGAGAAATCATGTTGAGTATATATATATATATGTATGTATATATATATATATACACACATATGTGTGTGTGTGTGTGTGTGTGTGTGTGTGTGTGTGTGTGTGTATTCTACTTGGCCTTGTCATGATAATTGTACTTAAGGAAAATGTGGATGAGTTTACTGCAAGTCATCTTAGGGGAGGGGAGCAAATCCTCCCTTTTGAAGTTCCCAATTATGCCTTCTTAGGAAGTTTGCTTTCTCTTCCAAAACAAGTGGTGAGCTGGATTGCTTCAGTCACCAATGAGTCTTTGATATTAACCCCTCTGATATCAAAGTCCATTTCCCATCTAGTAGCAGACAGGGACTCCTGTTGTTGCCTTCCTCTGTACCTCCAGCCCCTAGAACAGGGCCAGGCCCAGAGTAGACACTTTATCGCTATTTGTTGCATTGAATTCTATGGGGCAGATACAAACAGAAGAAGGAGTTGGAGAACAAGTTGGCATCTCTGGAGACTGCTGTGGAAAGTGGCCTAGCAGATGAGGAGCAAGTCCGGGAGTATTATTTGCTTCACTTACGGAAGTGGATCAACATCAGTTTGGAGGAGATCGAGAGCATTGACCAAGAAATCATGATCCTGAAAGCCCGAGACTCGGGAAAGCAGGTAGGCCGACATGGGGGCTGCACTTCTGCTGTGGATTTTTACAAGTGGGCACCGTATGAGGACTTGGAGCCTTCACAGAGAATTCCTCATTCGATTTCAGTCTAAGATTTCGTAAATGAACTCCTATTGTCACGATTGAGCCAGGTAGGTCCTACAAGACCTCGAGAAGCCCGACCTTGCTTGCCTATCGCCTTGGTAATGAGCTCATGGGAAATCTAAGAATCTACCATCTAGGCTTCAGCTGCCAGGCAGCAGATACTCAAGTTGAATTAAGTTCAACAACCAGCTTTGGAATGCCTGCTCTGTCTGAGGTGTTGATGTAGCTGCTGTCCTTAAAGTACTTGTTTGGGAGCCCTGTTTCCTAATCCTTCCTTAGCGCCTGAGCCATTTCTAGATGTTTCTGGTTTTGTGACACGGTAGGGGAGAAGACCGAGAACAGGAAGCGATATTTGGTGACTTGATTGTAACTCAGGGCTTTTGGAGCTTCCAGGAATACCCTGGGCCACTATGGCAACTAATCTCTGTTATCCCTTGTCCTTCTCAGGCATCAACTTCTCGTATACCTTCGCAGGGCAGGCCTCCAACCAAACCTTTTATCCTCACCCGAGACACCACACAGGCCAAGTAAGTAGCACCTGAAAGGGCAATTGCTCTTACACGCCTCTGCCATCAGACTGGTGTGGCTTCCATACGTTGCAGACCCGATGAACATCATAGAAAGGTGACATTCTCCCCTGTGGAGAATGCCCCCTTTCCATTTTGTTCCCATGACACTGAAGTCCTAAACCTAAAGCTTAGATGAGATTCTAACTTCTTACCGGAGTTGTCCCCAAATGGAATGTGCTACCTGGAGGGGCAGGGAAGGGAGCTAAAATTGAATGAGGTAATATGGTCATCTTCGCCCTGAGCCTGGATAACATAACTGCTTATTGGGATTCGTGGTTCAATTTGAGATTGGCCTGGATGCCTTTTAATGTCCCTGCCAACTCTGGGATTCAGGGATGCTGCTCTGAACCCCTTCCTTCTTCTCTTCATTGACAGCCTTTCTCCTTTAGCTACAACTCTAAATGTCGCTCTTTCTCTTAGGATTTCATATTGAGTCCCTGGGACGGTGTTCCCTCCCTCCGGGTCATAGGGTCCATTCCTGTCAGACCCGCTAACTGGATTTGGGCAGGCCTACAGTAAAGTAAAGCCTTAATTGGGGAGTTGTCAGCCGCATCCCTTCTTTTGGGCTTCCCTCCCTGGAAGATGCTCCATCTCCTAATGGAAGCCTAGTCACCCTCTTAGTCACTGAGTCCACCTTGCTTATCTTGGTGGTGGCCTGGTTTTTTGGAGCTGTCACCGAGACTTACTCGGTGAGCTCGTCACTGAACAGAAAGGGGCTCTTTGCATTCAACTCCCTGATGCTGATTTGCTTCCTACAGGGTATTTGGATCTGGCTATCCTAGCCTGGCGACCATGACCGTGAACGATTGGTATGAGCAGCGACAGAAATGGGATACACGCAAGAATTCAACAGGTACAAGTCAATCAGCAGGCACTTAGTGCGTGCCCAGGTACTATGCTGGCGTGCTAAAGGAAAGGAACGCTGGGAAATGGTCAGGATGATAGACGTTGTGTACAAGCCACCAGGCTCCTGCTCCATGTTCTTTAAATTGGTAGAGAGGCGACCACGGTCTATGCTAGGACCTCCGAAGCTTCTCAGAGCTGGGGGCTCTCCCCTTATTTGGTAAGCAGAAGGGTCAACGTAGACAGGCTGTGGGCAGCCAGGGGAATACGCTTTCCCTTCCAGAAGGTGAGTAGCTGGCTTCATTTCTCTTGAGCATTCACCCTGTGCCGGTCACAGTGGCTAGGCCTAGGCTAGGCCTTGCCCTGAAGGAGCCGACTTGGCAACAGGACCCATACATTCTGTTTCTGTTTGTTCCACCTCACATATCCTGGCACCAGTTGGTCTGGCTAGTCTGAGGGCTGGTTGCATACACTGAGATCACTAAAGGATCACGGACTGCATTGGAACGCGGCCCCCCCCCCCCCCATCCCCCGGCAGTGCCTCTGATGCCCACTTCTTTCCCTTCCCTTCAATCACAGGTACTCTTAGCTCTAGCTTTTCTGTTTTTGCATTTTCCCAGACCTTGACCTGCTGCCTGGAATATCCAGCCTAGGAGTTGCCCTGGTGAACTTTTGTCCACATGTTCTCTGTGGCTATTGTTTACCTTCAGTGGCGTTTCCACAGTGTGCTCCGGCTCACTCCCCATCCCATTTGGAAAGGAACAAGGGCCCTGGAGGCCCGGGGAGTTCTCAGCTCTGTTTTGACGGTTACCCCTTCTTCCTCCCTTTGCCCCTTTTAGTGAACCTCCGCCAGGACGCCGAGCAAGATGAGGAACAAGAAACAAAGTCAGAAGAGGATGAGGAAGACACGCTGCACCGAAAGCGCAGTTGGGACGACTGGAAAGACACACACCAGCGGGGGTATGGCAACCGGCAGAATATGGGCTAATCTCAGCCTGAAGTAATAGGACCAGAGGGGCTTCAACCTTCGCCTCCAAAGGAAAGTTGTCCAGGTTCCCTCTCCCCTCCTGCCCTCCTCCCTCTCCTGTGTACAATGACATCAGAGACAGTTCATCTTGCTGTGCATTTAATAAAGTGTCAAAAGACTGAGTGTGCACTTGTAGCCTAGCTGATGAGCTGACAGAGCTGTTGAGCAGAGAGTCCCAGTTTACCAGACATTCCCAAGTAAGTGGAAAGGGAAAGGCAATGAGAAATGGCTCTGTATTGTCGATGGTTGTATTGATTCTCTTTTAAAAAATAAAATCCCGTGTGTTACTTAAGCCTCCATGGAACCAAGCCCCTTCCTGGGCTGGGCTAGGTAGAAGCCACTTGTCCATGGAAGATCTGAGGAATTAGCTCAGCGAATTCCCTAGACTCATAGCCAGTGGTGCTTTTCTCCAGCCCTGGGTGACAGCCCCCTT
The DNA here is from genome assembly GCF_016433145.1 of Gracilinanus agilis. Lineage (NCBI taxonomy): Eukaryota > Metazoa > Chordata > Mammalia > Didelphimorphia > Didelphidae > Gracilinanus > Gracilinanus agilis. The sequence continues at coordinate 61,431,555 of NC_058136.1, read as the reverse complement.
CTGCCCAGCAAGTACTTTGGGCACCATGGCATTTGCAGAAGGACAGAAACAGGCTAAGATCTTCCAGCCATTTGGCATCATTTTCAGGAATCAGCAACAGGGACGTAACTGAACTCTGGTGGACACCCAAGGCCAGCCATCATAGACTGTTCCTCAGGCACTACTTGAAGCAGTTTTCAAAAAACAACAGTGCCTTAGGGGGTCTCACCAGCACTTGCTTTGGTCCCACGTGGAGGCTATGATGTGAACACAAGATCCTGGGACTCCTGGTGCCTCTGATTCCCACCTCTTTCCTTCAACGTAAGTCCATCGAGATCACAGATTCTTCCCTTGTAGCTCTTCCGAGAGCTCATTCATAGCTGACGTCTTGCAGAGATCATCCTCTTGGAGGCTGCAGGGATACAGTTTTGCAGAAGTGTTTGCCGTGTCTTGTAGAGAAGGGGTGGCTGGCTCAGACCCTTGTCTCTGGCATTTTAATTGCTCCTCCAGGATCTGTGATCTCCTCAGTGTGGCTCTTCCTTCCAATGTGTCTTCCCTAAAGTTCATCACTCAAAGTTCCTTCCTTGGCTTCTTTGGACATCGAGAGGATACTATTGAAGCTGCCAGCGAACTCTCTTGCTCTCCGTCTGTGACAGACCCGTCTTTTGGAATCACCCATTTCTTGATGATGTCTTGCTCTGTAATTCCTTGTTTGGAATGTGTTGAACCCTGCTCATTGGATGACCCTCAACGTGGCTTCTGTGGAAGACTTATCATGTTCCACTTCTCAGCAGCACATCCTCAGAAGAATATTGGTATTAAATAGGTATGATTTATTTTGTCTCAAGGAAAAACTTGGGGGTCATTCATTCATTCAAAGAACTTGGCGGTTGCCCAAAGGCAGTTCTGCCCGCTCTCTTCCTCCAATTCCATTCGGAGCCTAATTCATCATCTATTTGCAGTGTCTGCTGATGGACAAATTCTTACACGCCGTCCATTCAGTTGTGTATCGTCTTCTGGACAATAAACAACCTTCGCCCGCTTGTATCCGTTTCTGGCATGGAGTGTTAGGCCTCAGGCTTTTAAAGAATTTGTGGGTCTCGTTTAGAAGGTTCTGTTCTGCAGTGTTCCAAGTCTCGAAGCAGTCACTCCGGTGTCCTCCACGAGATAGGAGCATTTAGAGGACGTGACCACCTCTGGAGAATCCTCTTCCATCTGGACCTAGCATTGGATCTTCTCCATGACAGTAGCGGATTGCCTCACTTGATATATTCCTACGTGGTGGGTCTTGGAACAAGGCTCGGTTTTATGTTTTATGTTTCAGGGGTCAGCACATGCCGAGTTGGAAAAGAGCCAAGAAGGTGGTGTTTTGGCCTATCAAGTCAAATGCTTGTTTTATTCAATAATCAGAAGCACAGCGTAATCTCGTATTCTCTCTCAGTCAGTTGGGTGGTAGTAAAGACACAGTGTATTGTAGAACTGTCATTGTGAAAACCTGCTTGCTCGTTTCTAATCACTTTATTAAGTATGCACTCAATATGCGTGTAGATTATTCTTAGAAAATTTGCTATAGGCGGGGAATGTACTTCCAGATAGATATTCTCTCGGAGCTTTTTCTTTTCTTTTTTTTAGTACTAAAGTTGGAGAGCTTTTTCCATGCTTCGGCTGTCTTCCCTTTTAAATACCTTGAGAATCAACCTCACGCTGCCCTCCAGATGAATGATGTTGCAACTCTTGCTGATTTTCTCATCATGAAATTCTTCCATTGCCTTTTCCACTTCCTCTTAGCCGAGTCTGTGCTCTTTTAAGTCCATGTGTAATAACGATGCTGCCTTGGTGGTAACAAACAAACAAACAAACAAACAAACAAACGAAAATTTGTTGATGATCGCGACTTTTGCTGATGTTTTCCATGTTCAGACTCCTTATCCTTTTTCCACTTTCATCCTTCAGTGCCCTGAGGATGGATGCCTGTTAGTTGGGTCTCTCGCCAATGTTTCTTCTACCTGCCACTGCTTCCCACGATTTTATCAGATGTTGTTGTCCAGAATCTCCCGCCATCTGCTTCCATAAGGTTTTTGCAAACTTGTTTGTATTCTAAGTGAGTCGTGTTCTCGCCTGCTATGTCCCTGCACTCAGCAAATAGATCAAGTGTTTGTTGACTAAGGCAGTTTTCCGGATCTTTGTGACTCGTAATGATGGCATTTGATTTACATTGGTTAAACTGAATGAAATGTTATGATGATCATCAATGTCCTGTCCTCCATTTATTTCTCATTTTGTTTAAGTCTCACTGGAGTTGTTTGAATTGCATGCCATGTCTTCTCATTTTGATTCTGCTGCTTTTGTATTCATTTTAACCTTTGCTCTACCAAGTCAATGGGCTTGACTGTATACAGATAGCTAATTCAGGAATGACTCTCACATCAATAATGAGGCATTTCCTATCTGTTAAAATAGCAATTAAATGTTTGATTACATTATCTGGTGCTTGGCATATTTAACGTATTATAGATAACTCTTGACAGGCCAGTTGGTGGCCTTGGTAAACCATGAAATCATGAAAAGCAAAGCGGAAAATGGCCTCATTTCTACACCTACACGAGACCCGTGCAGTTATTAAGCTTCTGGTGGGAGGCACGGGGCTTGATAGCACGAGGGGGACGTTGCGTGCCTGCGTGCGTGCGTGTGCGTGCGTGCGTGTCTGTGTGCGTGCGTGTGTCTGCGTGCGTGTGCGTGCCTGCCTGCCTGTGAAGAAGGACTTTATACACCAGGACTTTTAAAATACCTGGGCCCAGCTCTTGAGATGATGGAAATAAATGCTCTCCTAAACAGCTCTGGTTCACTTCCGCATTAGTGTCAATAGGACGGACCCTTAGACGGGACGAGAGGGGACGGGGAGCCAAAGAAGGGAGAGGGCCTAGGATCTTAGAATGGCGTGGCTGGATCTAGTTAAGCCCCCTCATCTTAAAGATGGCTGACCTTTGGGAGAGTGGGACCCCAAGAGGGAAAGGGACTCTGCAACATAGAATTCCAGAGACGGAAGTGCCAGTTGGCATCCCGGTGCCGGGCCTGTTGCACCCGAGGTCCTTGGGAGCAAGCGTTATCCCAAGTGGAGCCAGACACTCCAGGATCGCTGAACGGAAATAACTCGACCCAGGCCTCCTCCTCTCCTGTGTCGGTAGCCACAATGACTCTTAGTTGACTGTTGCTTTCCTTTGCTCAGACGGGGGCAGAGTGTGTTGCTCATTGGAGCCCAGTTACTGTAGCACTTCCACCCAGACCAACACTTAGCTACATAGCGTCAGGCCTCCGAAACTTGGCTTCAGACGACTCGATACAAGAAAGGTCACGGCACCCTCCCTTCCCCTCCCCCCCTC
>NC_058136.1:61413359-61428112 GCF_016433145.1 Gracilinanus agilis | reverse complement strand
TGCCCTCCCCCCAAGCTCAGAGGAACGCCCATCCAAGAGAAGCTGGAATAGGACCCCCTGGCCTTCTGCTGGATTTGTACCCAGCGCGGTCCTGGATAACCGGTGCCCCCCCTCCCCCCACGCGACTGCCTCTTCTCTCCATAGGGCCCCCACGGCAGCTCTGCCTCTCGAAGGCAGGTTGTTTATTATCCCCTTTGGAATGATAGCTCCTATTGCTCTAGCCACACTCTGGGGGGATAGGTATTACAAGCCAGGCATTGCTATCATACACTTGAGGAAGCTGAAGCCCAGGGACGCTCAGTGACTTGCCCGAGGTCTCACAGTACAGAAGATTGGATTCCAAGCCGGGTGTGGGCAGCTGACCCAGATTTGCAATCCCCTTCCAGCTCTGAAACACACTGTGCTCCAGGAATCAGGAAAGATCTGTCTGGGCCTCAGCTTCCTCTTCCAAATGGAGGGACGAAGGAAGAAGCCCCCACCAAGTCAAAGGGGATTTCAGCAAAGGGGCAGGGGGAGACAGAATTGAAGTTGCTCGGCAGATGTTTGAAAGGACCCGGGAGGATCCTTCGGTGACCTCCACAGCCATCTCCCTTCTGAATGCCAGCACTTAGAAAGCTTCTCCGGGAGGCAGGAAGGTAGAGTGAAAAGGGCCCTACACTTGGGCAGCAGACTGAGAGCCACGCCTGGAGATGGGAGGTCCTGGGTTCACACGTGGCCTCGGGTAGACGGGTCTTGAAACTAAGCTTTGCAAATGCTGTGCAATCTAGGAAATGTGGGCCCTTAGAAGGGAAGGAACTCTGCCGATATTTCCCGTTTGGGAGAGGGAAAAAAACAGATCAAACCCCAAAGTCCTTTTCCAGACTCACCCACGGGATAAGGCACAGAGAGGGCCCTTTGCCTCATGCCCCCGGGGTTGCACCTCTGTCATGATGGGGTCTGTGTCCCATTGGGCTCTGGTGCCATGCTCCCCAGCCTGAGCCTCTAGCTCGTTTTACCGTGGCCACTTCTCATCTCCCCAGTAGCCTGGGCGCTCTGACGACCCGCTCACGTGAATTCCTGGAGACCTAGCGACATGCTCCTTTCTTTTTCCTCGGAGGCACCCCGAATATGGTGGACCTGAGCCCACAGGCTCTGCCGGGGGTGCTTTGTTTGGGGCGGCCCCTCCAGCCCCATGCTTGCCCAAGAGGATGACTGTGAGCATTCTCAGCTGGCACCTCCTCATGAGTTTGACTCATGACTGCTACAAGGTGAAACTGTCAGTGGCCCAAAGGCCTTGTGCCAGCCCTCATCCCCCGGACTTCTTGGCAGCTTTCAGCATTGTTGACTGCTCCCTCTTACCGGTTTATTTCCCCTTATTTGCCTAGACACCTCACCATCTCCTGGTTCCTGCCTCCTACCTGGCTGGTGTCTCACCCTTTCATTGGTTCCATTTACTCTTCCTGCTCTTTTTTTTTTTTTTTTTTTTTTTTAAAGCCCTCACCTTCCATCTTGGATTCAATACTATGTATTGGTTCCAAGGCAGAAGAGCGGTATAGGTTAGGCAATGGGAGTTAAGGGACTTGATCAGGGTCACACAGCTGGGAAGTTTCTGGGGTCCAATTTAAACCCGCAGCCACCTATCTAGGCCTGTCTCTCAAGCTACTGAGCCACCTAGCTGTCCCTCTTCCTGATTTTTTTTTAAACCCTAACTTCTGTGTATTGACTTATAGGTGGAAGAGTGGTAAGGGTGGGCAATGGGGGTCCAGTGACTTGCCCAGGGTCACCCAGCTGGGAAGTGTCTGAGGCCGGATTTGAACCCAGGACCTCCCGTCTCTAGGCCTGGCTCTCGATCCACTGAGCTACCCAGCTGCCCCCTCTTCCCGACCTTTTAACGAGCGTTTCCCCAGAAGCCTGTCTGTAGAAATGAGGAGACAAGCATTTTATGAAGCCCCTACGATGTGCCGGGTGCTTAGCACATTTTATCTAGGGAGGGGTGGGGGGCTGTAATGATCTCCATTTTACAGTTGAAAAAACCCGAGTCAGACAAAAGGTTAGGTGTCTTCCCTCAGGTCACATGACTAGTAAGTGAGCTGGATTTGAACTCGGACTGGCCACTCTATCCACTGCACCAGCTAGCTTTTTTTCCCTTGGCCCTCTCTTCTTACATTCTTTCCCCTGGCGACGGCATTCGCCCTCATAGCTTCAACTACTGCCACGTCTATGAGATTCCTTGGAAATCTGCAGCCCTCACTTCTCTTGTGAGCTCCAGACCCTGAAATCCAACTGAAAAATGAACCAGCACCTCCAAGTCAACCCGTACAGAAACCAGCTCGTTAGCTCGCCTTCCCCCTGATTGCTGTGTGCAGCTTTCACCCAGGCTCCCGTGTTCCTAATCTTGATCTTGCCTTTGTCCTCATCTCTCCCAACCCAGTCCGTCCTGTCCCTTCGATTTCCCCAGTATCTCTCGTATCTGGCTCGTCCTGTCCTCTCTATTTCCATTGCCACACACTGGGCTCATTGCAAGAGCTTTCTCACCTGTCTTCCTGCCTTCATTCCGTCACACCCTTCCTCCAGTCTAGCCTTCCTGACCAGAGCGCTCTTCCTATTGCCTCCCGGCCCTCTGCTCCCCAGTGCGGCCCTCTCCTGCTGCCCAAGCCAAGTTCCAGCTCTCTTTGCCCAGCAATCTAGGCCCTGCCTGCACAACCTGGCATCCCCCTGCCCTCCGCAGACACTCCCCTCTGGCCGAAGGCCAGCCCCTGCCGTCACACTCACACCTTCATGCCTTTGCCCATAATGCCCTCCTTCGCCCCCTCCCTCCCTATCTGCTCTTGTGGAACTTCTCCCCGTTCGAGGCCCAAGTCAAATAGAGGCAAGGACGGAAGTGGCCAGGAGACTACTGGCGGTGCGGTATTGGAACTCGAGAGAGACGAAGCGAACCTCTCCACGGGAGGTGACGAGCTCGTCACCAAGAGAAAGTGTAGACAGAGAAGACAAGGCCCCAGAACGGACCATTGGAGGACACTCTCGGTTAAGGAGTGGGACGTGGATGATGATCCACCAGTGGAGCCCAAGAAACAGTCAGAATCTGCACCAGAATAATAGAACAATGTCGCAACAACTGGCGGAGAAGAAAATGTCAGTAAAGAGGGAGGAAGGAAAGGCGGGAGGGTCAGAGAAATGGGCAAGTTGAATGAGGACTCAAAACAGGCCGTTGCTTTGAGCAATGAAAAGAAATCCTCCCTACCGGTCCGTGGAGACGAGAATTTTACTTGAGGAGCTGAGTAGGGGAGAGGGGAGATGAAGGTAATGAGTACCGCCAGTAGGGCCACTAAGTAGGTGCTAGTGAGACCATGCGGGGCTGGTCCACGATAGCCGCCGTGGGAGCTTGGGAGGCCTGATGCTTTTCTTCATCCACTTGCCTTTGGCCTCCACCACCACCACCATCTCCCCCTCTCTGGGTTTGGCCAAAGGCAGGCCCCAAGTCTCGCATTTCTCCTTATCCACGAGTGGTGCCCGGCCCTGAGCAGGCAGTGGTAAAGGGCAGGCCCTTCTGCCTGGGTTTTAAATGGGGGGGGGGGGGGGGGGGGCTTACCTTCCAAACTGCTCCGGGTCAAACAGACACATGCCTGAGGTTTTTTGTCTGTCCCGGCTCTGAGAGTGGGGAGGGCATGCCAGAGGGGGGCAGAATGGCAAATGCACGGGAGGGCCTTGGGTTCCCTCCGAGGCTCCTCTTGCAGGTCTAGGGGAGGCTTGCTTGTAACAGGCTGCATCCTTGTCACTGTGGAGCTACTCCTCATGCCCAGAGGATGCGCCCTCCCATCCACCCTGCGCTACCTCTAGCTGGAGCCTCTTTTTTGTCCCAGAGGGGCCAGGCTGGGCAGAGCAAGCCCATGCTGCTCCCTTCCCCGTGCCCAATTCGTCCCCGGCCGGTGCGGGGTGGGGAGGGCGGCTAAAGATCGGCAGCTTCGTGCCGTTGCCATTCTCGCGCTCGTGGCACCTGCCTCCTGGCTTCAGCCTTGGCTTGGATGGGAGGCGCCAAGAACATTGAAGGAGAGGAAGTCAGGTCTGACTGACTCCCCCAGAAGAAGCCGAAGCCCCTCCGACTGGGCTGAGACCAACCCTCGTCTCACCCTAGTGGCCACTCTCACCTTTGGAGATTTTTACTGTGGGGTCTTGGGAAGAGGCCACTGCGAGAGCCTGGGATTTGAAGGGAGAGGACCCTCGGGAGCCAGGGGTGAGAGACTGTGCAAAGGTAGGCCGAAGCCTTTCCGTCTCTCCTGTAAGCTTGCTCAGGTAGGCGGCGATGTTCCAGAAACACTTACCATGAAGGAATTCCCTCAGCTGATGAAAATTGCCAACTAAGATTCAGGAAAGGAGGCCTAGAAAGTAATTCATTCACTTCCTGGGCCACAGAAGCTCGGAGTATCCAGAGAGGAGAGAGTGGGGCTAAAACACGTGGCTGCTACTGGGGTGGGTGGCTGGTGAGACACACGGGGTCCCATTTTGGAGCCTGTTTCTTCTACTGTCAAGTGAGGATCCTGATTGTTACGCAGGCATTGTGAGACACAGGAAAAAGCATGTGTAGGATCAGGAGACCTGCTCCCTAGGAGAATGACTTGGCCAAGGTCACACAGAAAGTGAGCGGCTGAGCCAGAATCGGATCCCTGGGTTTTTCAGGTTCTAAATCCAATGCCAAATCTACTAAAAGTGCTTTGTGTATGTAAATAAGAGCTCTCCTTGGGGCCCAAAAGAAAGCAAAGATCTGGGAAACTGAGGAAATGTTCAGAAAGTATCTGAGCTAGCAGGACCCTAACGCATAGCCGAGGGTCCGAGTCAAGAAGAGACATGGCCTGGGTCCCACGCGTAGCTCTCCAATGGCGGAGACTCTCAGTGCAAACTCTGTCATCACTTGCTGCCCCAGGGTGTCTCATGAGCCCCAGCCAGGTTGCAAAAGAGGATACACGCCCTGATGGAGCAGTGGAGGCTCAGTCATCCCAGCCCACACCTCGCCTCCTAAGCTCCTGGAGGTGTGTGCTAAGTGTGCCTTCTGCCCTGAAAGCAGTGTGTGGCAGCCAGGTGCTTCCCTCGTCCCCTGGCTTGCCCCACTTCCTTCTTCCTCTTTCTGGGGCCCCACGAGGCGCTGAGGAGTATTAGGTTGGAGCACTCATCCCAGCTCCCTAACTGCCCCCTCAGCCTGTGGGGACAATCGGCAAGCTGGCCACTCTTGAGTGCTTGCCCGGTTCCAGCCCTCAGCTTGGAAAAGGGAGGCGGGAGGCAGGGCCCCCCACAAGAGAACCCCACGGTGGGCCCACCGTTTTCTCCCCAACCTAGGCCTGCTCTTCACTCGAGCCTGGAGGGAACTGAGGCCTGGAGGCCTGGCTGGTGGAGCTCATTCTTCTCGGGCTCGGAGGTCTAGAAGGAAGGTCACGGCCAGCTTCAGCCCCATGTTCTTGCTCACTGTGCCACAAGCCCTGACTGAAAAAGAGAAGAATCGATCAAGCACACATTTGCTCATCAACCCTCGTTGGCTTCCTGTCTCGAGTTTTTCTTCAAGGAGACGGGATGGTCTAAGATGCTCCGGCTGCTGCTTCCACAGCGGCATCTGGATACTGCCCATCCCTTCTTCCCCCAGGCTCCTCTGGACGCTGCTCCCATCGGCCAGCTCCATCTGTCTCCGAAATGAGGTTTTGTGGATGATGTCGATTTCTCGGAGCACCAGAGTCTCCCCTGTACCCCTTCCAGAGAGCCAGATCGCATGGCAGATAGTCTTTTGCTAAAAAAGAAAAAAAAATCCGATGACTTGATGAAAACATTGAAAAAGGCTAAAACCCCGCGCAGCGTGTAGCGCCCAGGGACCTCCCACCTCCACCAAGGGGTGGGTCTTCTCGCATCTCTTCATTCCGGTCCTGCTGATCTTTCTCATTTTACCAGGCTGACTTGGGATCTGGGTGGGGGAGTGAGCGTCCTTGGGCTTTCCGTTGTTACCGCCAGAGTTGCTGTGGAGATTGCCTTGCTGGCTCTGCATCAGTTCCTGGACGGCTATCTTTCTGGGCTTCTCTAGTCATCGCCCACATTCATATCATTTATTGTAGCACAACAATATTCCGTTACATTCATGCAGCCCAGTCTGTCTGGCCAGTCTCCAGGTGAGAGGCACCTACTTCGATGCCAGCTCTTTGCTCTCATAAGCAGGGCTCCTCTGATGTATGGGCACCTTCTCCTTATGGAAAACTTTGGGGTATAAGCCCAGTAATGGAGTCTCCGAGCCCAAAAAGGGGGCGGGAACGTCTCGGTCAGCGTATTGGCACGATTCCAAATGGCTTTCCAAAGCAATTGTGGCGGCGCACGGCTCCACCACCAGCGTTGCATTTGCGTGCCTGGCATCCCATAACCCCTTCCGTGTGGTCGGAAAGCCCTTGCGGTTCCTTGGAGAAGTGTTGGTTTAGCTTTCTCTTTTCAACAGGAGAGTAGTCTTGACTGGCTACGTTTCTGGAGAGCTGGGACAACCAGAGAGAAAAGGACAACATGGGAAGGGAAGGGTTCGACCGTCGCCAGGCCTCTCCTCCACTCTTGCATCCTTCTGGCCGCTGATGCTTTTCCGGTAGCCAAAAGGGTAGCAATGCCTCGAGTGTTCCTTTTTTTTTCTTTCCAGAAATTTTTCCAAGGCAAATTGTGTGTTTCTCTCCCATCTTTCAAGGAATTCTGGAACTACAAATTCAGAGTTGGAAAGGACCTTTGAGGCCGTCTGCTTGGACCTCCTCATTTTTCAGATGAGGGACCTGAGACGGAAAGAGAAAAGTGACTTGCCCAAGGTCTCACAGCTACTAGGCACCAGAGCTAGAATTTGAACTGGAGGCCTTTGGCTTCAGAGCCAGAGAGCTTTCCATTGCACCCCCATTGTTTTACAGAGGACACTGTCTTAAGAGGCAAGCCCAGCGCTAGGCTACAAAGCTCTGGTTTCTCCTAGCTCTTCTCTGCCTTTCTAACGCGTCCTTTACACCACTCCCAAATGAACATTCCTAAGGCACAAATCTGATGATTCCCCAAGAAGAAAATCTGCAGAGGTGGCTCCCTATTTCCTCTGGGAATGACTCCAGACTCCTCATCCTGGAATTTCAAGGCCTCTGCCTGCCATTCAGCTTCCAGCACTTCTTTAGCAAAGCAGCTGATCTGAACAGCTACCTTTTCCCTGAACTTGCCATTTCATCTCCTGCCTCTCAGCCTTTGCAGAGGCCGTATCCCATGCCTGAGATGCTCTTTCCTCACCTAGACCTCTTAGAATTTCTAGGCCTTCCTTCAAGGTTCAATTCAGCTGTTGCCCTTCTAAGCAAGGCCTTTCCTTTCCCGATTCCTCCAAGTGTTGTTGCTCTTACCTTTGCTGATGCCTTAGTCCCCCAAACAAAGGAAGTTCCATGAGGGCAGGGCCCAGCACTTAGGAAATGTTTGATGAGTTGGGCTTCTCGGATTTGCCTCTATCCCTCCTTGCACTGTGGCCACTGTATCAACTTGGGTTCTTCTCCTGGACCCCTAAGACTTTCCGAGGAAAGCTTTGAGCCTGTCCCAACTGGGTTGACTCCAAATTCACGCCATCTAGTGCAGCAGCAGCAGCAGCACGTCTCAGCTTTTTGCCACCCTTCTCCGACTCCTGAATCCCCAGGCTCTGAGCAGGTGACGTCCCCTCCTGCCTTCCCAGGGAAAAGGAGGGCACCCAGCGCGAGCTCCCTTAGCTAGCTAGCCTCCTTCATTCTCTTCTGCTTCCTGACCCTTCCATCTCTGCCCTCTTTTCATCATTTGCTTGTATCCCTCTCATTCCCCCCCCCCCCCGATTTTCCTCTACCTCTCCCATTCAATTTTTTTTTTTAAAACCCTTGTACTTAGGTGTATTGTCTCATAGGTGGAAGATTGGTAAGGGCGGGCAATGGGGGTCAAGTGACTTGCCCAGGGTCACACAGCTGGGAAGTGGCTGAGGCCGGGTTTGAACCTAGGACCTCCTGTCTCTAGGCCTGGCTCTCCATCCACTGAGCTACCCAGCTGCCCCCCCCCCCATTCAATTTTGAAAGGCTTTTGGAACTCTTCTAGGAAATGGTTTTTGGGGCCTGTGACCAATTCACAGTTTTCTTTGAGGCTTTGCATGGAGCCGCCTCGAATTCATTGTCTTCTTCTGGGTCTGCGCCTTGATGTTTCCTGTCCCCGTAGTAACTTTATTCGATCAAGTTCTTTTCATTGCAGCTCTTTGTTCACTTTCCCCAGCCTGTTTTTCTTGTGTTGTTCTCTTTGAAGCTGGGTGCTTCTCCTGGGGTGGAGGGAGCCCTGACCCAAGTCTGGGCTTTTCATGCTGCTGATTTCAGAGCTAGTTCTACGGCACTGTGTGTGCCCCTGAGCTCTCGGCCCCAAGGGAGCAGGGGCCCTGGGCCCACTTCCAGGATGGAGAAACATGCTTATGGTTGTTCACATATCAGAGAGCAGTGACCAGGGTCCCCCCTGCCCTGGGGCCACAAGAGCTAGTGCTCCTCCTCAGCTGGAGCCTGTGACCTAGAACCACATATGCTCGCAATGCAAAAGCCAATGCCAGCAAAAGACCCCCTGCCCGATCCTTCAGACTGGTAGTCTGTGGGCTGAGAGCTCTGGGAGCCGCCTCCACAAATGACCATGGCCCTGAGGCCCGCCGCTGGCAAGTGGAAGAGACCCTAGAGGCCAGCTAGCCCAAGCCCCTCTTTTTTCAGAGGAGGAAATTGAGGCAGCCCAGATCGGTGAGAACAGCTTCCCCACTGCCAGACGAGGTTCAGACCTGGACTTCAGAGTCACAGGTCCTAGATTCAGATCCCTCTACAGTGATGGGGTGGGCATGATCATCCCCCAAAGGCAGGGCACCTTTCTTCCTCACCTCCTGCCCAGTGACCTCAGCTGTAAAATCTATGCCATCTCTTGCATCATTCCCCTTTTCTCCATTCACACAGCCACCACCATACACAGGTCACACTTATCACCTCTTCCCTGGATTATTGCAGTAATCTGCTGGCCTGGGAGCCTGGCAGAGGCTCCCGGCGGCCTCCTGGCCTCGGAATGATGGCTCATTTGCGGGACGTTCCCGGGCTCGCCAGGTGCTTTGATTGGCATGGCAATCCAGAGAGCCGGGTGGCCCAAATCCCCTCCGAGAGGGGAGAAAACTGAGAGTCGGAGAGAGCCGGGGCTCTGCCCAAGGTCTCATAGCCAATGTCAAAGGCGAGTTGCCAACCTCCAAGGCTGCATCCATTTGACAGCAAACACACTCTTCGCCTTGGCATTCGAGGACGGCCACAAGCCACATGTGACTTCCCTCTCTAGCCTGGTTTCATTGGACTTGCCTTCTAACATCCCCCACACCAGTCAGACCCACCTATTAGCATTTTCCCAAGCTTGACGTGCCATCTTCTGCCTTCAGGCATTCCCAGTCTCCAAGGCTTGGAACTGCCTCCCTTTTCCAACCCCTCCCAACTCTTCCCTTCCTTCGAGATTCAGCTCAGCTGCTGCCTCCTCCATGCAGCCTTCCCTGATTCCCCCTGTTTAGAGGCCCCTAGAGCACCCTTGCCCAGCTCTCTCCTTTCCCCCTTCCCTCCCCGTAAGAAGGTGAGGGTGAGGACTGTGTCCTTTGGGTCTCCGTATCCCCAGGGCCTCCGGCCCGGTGCCTGGCTCAGCGTAGATGGAGTTTGTGAATGGAATGGAGCCCCCTCATTTTAGAGAGGAGAAAAGTGACCCTCCAGGAAGGGAACCGACTTGGCCTGGGCTCTTCGGGTTCGCTCGGCGTGGCGTGCGAGGGGAAGCGGAAGAGTCAGAAGCTCTTACCTCCCTCGGCACGACCGCTGGCCCTGCGCTGCTGAAGCCAAGCAGGAAAAAATGGGCTCTTGTCCATGGGCCAATTCGGGGTCCACGCTAGCCCCTTTTTACCCAGTTCGGCCAGCGGCCCTCGAGTCAGCCAGGTCAGGCCCCAGCCAGCCCTGGGTCGCTCAGTGAATGCGAATGGGAAGGCAGACAGCCTCTCTTGGAATCTTTATTTTCTGCTTCCTAGCTGCGTGACCCTGGGCCAGTCATGCCAGAGGCCTCCTTAGTAAGCTGAGGGCCAGCTCGGCATTGGGGACAGTCACGTCCCTCCTCTGGAAAATGAAAAGCTGGCGCTCGCGGCCTGGTTTCCTTTCGTGCTCTCGGTCTTGGGGCCCCGGAACATCTGTGACACCTCTGGCTCTGGGCCTCCCGTGTTCAGCCCCAAAGCTCCCCAATGAGAAGCCGCCCAGAGCCCGGCCACGTTCTGGGGTGGGGAGACATGGGAAGGGGGGGGGGGACAGGGAGGAAGGAGCCAGACCCAAATCAGGGGAAAGGAGAAGCTTGAGGTCTGCAATGGTAAGAGAACTGGCCAGGGTCCTGAGGTGGCAGAGGCTGAGGCTGAGGCTGAGGCAGGCTGACCTTCTGTGTAGGAGGCTGGGGTGTGGTTATGTTGAGAGAAGGGCTAGAGGAAAGGTTGAGGGTTGGAATTAGAAGGAAGGCTAAAAGGGCTCAGGGACGAGATATTGGAGCAAAGCTCTCGGGCTTCACTGGGCTTGTGAGGCTCAGGACTCCTGTGCAGGCTCCCTGCCACGGCCTGGGCGTCATGGCCTTTGGCTCCCCGCTGGATTTTCCGGCCACCCTCCAGATCCTTTCCATCATGCTGTGGCTGCCATTCTATGTGGTACTAGGTAAGTGGCCTCACGAATCCCTCGTCCACCAAAGTGTCACTACCGATGGCCGGCCAGAAGAACGTCCTGGGGGTGCTCGGCTCTGGGCGCCACATTTCAAGAAGGACGTTGGGAGAGCGTAGTGTGTTCAGAGGCGAGGGGACAGCAGGAAGGACAGGAGAGCCCAGGCCATCCACCTCGGGCTTCTCCCCTCAGCACCCATGGCAGAGTCTCGAGGCTCGAAGAGCAGCGGGTGAAAAAATAGACACAGAGACCCTTGAACACTCGCCCAAAGGCCAGCTGCCTTTGTCCCCTCTCCCCATTTTACAGCTGGGGAAAGGAATGGCCAGAAAGAATGAAGGAGGACTCAGGGCACTTGGAAGCATCTCTCTTGCCAGATGTAGGGGGCAGCACCCAGAAGAGAACTTGGCGTTCCAAAGCGAAGAGGGCCTTAAGGTCTTTGAGCATGATGGGAATGTTTGCACATGGCTGTCCAAGTGACTCGGAGGACAACTTGCCATGGTCAGATTTTCTCCCCGCTCCCCCAGAAGGTCGCTTTTACCTAAGCAGACTCTTCTCTTCTCCCTGCCCCAACACTCCCATTGCTTCCAGAATGGTCCGCAGAGCAAGGGCCGCCCCCCCCCCCCCAGCCAGGTCTCGTAGGTCCCCGGGAGGTGAGAGACCCAGCCACCGAGCCGAGAAGCCACCGACGGTAAGCAGACACTTTGGCCTTCCCTATGGGATGGTCGCTGGGCTGGATGCTAGAACCCTGACAGCCATTTCCCGGATTTGCCCTGCGATTGCCTCCAGGAACACAGTGGGCACTTTGTCAACAGGACCTGAGCTCGTTTGATTTCCTTTCCTAAGGCCCCTAGACTGCCATCCTGTGCCCTAGTCAGACTGCCACAGCTGGGGGCCTCTTGGGTTCCAGATGCCAAGTTTTGGGAAGGACCCTGAGGAGCTGGAGGGTAGCTGGGATGACGAAGGGCCTTGAGATCAAGCCAGAGCAGGCCAGGGAAGGAGCTGAGAAAAAGAGAAGGCCTGAGGAGGGCATAGCGGCCTTCCAGATTTCGAAGGGCTTCTCCCCAAACCTCCATTTAACAAGGGCTCTCGGCCAAGCCGCCTCCCCACTTCTGCTCTCCCCCACACACCCAGAGGTCCTTTGCGACTCTCAAATTCAGTGGACTTTCACAACCCGGAGCTAGAAATGTAGCCACTACAGGATGGGCGGCCTGAGAACTCGGGAACTCCGAAGGGATTGATCGGAGACTCGAGTTTCATCCCAATAACAGGCACTTTTTCTTAATCGCTTCCCTCTGTTTCCCAGTTTGCCCCCTATGGCCTTCCGCCTTCCCAGGTCACAGAGCACCATTCTCACCCAAACCCTCTGAATTAATTAGGTAGGATGAGGCCTTTTCTCCCCATCTTTCAGAGGAGGGAACTGACATCGCCTCGTCACTTCAGAGACATTGAGTGACTTGCCCAGAGTCCCCGATTTAGGGAAGGATGGAGGCAGGACTCAAACTCGAGTCTCGTGACTCCAGGAACTGTGAGGGTTCTTCGGCCCACGGTTCCGTGGCAGGCTGGCTGAGGTGGAGCCCACAGAAGGAACTGGAGAAGAAGAGGTTGAGGTGGGAGGGGCACGAGAGCCCTCTTTGTGTGTTCAAAAGGCTGGCACGGGTAAGAGGAGTTCAGCAGAGGGTGGCTCCGAGAACTTCCCCAAAGCACAGCTGCAGGGGGTGGAGGCTCGCCCCTCTGTGGAGGGCATGGAGGTAGGTAGGCAGGTGCTTGTAGCTAGGTAGACTTCTGCCCCCTGAGGCTGGGATTCCGTTCCTCTCTTCCTCCTCCCAAGAGGGAGAGAGCGAGCACAGTGGACATCTTGCAGCACACCTCCCTTCTGTGGCAACGGCAGGGCTCCCTTCCCTCTGGGCTTCTCTCCTCTGTGGCTTTGCAGGCTGTGAAGTACACGACTTTCTCCTAGCGCCACCTTCCACCCTTTCTAGAGACTCTTTCTTCAGAGAGCCTCTCCTTCCTTTGCCTCAGGTCAGCAGTCGTCTCATAGGAAACCTCAAGGTCCCCAGAGAAGAAGGAGTGACAGTGCATGCTGGCGGCGCATCTTGTGCCCCCTCGAAGCTGCCTCTAGACATCTAACCAAAACCCTAACCCTGCTCCTAACAGCTCTTGGACAGCTGGCGTGTGCCCTTCTAAGTGCCTGCCTCCCAGGAACTCTCTGGGTGACACCCAGTTTCCAGAGCAGGAAATGTTAGTTCTTCTGTCCCAGGATCATTGAGAGACAGACCTCCGCCAATTGGGCCCTACTTGAACTAGGAAGGTGCCTAGAACTAGCGGCTAAAACTCAACCTTTATTCATAACCTCCTTGGCTAAGTCCCTGGGACTCAGCTCCCTACTTCGGACCCCACCTCCCCTCCACAAATCTTTGCGCGGCACCACGAGTTCTACTCGAACTCAGCTCCCCTGAGTCCATAGCCAGCCCTCTTTCCAGCAACCCTTCACATGGCACAAAAACAAATTACATCCCAAGGTTCTTTTCTCCTCTTCTTTTTCCAATTCAATTTTCTTTTCTTTTCAATTTCAAGTTCTCTCCCTCCTCTGTTCCTTGAGATAGCAACCAGTACAAAGACCAGTGTAAATTTGAAGACCTGCAAAACGAATTTCCACATCAGCTATATTTCTCTCTCACACACACACACACACACACACACACACACACACACACACACGCACGCACACACACACACACGGGGTGGGGGTGGGGGGGCTGGGGAGAAAAAGAAAGGGGAAAATATGCTTCAACGTCACTCTGAATCCGCCAGTTCTCTGTCTGGAAACGAATAATATGCGTCATTCTAAGTCCTTTGGAATCGTGGCGGGTCCTTGTGTCGTTCAGAGTCCCCGAGTTGATTGTCTTTGTATACAATATGTATCCGATCCTGGTTCTGCATCATCTTGCATCCGTTCAGACAAGTCTTCTCAGCTTTCTCTGGCCTCGTCTCCTTCGCCATTTCTTCCAGAAGTCATATCCCACCACATTCCTACATCACGGCTTCACCACCACCACAACAAAAAATGCTGCTGTAAAGATTTCTGGACAAACAGTTTCTTTTCCTCTTTGGCCATTTACCAGTTGGGGAATAGCCCTTATTTTGGCAAATTCCACTTATTTCCTGATACATTTTAGGAATGAGACTGTTGTGAGAAAAACTTGCTACAAAAACATCTCCCCCTCCCCCGCCCCCCCCCCGCCCCCAGTTTGCCACGTTTCTTCTCATTTTAGCTCCGTCGGTTTCGTTTGCGCAAACACTTTTTAATTTGCTGTAACCAGGTTTCTCCATTTTAATTTCCGCCATCCTCTCCTTTGCTCTCTGGGTCCTGAACTCTTACCCTCTTCATCCACCTCCGAGTTTGCTTGGGCTCTATCGCACTTCCCAGCTAAGTCCGTGGCCCGGTTTTGAACTCATTTTGGTACGCACCAACGTTTTGTCAGCTTACTTGCCGGTTTTCCCAGCAGTTTTTGTCCAATAGTGACTTTGGGCCCCAATAACTAGGATGGAAAAGCCCGTTTGCTTTTCCCTATGGTGGGACGAATTCCTTCCACAGACTCTCTGCAACTTTTCTTCGCCAGTAGCCAGTAGCGCTTCGTGATACTGTTTAAGATCCCCCTCCCTGCTTCCTTCCCAGTTTTCCCACTGATTCTTTGAGAGTCTTGACCTTTTGTTCCCTCAGATACATTTTATTATCTTATTCTAGTTCTTGCAAGTAATTAACAGTTAACATTTACAAAGTGTTTAGTATCCAGTGACAATGATTATCTCATGGGAACAACCCTGGGAGGGAGGTGCGATGATTCTCCCTATTTTACAAATGAGGAAATTGAGGCAAACAGAGATGAAGTGACTTGCCCAGGGTCACACAGCAGGTAAATGTCTGAGGGCAGATTTGAACTAAGGTCTTCCAGACTGAAGGCCTAGTGCTCTATCCTTAGCACCACTTAGCTGTCTATTAATTTGCTGGTAGTTTGACTGGCACGGCACTAAATATATAAATTAATTTGGGTAGTATGGGGGGGG
>NC_058136.1:61389863-61404450 GCF_016433145.1 Gracilinanus agilis | reverse complement strand
GAGGAGAGGAGAGGGGAGGAGGGGAGAGGAGAGGAGAGGGGAGGGGAGGAGAGGGGAGGGGAGGAGAGAGCTCTTCAGTTTTTCTTCTAGTCACAGAGTCTCTTTGGACTCTTTTCAAGAGTCTCTTTACTTGTTTCTCTGCAGTCACTTTGGACGCTCCTGGCTCCCATCTTAGAGAGGGGAGATAGACCAGGCCAAACCCATTCAGGCTGCCAGAGGAAAAGACTCTGGGAAGAAGCTGGTCCGAGAATCGCTGAGAGCTTCCACGGTGCCCCTAGACCCAGCTAGCTACACTGGAGAGAGCTCTTGGGGAGTTTCCCATCGGGCGAGGCCTAGAACTCTCTCCCCCGGGTGAGCTCAGTTCCCTTCCAGCGGGAGAGCTCTTTCCCTCGGTACTGTCTGTGTTCATTCCGTACTCGTCCTTTGGGTCCTGTTGGCCGATGGTTTCTTTCCCACCTGCTATGCGTGTTCAGTGTGACTGTATTTGGTGGGAAAGGGGTCAAACAGGGAATAAAAGCCTGAGGCCCTGCTTCCCCCAAGCAATCGGAAGTGAGCCTGAATGAAAATATGTGGATGGACCATCTCTGAGCAAGGGAAGAGAAGGGAGGGCAGGAGACAGTTTGGATCTTTGGATCATTTTGGAAGACGTAGCTTAAAAATGAGTCTTCCAGGGAATCAGGACAGCCTCAGCTGCCTGCTTCCCCTGCTGGCACAAAGCAAAATCCCCCTTGAAGAAGGTTGAGGTGGGGCAACTGTCTATCTCGCCTCCCTTCCTTGGGGCCCTCATGCCACGAGTGGGGGGCAGCCCTTGCTACCTTTGCCAAGCGCTTTCCTTTCAATGGTCCTGGGACACTGGTGAGTATTATTAGCCCTACATTAGAGATGAGGGAAATGATGCTCAGAGACAGCAAAGAAGAGGCCGAGGCAGGATTCGACCCTTATTGGCTTCCAGGCAGAGGGTTAGTGGAAAACGGCTCTGGAAACAGGATCCGGCCACTGGGAGCACACAGATTCGGTATCCGGGGCCCTTTCTCCCATCCTCCCCCCGAGCCCCCCGTCTTCCAGTGTTACATGAAGGACATCCTCCGAGACCTGGACTGACACTGGGGTGGGGTGGAAAGAATTTGGAATTTGGATTGAGAGGCAAAAGCCCGAGTTCAAAAGCCAGTCTGATATTCACTACCTATGTGACCTTGGGCAAGTCCCTTCCCTTTCCTGGGATGCTTCGGTGTCTTCCTCTGTAAAATAAAAGGGTTGGACCAGATGACCTCCGAGGTCACTTCTAGCTGCATATGTTCCGAGGGGAGCTTGATTCTCTGTTTCTCATGAATCCTAAGGACGCAAGCAGGGTGGGCTGGGGAGGGTCGTCCTCCATTGGGCTCTGCTCTCTCTTTCCTATATGCTTTCCACACTGGCTTCCTCTGTCTTCGGGTCATTAGTCACTCCCGGGATCCCTGCCTGCCTAACTCTTTGGTTTTATTGACAGCCTGGAAGCCTAGCTCTACCTGGCACCGAATTCTGTTTACCCTGTCAGGTAGTAAGTTGGACCACACCCTGGCCCTCCCCACCCCAGGATCCTCTCTCTGGCCTAGTTAATTGCCCCTAATCTTCATCCCTGTTGGGGTGGGAAGCTGATAGTCTCTAAGAACACAGAGGCCAGAAAGAAAGAAAGAAAGAAAGTGGATCATCCCCTCCCTTGGATGGACGGGAAAGGGACACCTGTAAGTTGGGCAATTTAGCAAACGTGGAGACGCCCAGTGCTTGGCAAAGGCCTGGGGCAGCACAAGCGAGAGAAAGCCAGGCTCTTCCCCGGCACCCCGGCAACGTGGAGGGCTATAGGACGCAAACACGCACAAAGCGCTCCGATCCATGACAAGTAGAAACCAAAGGCTACGGGTGGGAGGTCTACAGTGGGAAACTGTATTGCCAGCCTGGCCAGGGAAATCCGGGAAGGCTTCCTGAAGAAGTGGCCTTTGAATGAGGACTTTGCGGATGGCTAGAAATGCGAGTGGTGGGGGAGGCAGGGCGTTGCAGGTCTAGGGAGCAACCGTGCGGGAAGAGCATGTGAGAGCTATGTGAACTCGAAGGACATTCGTGTGAAACGGATCTAGAAAGTTAGGAGGGGACCACCCCAGGCCAAGAATTCGCAGAGCCCAAATTCGAGAGTGGGCAGAGGCCTCGGTGGCCACTCCCAGAAGGAAGCCCCACGGGAACGTGCCTGGCCAGCAGGCATCCGGCCTCTTCAAGTGTTCCGTCTCACTCTGGGACGGCTCGGATTCCTAGGGAGATCTGACGTCAAGCCTCGACGGCTCCTTTGTGACTTCTGGCTAACGCTGCTCCTGGTCCTGCCCTCTGGGGCCAAGCAGAACACAGTGCGCCTCCAAAGACTCGAGGCAGCTCTCGTGTCCTCAAGTCTCCTCTCCTCCAGGCTAAGTTCCTTTAAACTGACCTTCACGTGACATGGCCTCCAGGTCTGCGTCACCCTCGTGGGGGGCCTCCTCAGAGCCTCTGCGGCTTCTCGGCGTCCTTAGCCCGTGAGGCACGGAACTGACAAGAGAGACAAAGCCCCTCGCCTCCGTGTTCCGCAGGCTCGTTCGGAGGCCATGGCACTCCCTGCTGACCCACCGATAGCTCGAGATCTTTGTCAGAGCCACTGCTGTCTAGCCATGCCCCTTCCTCCATCTTGCACTGGTGACCTTCCTCCGTTGCACCCCAGGCTCAAACTTTACAGTCGGCCCGAGCCCTTTGTGTGCTGCCACCGTCCCTCCCTCCCTCCCAGCCGAGGTCCTCTGGGGCACATCCGAGGGGGAGACCACCCGTTCTTTACTTCGGTTCCGGGCTAGAAATGGGAACTAGTAGCCGGGGCCAGTGCGGATGGCTGCCTCCTCCCATCGACCAGCCCGCTCCACTCTCACGCTGACCCTCCGTGGTGGTCTTCCCCGAGAGAAACAGGTGGAGAGGCTTGACCCAATGTTCTCGATGTTCACTAACGGGCTCCTAAACGATCTGCCGGACAAGTGCCCGCTGGCCTAGGCCACGGCAAGCAGGCTCTGCTGTCGGGGTTCCCCTCCGTCTTCTTCGGCTCTCGCTGACAGTGCCTCGGCAGGATCCACGGGTCCCTCAAGGGCTCCTCAGCGTGCCCCCATGACCTCTCTCTCATCTCCACCATCAGTGCCCTCTTAGTCATCTTTTTTTCCTGTCATGTCCTGGGCAAAGGTCAGAAGGAAAATGGCAGTTAAGCAGCTGCATCTTCTCTCTGCTGAGGGAACTGAGGGACCCACGCGGACTCCATCTCGGGGCCCAGTTCTGGAGCTGGCTCGGTTCCCCTTCTAGCCAACCATGGGCCCAGGCCAGTGTCCGTGTTTGAGAAGTTTATTCCCTTGTGGGAACTGGGAGGAAATTGATTGCGTTGGTCAAACCCAGCCCTCGGTGTTCGGCCGCGTCCGACTCTTTGTGACCCCATTTGGGGTTTTCTTTTCTTTTTTCTTCTTTAAACCCTCACCTTCTGTCTTAGGACCAATACTGCGTTCTGGTTCCAAAGCAGAAGAGCGGCAACGGCTAGGCAAGGGGGTGAAGTGACTTGCCCAGGCTCACACAGCCAGGAGGTGTCTGAGGCTTCATCTGAACCCGAGACCTCCTGTCTCTCTAGGCCTGGCTCCCTATCCACTGAGCCACCTAGCCGCCCTCAATTTTGGGTTTTCTTGGCAAAAATACTGGAATGATTGGCCATTTCCTTCTCCGGCTTCTTTTACAAATGAGGAAACTGAGGCAAACAGAATGATGATGACTTCTGCTCTCATGCCCAAAGGCAACAGGAAGCCATGGGCAGAGGTTGTACCCTGACAACTCCAAAGCAGACAATCCCAGCAGCCAGGAATGGAACTTGGGATACCTCATCTGCTTTGCCAACCTGGGAAGAGAGGTCCAACAGCCATGTCCCTTCCCTGGGTGGCAGGGCTAGTTATTCATTCATTCACTCAGTTTTTCACCAACACCCACTACGTACCAGGTATGCTCAGCATCCGGGCCCGGAGGATCAGGAGCTGACCTACCTCGAGGTTAGGAAGACCTGGGTTCGATCGTCTCCCACTCCCATTTTACCGCAGAAGAAACTGAGGCCAAGTGACCTGCCCAAAGTCACATGGCTCCATTTGGTTTGCCTCATCCCTTAGCTTCCCTCTTCGGCAGGCATCCGCCTTCCATCCCCACTCAGTTGTAGCTCTCGTCTCTGGGGCTGTAAGAGCCTTCGGCCCTTCCCTTTGGCAGCACATTGGATCTTCCTGGGGAGTGGAATAGGAACTGCTACTATCCTAGGAAACTGGAGGATGTGACTTGCTCAGGGCCCCACTGAAGTGTCTGTCGAATTCCTCTGGACGGGAGGTCTGACCTCTGAGCCGCTCACTGGGCCACCTAGCTGCCACTTTACCCAGAAGGCCACAGCTTCCAAGGATGGGAGTGAGAGGATGTGGGAGGATGTGGGAGGAGGGTCTAGGCTGAGGAATTCTGGGAGAGGACAGGCAGGCTGGTTTGAGCCTCCCTCCCAGCACTACTGGCAGGGCCCTGGTCCATAGGCCTCCCTGCGCCTCAGTTTTCTCCTCTGTAAGGTGAGGGGCCTGGACTGGGTAACAGGTCCGGTTCCACCCGGCTCCAAGATCTCTAATCCATCCACTGATATTTGGGCAAGATAAGACCTGGCTTTGCCTGCTCCTCACCATCCGAGCTCAGCAAGGCCCAGGGGAAGGCGTAGGGGCCCTCAGGCCCTGCAGTGGCCTTCCTCCCTGACCCTCCCCCCATCATGATCCCATTCACCAAGCTGGCCTTGGCAGGAGACAACGAGGGAGCAGAAGGAACCTGGGGAGGGGAGCAAAGGCTCAGTGCCCACCTCTGCCCGTGCCCTGATTCCCCCTCTCCCCACTGGACGCTGGCTTGGACAGGGTGGGCAGCAGCCCCAAGCCAGGCTTGCCTGAGAACATATCTGCTCCAAAGAAAGACCGCCCCGCCTCAGCCTCTCCTAGAGGAAGTCCTCCCCTCAAGCTCCCTCGGTCCACCTGGTGCCAGCGTAGAGAGTGGAGTCGAATCGCACCTTGGACGTGTGACCCTGGACAAGTCATTCGTTCTCTATGAACCTCAGGGACCTCGTCTGCAGAGTGAACGTAATAACAGGTGAGCCTCCTAAGGGTGTTGTGGGGCCCAAAGGGGGGCATGTTTCTAAAATGCTTTGCAAAGGAGGCAGCTGGGTGGCTCAGTGCATGGAGAGCCAGGCCTAGAGCCAGGAGGTCCTGGGTGCCAATGTGACCTCAGCCACTTCCAAGCTGTATGACCCCGGGCAAGTCACTTTAGCCCCATTGCCTAGCCCTTACACAGTATTGATTCTAAGATGGAAGGGAAGGCTTTGAAAAAAGAAAACCAAATAAAATGCTTCCCGAACTTTGCAGGCAGGAACGCCTGTGGGTCAACAAACTGGGTTTTCCCAAAGCCTCGGTGGGGAGGCCCTTGAGGAGGGGGCCAGAGGGGGCGAAGGGACGACCACCGGTGGCTTCTGACTCAGCTACACTATCCGCCTAGAAGCCTGGGCCAGCTTTCAGGGCTGGAGGGACAAACACGCCCGGCTCCTTTAAAAATGGCTAGTATTATTTTGCTCTCTGAACTGCCTGGAGCTTTCCCAGGAGCCAAAGAAAAAGTCAAAAGGCTGGCCCAAGCCCTGGGCCTCAGGCAATGAAAGAGTGTCCCCCCCCACCTGTGGGTGGTAGGCGGAGAGGGAGACAAAAGCTGCTAGCCCAGGTGCCAGGCTCTGCCAAGCAGCCGCCAACCCACAGAGTCCAGAGGCATCCCTGGACACTGCTCCAAGAGTCCGGTTCGGAGCCAAGCACCCCCTTCAGACTGCCGGCCACCATGCCCTTCCCCTGGCAATTCGACCTGAGCTTCATCATCTGCGCCCTCTCCCTTTGCCAGTGGCACCTGAGCTACCTGGCCATATGTGAGTATCAGCCGGGGCCGGGACCCGAGGCAGCCTTGGGGCCACGTTTCTGTCTCTAGCCCTGGGAGCCCGGCCCGGACGCAGGGAGATGGGTGATGGGCCGCATCAGCAGGCATACAGTGCCAGCAGACCCCCTCTCCAACTGAGGGCCAGGGAGGCTCCCGAGGAAGCTCGAGGGGCAGGGCACGATCAAGGATGCGTTTCTCTGGGCAGCCCGTGCCAGGCCTGAAGCCATAGCCGGTCTGCTCTGGAGAGTCGGAGCAGGAGAGATGTCTCCAAGGGGGCAGGAAGCTGGAGTAGCTGGGCAGGCGGAGGATGAGCAGCTGGGAAGTCAGTCACCCGGGAGGGGAACAGGCAGCCGGCCGGAGGGCCAGACAGATGCCCAAAGGGCTGAGGACACCCGAAGGGAGCCTGGGGACAAAGGCAGCGGGCAGGGGGATAGATAATGGAGGAGGGGGCAGTCAGCCATGGGAGAATGGCAGGGGCAGGGGCTGGCTGAGAGGCAGGTGGGAAGGATGAATAGACAGATAGGGCTGCTCAATGGGCAGGGAGCAGACGGCCAGGAGCAGCTGGCGAAGGGAAGGAGAAGATGAACCACTGGAGGAGCTCAAAGACCCGGTATTGCTGCCTCGATGCCCGGCCTAGCTGTTGGCTCCCTCCGACCAGGCTTCTTCCCAATTTTATGCCTCTCTCCGACAGTTTGGATCTTGCAGCCCCTCCTTTTCTACCTGGTGTTCACTCCTTTCTGGCCTCTGCCGGTACTCTACACTGCCTGGCTTCTTCTGGACTGGAAGACACCTGAGCAAGGTGAGGGCCCTGCCCTAGGCAGCCCCGAGCTCTTTCCTGCCCAAAGCCCTTGGAGGCTGCTAGAGAGCTTTTCATAAGCTCTCTCATTTACATCTCATGCCACCCTTGTAAGGTAGGTGTTATTACCAGACCCATTTTATAGATTTAGGAATTGAGGCTCAGAGAGGGTAAGTGACTTGCCTAAGGTCACAGAACTGATGGGTAGAATTTATAGTAGAATTTGAACTTGGTCTTCCCGCCTCCAGGTTCAGTGCTGCCTCCACTGTGGCACACCCCCCCCCCATCAATCTGACTACAATCCCCTGGAGCCCAAGGGTGCCCAGCTTGGACTTCTGGACTCTCCTCCAGGCTGGGAGTCCTCGCTGCTTCTAGGCAAGATCCCTGATAGAAATCATTTCCCCTTCCCAATCTGCTGCCCTCCTCTGCGTGCTCTTAGGTGGCAGGCGCGTGGCCTGGGTACGGAACTGGCAAGTCTGGACCAAGCTCCGAGACTACTTCCCCATTTCGGTAAGCCGCCCTGCCCTAGGCCCCTCTCTGCTCTCAGACTGTGGTCCCCCTGGGCCCCAAGGGCATCTCTGCCCATATCTCTGGGACTGCCCTCGAGGAGTCCAGACCCGAGCAAGCCACAAGGCAGGACAGGACAGGCTTCAGAACAAGCCGGCCCTTGGCCCCGAGCCAGAATCTGGCTGTGCCCCCCTCAGTTCAGTCCTTCCAGAGCCTGCGAGGCAATTCCCAGCATTCTCCCTCCCAGCTCAGGAGCCTTCTGGGGACGGGGGTCTCCTCCCGCCATGGCTCAGGCCCTCCTGCAGCCAGAGCTGGAAGGATCCCTGCAGATCCCTGAGCCCTTGACCCAGGATCACCCAGGCAGCAGACCCGGAAATCTGTCCTCTGCCCACCACACCCGACCTGGTCCACAGAGGGCAGCCACACGGTCTATCGCCACGTGGGGTGACTCCGGTAGCACCGGCCACAGCCTTCAAGAGCCCAGGGGCCCCGACATTCACACCTCCATCTCCGGTGCTGCCTTTCCCGGGGAGGACATGGGCGTCGGTCCATTTCCTCACGCTTGCACCCACCCCGTGGCTTCCCCAGTGCCCCAGCTCCCCCCCAAGGCACGCACACATGTATGTGCGTGTGTGTGTGTGTGTGCATATAGGCGTGCGTGCTGGCGTCTCCAGGTAGACCGTAAGCTCCTCGAGGCCGGGAGACATCTTGCTTATTCTCCTCGTGTCCCCCGTGCTCAGCCCAGTTCTGGCCCTCGGGAAGGGTTTGCTCGATGCTCTTTTCTGCATGTGGTCATTCGTTCGCACTCAGGAGGCTCGGGGGGGGGGGGAGGCTCCTCCGTGACCCCCCCCTTCCCCTCCTTGGGGTCTCACTCTGACTCTCCCCCTTTGCAACTGTGGCTCTAGCTCCTGAAAACCAAGGACCTGTGTCCAGAGCAAAACTATATCATGGGCGTTCACCCCCATGGCATCCTGACCTTTGGAGGCTTCTGCAACTTCTGCACCGAAGCCACAGGCTTCTCCTCCGTCTTCCCTGGCATCACGCCCCACCTGGCCACCCTCTCCTGGTTCTTCAAGATCCCCCTTATCAGGGAGTACCTCATGGCCAAAGGTGGGTCGGGCTCTGAGGCTGTCGGGCGCTCCGCCTGGGGAGGGTCCTCTCAAGCACCCGCTCTGGTTGCCTCCCTGCTAGCCTCGGCGCGGGCAGAGGGAAGTGGACAAGCCAGAAGTTTTCCCCGCCAGCTCGCTTAAAGCCTCCTCCATGCTCACTGCAGCCCGAGCCCTGTCCAGTGGCAGAAGGCCGGAACTAGACAGGAGAGGCATGAAGAAAGGGGCCCGAGAGGCAGCTGGGAGGTGAGGGAGTGAGGAGGGGCCGGACAGCCTCTATGGAGAGCCCAGCCGGAGCTCTTTTTGTTCCTCCCGGCCGCAGGTGTGTGCCCAGTGAGTCAGTCATCCCTTGACTACCTGCTATCGCGGAATGGCCCGGGGAACCTGGTGGGCATCGTCATTGGGGGCGTTGGGGAGGCGCTGCAGAGCGTGCCGAACAGCACGTCACTCCTCATCAAGAAGCGGAAAGGGTTCGTCCGCACGGCCCTCCGGCACGGGTAGGTGACTGTAGCCCGGCCGGGGACAGACGGACAGACAGGCGGTCCCCAAATCCGTAGTGAGTAGGACCCTCCGGTGATCCCAGATTTAGGGAAGACGCCATCAGGCCCAGCCTGGTAGATGGCTGAGCCACGAACACACAGGGGCACTTAAAATATTCACCCATTCAAGAGATGCTTATTAATTCCCCCGCCGCGTGCAGAACAATGTGCTAGACCTGAGGGTGATATCCGGTTCATGTGGAGCAGTTGAGCAGCTAGGTGGCTACAGGGCAAAGACTAGTGACTTGGAGTTAAGAAGCCCTGAGTTCAAATCCTACCTCCAGCCACATGACTCCAGGCAAACCACTTAAGCTCTTGGGGCCTCAGTTTCCCCAAATATAAAATAAAATAGCATCTACCTCTAATGGTGGTTGTGAGGAACAAATGAGGTCAACAAGGAAGGTCAATCATTTTGCAAACTTGAAAGCACTATAGAAATGCTAGTAGTGCTGAGATGACACAATCTCTGCCCTCTGGGAGCTGACATTCTAGCAGGAGATAAGCCAGGAATACAGCAGGAAGTAGACCGCTCAGGTTCAGTCATTCCGCAATGACTTCTGGAGACTCTACCTGATTCGGGGTGCCGTGCCTGCCCTCAGTTAGGAGACAGCTCGGCAGGGTAGATGGAACTAAGAGCTCACAATGTCCTCTTCCCATGAGTCAAGTGGGCCCATCCCCAGAAGCCAAGTCAAGGCATCCGAGGTTCAGGCCTCCATTATTTCCTCTTTCCGTCCAGGGAAAGGACTTGTTGGGACCCTAGGCCCCATGAGGCAGTTTACTTTGGGGGACTTCTAGCGTAGCCAGTCTCGGGGTAGGCAGGGGAAAATGGGGGGCACCAAGAAGAGATCCCGGTATCTGAGGAGGAGGACAGGCACCCAAAGCTAGGACCCAGAGGTACACTTAGTAAGTCCCTCCTGAGATTCCCAGGATTGGAGACCGGGCTCAGGGAGCAGGGGAGGGGGTCAATTCCTTCAGTCCTGAGGCATATCCTACCTCACGTGGGCAGAGGCCACTTCCTGTCACTTCCTGTCACTTCCTGCCTTTGGCCACACCAGCATGGTTTTCCTTGCAGGGCTCACTTGGTCCCCACCTTCACCTTTGGGGAGACCGAGGTCTACCACCAGGTGCTGTTCCCCGAGGGCAGCCGCATGTACCGATTTCAGTGCTGGTTTCAGGGCATGGTGGGTTTCTACTTCTGTGTCTTCTATGGACGTGGCTTCTTCCAGAACTTCTGGGGACTCCTACCACTGCACAAGCCCATCGTCACCATCGGTGAGCCCCTTTTGGAGAGGAGGGGATGGAGAGAGAGGGGAGGATCTGGGAGAACGAGACCGAGGGGGACGTCTACGCCAGCAGTGATCCTCTAGAGAGGACCGGAGATCCCAGAGAGCATCGGGCCCAACCCCCTCGTTTCAGAAAGGAGAGAGGGCAATGAATGAACTTGCCTGAAATGAAAGGGCAAGAGGAGCCCCGAGGAGAGAGGCGGCACCAGTCAATGCCGTAGCCATTTGGTGCTAAAAAAAGGCCCAATCCCTGCCCTCCTAGGTAGGGCTTGTGGTTTACAAGGAGGATGAGGCAGGTCCACAATGAAGCATGCTGTGAGGTAGAAGGTGCTTTGAAGGGCAACAGGGAAGAGGGAGGGGTGGCTACCTTTCTTTGGAGGGTCTTCCTCAAAGGGAGAGGACTTCACCCGATAGAGCTGGGCCCGAGGGCGAGGATTTAGGCCTAGGGCAGCAACCTGCAGGGATGTTCAGAGCCAAGGGAGGTCCAGAGGAAGCAGCCGCAGGCCAGCTGGACAGGGATGTAGCAGGAATGGAGGGGACACAGCTAGAAAGGAAGGCCAGAGAACGGGAAGCCTTCAGGGTTCGCCGAGTAGAGAGTGGCAGAGGCAGACCTGTGCTCTAAGATCGCCTTGGCGGCTCTGTGGATGAGAAGCAGGGAACCACTTAGAAGGCCATTGCAGTAGTCTAAGCGAGAGGGGAGGAGGGCCTGCAAGAGACTGGGGGCCGTGGCAGTGGCAGGGAAGGAAGAGATGGGAAAGATGGTAGAGAATTGACAGGGCCTGGCATGACTGAATGCTGAGGGAAGGGAGAAGGAAGGTTCGGAAACCCAGTGTCTTTGGGAGCTGGTCCCGGAGCACCGAGAGCTCGGAAAGGGCACCGATTCTCTGGCAATACCCCTCTCCGGGCCTCAAGGGAAGGAAACATGTGCCTGAGGGGCAGCTGCTGGATACTGCCTTCTCTTGGAGAACGAGGGGCCTACACGGACTGCAGCCAGGGCAGGAAAGGGAGACGGGGAGGGAAGGACCCACATCGGGGCTCCTCGAGGGGTGGAGAGCGGTGTTGGTAACGAACTCAAGGGAGGTTCTGATGCTTTTTGTCCTCCTTTCTCACATCTGCTCTGCCAGTCGGGGAGCCCATAATAGTGCCCAGGATTGAGAACCCAAGCCAAGAAACAGTGGACAAGTACCACGCCCTGTACATGGAGGCCCTGCGGAAGTTGTTTGATGAGCACAAGACCCAGTATGGGGTCTCTGAGACCCAGGAACTGACATTCCTTTGATGGCGGGGATGGGAAGCTCCCCTCTCTGCCCCCCCCCGCCCCCGATAGAAAATGTACTGCTTTGGAGGGGAACGATCCCTCCGACGCTATGTACTGCGCTCCACCAAGGGTCAAAGAGGGTTGTTGGCTGGCCAGTGACTGGAATCGAGTCCTGGGGAGCTCCTTCCTCAGGGCTGTGCTGGGGCCTCCCAAAGATGTCTTGGTCGTCGTGGGCCTCCAACCACCCTTTCTCACCAAGATCTCAGGCCTGAACAACCTCTGCTGGCACCTGTATCCTGCTTCTTCCTCTCCCGTGTCCCCTGAGGTCAAGGCCACCTTATCTTGGGAGGTACCAGATGTTGGCCAACAGATCTTGGGAGCCTCGGGGCCTGACTTCTGTACTTCCCACTGACTCTCCTTCCCTCCCTCAAGGATAATCAGCTTTGCAACCACAGTAGAGGGGTCCAACCTATGCTGCCCGAGAATACTGGCTCTTCCTGTCCGAATCTGCTGTGTAGAGGCAGCCTCGGAGTGTGGCAGAGTCTGCTGATTCCCTAGCCCCAAACCCAGGGCCTGCCCCTCCCTGGTAATAGCCATGCCCAGGTGCCTCCTTGCTCCCTGCCCATCCGCCCGGCTTACTTTCTTGGGAAGAGTCGGCCCATATGGCTCTCCCATAACCCTTTTTGTCTAGCTAACCAATAAATCCTTTGAAGACCTAAATCCATGTGGGGAAGGTGATTACCTGAAGCCAGTGGGGAGAAGGCCACAGGAGAAGGGGCCAGATTTCTTAGGGATCCCCCCTCCCCTCCCCCAAGCAACCAGGGAGCATGGGAGAAACTCTCTGGTCTAGGCACAGCATTGGGAAAAGTGCACAAAGCCGTGGGGGGAAGTCCAAGACGGGCTCCCAGATGAGATAAGCCAAGGGTGCTGCCTGCTCCCTTAGTGTCTACACAGGCACCCCCAACTCACTGATCTCCATCTAAAGGCCCCGGAACTTTGGGGAATGATGGGCTTTTCTTTAAAGAGTCAGGAGATAAAGGGCCCTTTGTTTGAGGCCCCCTGGGCAGCCCCTCATGATTATCTCTAGTCCAGTCTCTGTGGATTCCAAAGCAAAAGTGAGCCACTCCCTGCCCTCCGGGAGCTTCCATTCTAGGGAGGAGGACCTGGAGTGGCCTAGTAGGTAGATTGGCCTCTCTCTTCTGTGAAGTGAGGGGGTGGCCCTCCCCATCCTGAAGTCTATAATCTGAGAAGTATAAACAAAATGGAGCTGAAGAAAGAAGAAAATCCTTCCAGAGGGTGCAGGACTTGAGCCAAGCCTTAAAGGAAATTAGAGACGGAGCCAGGGAGAGTTGAGAAGGGAGAGAATTGCGGGCACCGTGGTGTGGAGGTGGGAGATAGAGTCCTGGGTATGAGGAACAAGAAGAAGAGTTTGATTGAGCGTGTGAAGGGGAATAATGAAGGACAGAAGGAGTACAACGGGGAGGAGAGATGGAGGGAAGGAGGGAGGAAGGAGAGAATCTCAGCTGCCAGGCTAAGGAGATGGAATTTGATTCAAGAAGCATGTGGAGGATTCACGTGGCAGTGGTGGGAGCCCCAAATTGTAAGCAGAAGAGTCATTGCAATGGGCTGCTGGGTGGGTGGTGAGGATGGTAAGGAGGGGAAGGGGCAAGAAGTGAGGTTTGAGCCTGGGCGGCTGGAAGCAGTGATTGCTTTTTTTTTTTTCTTTTTCGGGATAAGGCTGAAAGTTTGGTGGGAGACATGGAGGGTTCCAGGGGCTGGCAGGACCTGCTGTCAGAGATGTAGATCAGGTGGTGTGAGGTTAGAGCACCTGAGAAAGGGGTTGCACAGAAAAGAGTTGAATTGCCAGGAGCGGGTGGGGTCGCTAAGGGAAGGGTTAGAGAGAGAGAAGGGATGGCGTGTTTGGGGGAGGGGGAGAGGGGGTCCCCAGGAAAGCTCTCAGCGGTACTTCTTAGGGACTCGCTATGGCTGAGGGCGTGGCAGAGTGGAAGAACACTGGTGAGAAGGTCAGTAGATCATAGCTCCAGGTTGGCTGGGGCTTTGGACACTGAAAGCCAGGTGGAGCGGGCCTGTAGAGGATGGGGAGGGACGTGGCACCTCCCAGAGGGGGCCGAGTTTCCATGAGCTCCACCAGACCCCGCAAGGGGGAAGCATCGTTGGCTGCCAATTGCAGAGAGGTTTCAGAGGACACGATGGGACGGGAGAGTCCAGGAGGGTCCAGCTGTGAAGAGGCAGAGCCGAAG
The DNA here is from genome assembly GCF_016433145.1 of Gracilinanus agilis. Lineage (NCBI taxonomy): Eukaryota > Metazoa > Chordata > Mammalia > Didelphimorphia > Didelphidae > Gracilinanus > Gracilinanus agilis. The sequence goes on along the minus strand of NC_058136.1, from coordinate 61,390,715 downwards.
CCACCGAGATCAGAGAACAAAAAGAAATAGCGGATTTGGGGTTTTCGTCTCAGCAGATGTAACCTCTGAATGTCAGGGTTAAGAAAGCCAGACCTGGGAGGCTGCCCGTCCTAATATATGGGAAGGACCAGCCAGCCAGCCAGCAGGGCCTCCACCCATTGAAGTCCCGTGGGCAGGTGACATTCAGTCCAAACACCTGCACTCTGGGGGTGGAAAAGGGTGGCGGCGGCAGGGTGTCCTTCTCTGGACATCAATCTAAGTCAGTGACTAACTGGTCTTCCAGATACCCAGAAGCAGACTGGCTGGCACCAAGCATGGTAGCTTCATGCCAACATGGCAGGGGTGAGCTCTGCCCAGAAGATATTCCCTACTTCCAGCCAAGGCTCAGCTCCCAACTTGGGATGCCCTGGAATCACCTTTGGTGCCCCAGTGTTCTGGGTCTCCCGTCCAATGACCTTGTTCCATCTTCAGGTCATGCCCATAAACCCCTGGAACACGCTCTGCAACCTCGGCACGTGGCAACCAAAAGCCCGCGGAGCGGAGCGAGCACACGTGCCAGCCCCTCTCCCTCCTCCCTTGTCTTTTTTCCCTTTTTCTCTCCTCATTCTCTCTCATTGCCCATATCCAGCGTGTGGCCAGGGCCAATTGCTTTCCCTTGGGAAGACGTCTCTCGCCTACGCACGCGTGTCCCCTCTGGCATCACCACTGCCCTGGTGCGGGCCCTCCCCGTCTAAAACCCGGCCTGTCAAAAGAACCTGCTTAGTGTCTCCCGGATTCAAGTCTCTCGTGTCCATCTTCCACTCGGCTGTCAAAGGCACCTTTCTAGAGCCTCCATCTGAGCATGCCTCCCCC
>NC_058136.1:61371168-61389552 GCF_016433145.1 Gracilinanus agilis | reverse complement strand
GGGGGGGGGGGGGGAGAACCATCGAAGCAAGGGATGGAAGGTCGTTTGGAGCTGGGTGGGGGAAGGGATGGGGCAAGGCTCGGGCTCTCGCGAGGCAGCAAGTAGCTTTGGGTGCTATCCTTTTGGATTTCTTCTTCGCCAGCTGCCTGGGCAAGGTGGGGTGTCAAAAGCTGCTCCAAGTGCAGTGGGCTCCCCATCACCTGAGGTCGCCAAACAGAGAGGCAGGGTGTCTCCTTGTCAGAGACGCCGTCGAGGGGTTTCCGCTCAGGTCTGGGTTTCCCCAGAGGTCTTGGTAGCCCCGGCCCGCTCTCGAGGTGCCGTGATGGGCCTCCCGAGACCTCTGGGGAAACCCAGACCTGAGCAGTCCTGGGGTCGTTCGGCCACCACGCTGGGTCAATTCTCTGGACACGAGGGACTTGCTTAAGATTCGGCTTGCCCAAGTCACTCGTTTTAAGAGTTGCTCAGTCGTCTTTGGAAGGACATACTGGGGCAAAGGCACCTGGTTACAAAAGCCTTTGGGAACCAGCTTGGTCAGCCCCTCCCATCTGCATAGATCAGACAAGTTCGCCTTTGAGAAAGTCCTGCTGGTCCAAGCACGGGGGAGACCTCAGGTTCTCCAGTGCTGGGCGAGCAGAGTGCGAGCTCTGGAAGGTCCATGTGACTAAGCGGAAGGCGCCTCCGGTTCAGCCCCGTGACCTCACGCCATCACGTTCTTGCCAAGCTTTCCAAGCCAAAGTTGGACAGTCACTTGGAAGAGATGGCGAAGAAATGGAGAGTCGGGACCAGCTCGGGTTGGGCCTAACGGTGGCTGCTGACGTCCCCTCGTACTCTTTAATTTAGAGACGAGGCCTCATATCCGGAAAGAATTGAAAGGCAGCCACCCCCCCCCCAATTATCTACCTATCTACATCTGTATCTCGAAATCTTCCTCCGCAGCCTCCAAAAGACCCCGCACCCCTCTAGGCTCCAATCTGAAGAGCCCACGAAACACAGCCACCAATCCGCCCTCTGCCCTGGGTGATGTGGGAGACCTTCACGAAGAAGCCTCTGGGCGAGGGCCGCCTAGCAGGCACACAGGTGAAAAGAATCAAGAACACATCCGGCACGCCAGCCAGAAATCACCCGAGTCAGCTGTGGCCCACTGGTTAAGAGCACTGGCCCGGAGCCGGGAGGATGCGAGTTCGGCTGCAACCTCCAACGCGGCCTAACTGTATGCTCTGGGCCACCTACTTCCCCTCTGCTTGCCTGGCCAAAGGCTCCGCTGGAGAAGGAAATGGCAGAGCACTCCAGTGTCCTTGCCGTGGAGAGTAATAGTCTACGAAGAATCGGAATATCACGGCCGGGGCACTGGCGCCAGCGGGAAAGAAGGGGCCGAAGAGGGAAGAGAGGCGTCCCGGCGGTGGCTGCAGCAGCCTGGGTAGGCCGGGGGAGCCGGGTGGCGGGGAAAGGATTCCAGGTGGGAGGAACCGAAGTAGCAAAGGAGAGAAAGTCCGTTCCTACTGGTCTGTCTGGGGTTCCGAGTTCTCGTTGGAAAAAGCAGGGGAGAATGACTAGTGTGATTCTGTAGCTAACGAGGGAGGACCTACTGACAAGCTTTTGGCCAGGGAATGGCGTGAGGAGACAGAGGATGTGTGTGCGAGATGCGTCTTCCTTCATGTACCAGATCATCTGTATGAGAGGAAGGCAGAGAGGTCAGTCAGGAGGAGAACAGCAACAACCCAAAGTCCTAGAACACTTGAAGGGCTTGATGAACGGGATCCCATCGTATGCTCGTAATGACCCTGGAGGGAAGGGCTGCCTACTATGAAGCCCTGTTTTACAGTTGTCTACGGTCGATTTGGAACTCGGATCTCCTTGGCTCCAGGTCTAGTGCTCTGGGCATGGTGGTGCCACCCTAATAGCCCCAAGGGTTGCAGTTCAGTCAGTAGGGTAGGGAGGGATCAGGCCAGGGGATGGCAGTGAGCAGAAGACAGGAAAAGCAAGGATGACTGAAGTTTTGAGCCTGAGGAGAATCCTGGTACCATGATCAGAGATGACAGGAAGTTAGGAGAGGAGCCGATTGGATGCAACGGCCATGTTGGATTGACTGGAAGCCAACAGATGGGAGAGTGTGTGTGTGTGTGTGTGTGTGTGTGTGTGTGTGTGTGTGTGTGTCTGTGGAGGGTCACTGAGCAGGGACAGAGGCAAAGGCTGGAGGGTTTAGATTCAGAGAAGCCACCGGAGGGAGAAGAGTGGCAAGAGCCAGGTGCCCTTTGTTGGTGCCATGATGGATGGGAGGGCGCAGGGGCTTTGAGTAGAGAAGCTTGGCTGGGAGGGGAAAGGGTGGGCCATCCAGGAGGAGTTTGGGGGTTGGTTTTTGAGAGGAGAGAGGAAATGTCCAGTAAGGAGGGAGGGAAGGCCTAAAGATGCTGCCATGAGCCCAGACGAATCCTGGAAGGCATACGATAGTCTCAGAGCACAGACACAGAGGGCTCCCCTCCCTCTCTGGGCTTGGAGAGAAGGATGAGCTCCTGGGGTGCGGGCAGCAGGACCGTTGAGGGAAGCCAGGCCAGATGGCCCAGATCTTCTTAGGGAGAGAGAAAGCCAGGTCAGCTGCCAGGAGGGGAGAACAAGAGAGCTGTGGGCCTCAGACTGGAGGAAAGCAGAAGAGGTTCAGCACAGCCCTCGTGGCAGGCAGCTAAGGAGGGAATCCTCAAGGACAGCAGGGAGCAAGAAGCCTTAGTCCAACCCCTCCCCAAGCTACAGATGGAAAAAGTGAGGCCCAGAGAGAGGGAAGGTAACCTGCCTGAGGAAATACTGAGCTCCATAGCCTGGCTCATGACTTTTTTTTAAACCTTTACCTTTTGTCTTAGAATCAATACGAGGTATCAGTTCCAAAGCAGAAGAGAAGTAAGGGCCGGCCAGTGGGAGTTAAGCGACTTGCCCAGTTGGGAGTGTCAGGCTAGATTTGAACACAGGACCTTCCAACTCCAACTCCAGGCCTGGACCTCAACCCACTGAGCCATCTAGCTGCCTCTATCCTGGCTCATCACTCTGAGGCCAGCACCATACCCAGAGCAACCAGAGGGCTTAGGACAGTCATGAAACCATGTCGCTGAGAGCCAGGATCCAGAGGTGGGCAAAGCCAGCCCCGAACTAGAACGCCTTCTCAGGACTACTGCCCCTGGCGTCCTGTGGCTCCCTCTGCTCCTCCTTCTCCAAGGGCCAGAGGCTGGAGACAAGGCGTCTCTCAATGCCTGACTTAGCGTTGATCCTGGGCAAGAGTCCCCAGGGCACTGGGACTTGTCCCTCTCTCAAGAGGTATTCCCTGTCTCTGTTGCTGTCCTTCTCTGTCCCTCTGTCTGTCTCTCCCTCCTGCAGTCCAGGACAAGAAGCAGGAAAGCCCAGCCAGTGGGGAGTTCCTGTGGATTCCCCCATTCTTGAGCACTCTCTGACCCCACTAGTCTTTGATTAAGCCCGGAAGTTGGGCAAACATGGTCTCTGCCAACAGCCGTATAAAGGAGGCAGGCAGGCCCCCTTGGTGGCAGCCTCTGTTCCAAAGGCCATTGTCAGCCTGGCCTGGCTGTCTGGGTGACCCTCGTGGCCCCACCCTGATGACAGGGCCCCAGGGCTCACTCAAAGCTGCTGACAAGCTGCCCTTGAATATTTGAGCTGCTGGAGGATGTTGGGGCATCCCACAGGCTGGGGATTATGCCTGTCTCGAGGCCTTAGCCCAGTGTCCCAGAGGCACTTGCCCCCCCCCCCCCCCCGCCCCGGCTTTTCCTTCTGTCTATCAGCATTATGGAAATCAGGTTAGCCCCAAATGGCCAGAAGCTCCCCTGGTCTGACCAGCACGGTATGGCTTGGAGAACACAGAAACGGGACACTCGGGCGCCAAGAGCTAGTCTCATCCTGCCCCGTCATTCTTGAGACGAGGAAGCCGAGGCCCACGTAGGCATGGCCCAGGTCTGCTGGCTCCAAAGACAGGCCCTGTTGGGGCACCAAACCGCTCTGGGCTCCCAAGTGACGGGAAGGGTCCTGGCTAGACTTGCTGCCATTAGCAGAGGTCCAGCCAGAGGTAGAGAAGGAGAGGACTCGGGGATGAGGGTCCTCCCTTCCCACTCCAGGGCCAGGTCCTTAACTTTGGAGCCTAGGCCTCACGGGGGGCAAAGGGAGGCCTGGGCCAGCACTGCACAGGCCATCTCATGGGTCACCATGGGTCAGCATCCTGGTCCATCCCCAATATGCCAAGCCTTCTGCCTTCACTATGGAGTACACCAGGGTCGTGCCCTACCTGCAGCTGCCATCCTCTGAGCGGGACACGAGTGCCAAGGAGGAGACTGCAGGGACTTGGTTTGGCTTTTTGCAACAGAGGTGCTGTAGCTGCCGCCGGTACTTATCCCCCGTGAGGAGGTAGAGCACGGGATCCAGGCAGCTGTTGGCACTGGCCAGTGGGCGGGTCACCTTGTAGGTAATATTGACGATGCCCAGTGTTTGACAGTCTGCCTCCAAGAGGCGGGCCAAGTAGTAGATGGTGCGGGTGATATGGAAGGGCACGAAGCTGACGGCAAAGACAGTCAGAACCACAGCAATGGTGCGCAGGGAGCGGAGGCGGGTGGAGGAGTGGGCAGCGCCTGGCGGGGGCCGCCACAGACGCCGGGCCATGAGACCATAGCACACCAGGATAACCAGAAAGGGGAGGCCGAAGAGTAGAACCATGACTGCAGAGCTGAAATGGACATAGTGGTCAAAATACTCGGGCTTTGTGGTGTCGTGACACAGGGTGGTGGCACCTCGCGTGCTGGTGGTGACAAAGAAGAGGTTGGGCACCAGGCAGATAGCCACGGTCAGCCAGACGGCCAGGCAGATGAGGCTGGCGATGTGCGGGCGGCCCCAGCGGAGTGCCCGCAGTGGGTGGCAGATGCCCAGGTAGCGATGCACACTGATACATGTAAGAAATAAGACGCTGCTGTACAAGTTCCAGTAAAAGAGGAAACGGATAAACTTGCAGAGGCCAGTCCCAAAGGGCCAGTCGTTGCGGGCCGCATAGTAATAGATGAGGGTGGGCAAGGAGAGCACGTAGAGCGTGTCAGACAGTGCCAGATGGAACATGTAGGTGGCCGTGGCATCCCAGGGGTGAAGGCGGAACAGAAACAGAAACAGGGTAGGGATGTTGAGGGCCAGGCCCAGCACAAAGACCACGGCATAGCTCACGGGCAGCAGGATGAACTTGAACTCCTCGTCAAACCAGCAGTCTACCTCCATGTCGTCACTGCCAGGACCAGGGCCAGGGGATGGGCCGGGAGAGCTGAGCATCAAGGTGTCTAGGCTGGCCATAGCCTAGAGAAATGGAGGGTGGTTCAAAGGAGGGCACGGCAGGCCCAGGGAAGCCTGGGGCCAAGGAATGCCCCCCCAATTTCCTAAAAGGGGAGATAAGAAGGCAAAGGGCCCTCGACTTGGCTCACCTTCCTCCCAGGCAGCAGAGCAAGGAAAGATGGGGAGGGCGTGTCAGGGAACAGATGACCTATAGAGGCCTCTGCCCTCCAAAGTGGATAAGGACGGCCAGATCGGAATCCAGGATTCTTGACTCCCTGCCAAGAAAAGAGAGGGTGAGGCCCAGTGAGGCCACTTGTATCTCAGAAGTTACTCTCCTTCCCAGCCCCAGGTAGACTAGAGCCTGGCTGAGGACTATCTCTGTCTTCCTCCCCACCCTGCTGGCTACCTGTAGTCACAAGGTAAAGCGAAGGGTGGGGGGCTTAGTGGAGGAGCCCTAGACCCACCCTTGCCCAAGGGCCTTGGCACTACTCCTACCTGGTCTCTTGAGAGCTGAGTTCAGGGTCCTCTGGCTGTCTCCTCTCTGTGCCAGAGGGCATATCTGCAGGGTGGGGCAGAGGGTGAGGCCTGTTCCTCCTCCCATCTCAACCCATCCCATCCCATCTCATCCTGTCCTATCTCGTCCCATCCCATCCCAGAAGCTTATAGGCTCCTGGGATCTGAACATCTAGAACAACCCCCTCTTCGTAGAGGGGAGCAATCTCGGGAACCAGGGAGGCTAGGCCATTCGCCCAGAGCCATGGGCCTCCCAGGCTTCTCTTGTAGCTTCTCTTGTAGCCGCAGCCCCTGAAACAGGCCTGACTCTCCATGGTCACTGGGTCCGAGGGCAGGGAAGAGGAGAGAGGATCCCTTCTCGGTCAGCCCCAACGTGTCCCCTGGCCCAGGGGCCCCGGGACAGGGGGAGGCTCTCGGGGCTGAGAGACAGGCAGGCTTTGGGGGACTGGGCAAGGGAAGAAAGTTGTAGAAAGCTGGAACCGGGCCCCAAACCCTTTCCTGACATCTGCCAAACTGGTTCGGCAAGCGGGAGGAAGCGGAAGCCCTGCGCCGAGCAGGCCTAGAGCTCGTGGGGTGGCAGGGACGGAGGGAAAGGCTTCCAGAAGTCGGGCGGCGGCGGAATTCCCTCAAAAGGCAATAAATCTGGCCCAAGGGAGCCCCACTCTTTTCCAGAGGAGAAGGAAGAATTCCATTAAGTTGCCTCCTGGGGGCAGGCCCAGACTATTCCAGAAATGTATCTAGGCCTGGGCAGCCATTGCCGAGAGATGAGGCTTGCTGAGCCTTTAGCTTCCTACACACACACATACACACACACTCACTGAACTGCAGATTCACAGTGCACAGGCATTCACAGGAATGCGAACATACATTCGCACATACTCTAGTGTACTCGCTCACATACCTTTACATGCTCACGCATACATGAACATATGTACACACTCAGTCACACACATGCACAGACAGCCACATCCAGGACACGCATGCCCATATAGCCTCCCGGTCACATGAACACACTGATGGTGGTCACGCATCCCTTCGTCCTCACGTCCACCCACAGACACGCATGTTCACCCACATAGAGGAGGGCCAAGTTACTGATCTGACCCAGCTCCCCCTGGCCAGCTTGCTCTCTGCTTCCTCCTCCTAGTGGAGCCTTCAGGAATTGGCCTCCTCCCGGCCTTTTCTCCCTGCCCCTACGTGGGGCCTGGGGGGGCTGTGGCTGAGTGGCTCCAGGGGAGGCAGGATGCGCCTCTCCAGCTTCTTCTCCTCACGGCCCCGCTCAGGCCTTCTCCATGCCTCCATGCCACCCCTCCTCAAGCAGAACTTTCATTCCTGCTAGAAGGGGAAGCAAGAGGTTGGGGTTCTCTTTAGCTCGAGGGGGGGGTCTGGGCTAGACTGAGATCTGTCTGCTCCCTAGAATACTGCTGGTTTACGGGATGCGGCTTTCTGATTCATTGTCTCCGAATGGGGAAAGGAGGGCCCCGAGCTCCTCACACCCAAAGTTTGATCCCTTTCCTGCCGCCAGATACCAGTTTCACAGTGGACACCCGTAGAATGTGGCTAAGAGATTAATTTATCCAATGTACCCCGAAACTGGACATCGAGCTATGTATGAACAGGCAGTTTTTGCAAGAAGAAATCAAGGCTATCTATAGGCATGTGACCAAAATGCTCCAAATCATCATGGATTAGAGGGACACAAATTAAAAAGACTTCGAGATACCATCTCATGTTTATCAGATTGGCTAGAATGAGTGAAGGGGGAAATGCCAAATGTTGAAGTGGATATGGAAAAGAGGGGATGCGAATACATTGTTGGTGGAACTGTGAATTGATGCAACCATTTTTGGAGAGCCTTCTGGAATTATGCCCAAAGAGTTATAAAGCTGGGGATATACCCTTTGACTCGGCAATTCCCAAGGTGATCAGGGAAAAAGGAAAGAATCTCTCTGTTCTCAGATATTGGTAGCAGCTCTCTTTGTGGTAGCAGAGAGCTGGAAATTGACGGATGCCCATCAACTGAGGAATGGCCGAACAAACCGTGGTACATGTTGGTGACGGAATACTATTGGACTATAAGAAGCGAGGAGCACGTTGGTTTTAGAAAACCTGGGAGGACCTACACGGAGTAATGCAGAGTCAGTAAACTGAGGGCCATGACCAGTCTTTAATGTGTGAGCAAGATATGAACATGGTCAGATACAAACGTACCTTTTGACCGAATCCCAGAATCGAGCTGTCATTCAAGGGGACAAGGCGTTGGGGTATTTCCCTGGAAATCCAGGAATAAGTCCTTCTTATTAAAAGAAGATCCTAGGACTTTGTCCACTGGCTGGAGGTAGACAATGATACACAAGAAACAGGCAAATAATCACAGCCTTTGGATCTCCGGATTAAAGGATAATAAAAAAAACAAACAGTCCTCAAAAGAGGACCTGAAGGGGCAGCTTGGTAACACAGTGGATACAGTACCTGGCCTGGTGGAGTTGGGATGATCTGACTTCCAATGTGGCCTCAGGCGCTTCCTAGCGTGTGACCCTGAGCCAGTCACTCAACCCTGATCGCCTAGCCCGTGCCAAAAACTGGCCTTAGAACTGATACTAAGACAGAAGATACTAAAACATTAAAAAATGTTTTTAAAGAAGATCTGGAAAACCATTAGCAGGCAGAAGAAAGAAGGCTCCAAGTCACGCATTAGAAGAGAAACCCAAACAGATCAATTCTAAGGTTTCATCTCCTGCCCAGCACGGTTCAAAAATGGCAAAAGATGGCACAGCTGGGATCGGCCCCCGAAAGACAAGTCCACTCATGAATTTTGGGTGGAACCGTGAAGTGGTCTGGCCAGCCTCGAAATCGGTTTCGTCCATATCATTCGATATAGAGATCTCGCGGCTACATATTACTAGTAGCTAGAAACAAAGTAGCTGCCCTTTAGCTAGAGCCAGGTTCACGAATGGAATGGAGTGATACTGAGGCCTAAGAAACCTCTGAATGTGAAGGAGTCAAAGAAGCGTGGGAAAACCTGCCAGATCTTCCCAGAGTTAAGCTGAACCAGAGAAACAATGTACAGAAGGACCACCACAGTGGAAGCGGAAAGAATGTTACTTTGTGTAAGGAATTCATGAGTTTCAGGCCTAGAAAAGAGATGTGGAAGGATGTTCCTCCTCACGGGAAAGAGGTGGGGCTTTAGAGGGACAGAATGTTGCCCACACTGGCCCAGAGAGCTTTTGTTGAACTGTTTTCCTTTGTTACAGTTTACTGGGGGGAGGAGCATCTCTCCAGAAAAGGGCTCTGTCAAAGGAGAAGGCATTCATGCTAAGTCTAATCTAATATTAAATAATAATTCACAAAGCTTTGCTTTGCTTTGGCTTTAAAGGACACTATTAGGAGGGCTCAAGCTTAGCAGAAAGCTAAAGGCAGGATTAGAAGAGGATCAGAGAATGTCCAGGGCCACTGAATGGCAGGATGGGACCAGGCAGATCTCTCCAGTCTTGCTTTATTTCTGTTTTCTCTGCCAAAGAAGTGCTCTTCGGACTGGAAAGGACAAAACAAAAAGAGCTGATGTCCTAGATGAGCAAGGAGATCAGGAGCTGGGGGGGAGGGGAGGCACAATGAACCGCCCTTCACAAGCTCAAGTGGCCAGACCCAGGGCCCCTGCTGAAGGAGCAGATGTGATTGCTGAGGTGCCGTAGCAGGGCTAGAGAAAGGCAAAGGCCTCCATTTTCAAAAACCAGAATCGAATGAAGCTGGCAGACAGGAGGCCAATGATCGTGACATCCATTGCTGGTCAAAAAAGAATTGCTTGTGTTTTTTTGTTTTTTGTTTTTTAAACCCTCACCTTCCTCTTGGGGTCAATACTGTGTATTGGCTCCAAGGCAGAAGAGTGGTAAGGGTGGGCAGTGGGGGTCAAGTGACTTGCCCAGGGTCACACAGCTGGGAAGTGTCTGAGGCCAGATTTGAACCCAGGACCTCCCATCTCTAGGCCTGGCTCTCCATCCACTGAGCTACCCAGCTGCCCCCTGCTTGTGTTCTTAAAGCGGCAGGCTGGGAATGGTGTTTTAGACAAATGGAATAAAGTTATATTTAATAAAGTTCTCTTATACAAATGATTAAAAATTAATTGGAAACTGAATATTTGAAAAAAGGAAGCAAAGGCCATCAAGGGCGTGACTCCAGCAAGGACACAGCACTTTGGGGCCTTTAATCCATCCTGCGTGTTGATTATCTTGCCTGTTCCATTGATCCAGCACTCTGTTTCTTAGCCAGAACCAGATTGCGTTGGTAATCACCGCTTTGGAATACAGTTTGAGATCCGGGCCCGTAAGGCCGCCTTCCCTCATGCTCTTTCCGTGAGCTCCCTTGATATTCTTGGCCTTTTGTTCTTGTCCAGATGATGATCATCAGGGCTAGTCTGGTTGGTCCGGCACTGAATTTAGGCAGGATGGTCTGGGCCTCTCCATGAGCCGTGAGTATTTCCTCAGTTGGTTTTATGTGTGTGAAAAGTGTTTCCTGATCGTGTTCATACAGTTGCTGGGTTTGTTCCCGGGCATTTTGTATGGCCTACAGTCATTTTCAACATAATATCTTTCTTCTGTCTCTTGCGGTTGGACTTTGTTAGTGGGGAGCAGAAATACCCAGGATTTCTGTGGCTGTATTTTGTGTCCTGCCACTTTGCTCACGTATGTTCATTGTTTCTATTCGTTTTCTGGTTGACTCTCCGGCATTCTCCTCATAGCTGCAAAGAGCGGTAACTTAGTTTCTTCCTGGCCTATCCTAGTTCCTTCCACTTCCTTTCCTGCTCTTATTGCTACAGCGAATAGCTTACACAGTAGCAGTCATAACGGGCATCTTTGCTTCCCCTCGGATCATGTTGGCAAGGCTACAGACGATGCCCGCCCGTGCTTCTAGATAGCTGCCCTTCATGGCTTTAAGGAAAGCTCCGTTTATTCCAGTGGTTGTAAAAGGAATGGCGGTGCATTTTGGGAAAAGCCTTTTCTGCCTCCTTTTCTATTTTGTAACGGTTGCTAAATTCTCGTCTTTGTAATACAGTTTGTTGTCTGGGAGTGCTGTGAGCTCTTCACTTTCTGCTTTTCCCACGCTCTCCCTGGATTCTATACCTCTTGTTCCTCCAGCTGAATTGTTATTCTTTGACCTAGCTTTGAAAAGTGGCCCCTTAGAAATCTAACGGGCATACCACGAAACCTTCAAATTAATTTAGGAATTACTGCCATTTGTTATTATATATATTTTTAACCCCTCACCTTCCGTCTTGGAGTCCATACTGTGTATTGGCTCCAGGGCAGAAGAGTGTTAGGGTAGGCAATGGGGGTCACGTGATCTGCCCAGGGTCACATGGCTGGGAAGTGTCTGAGGTCAGATTTGAACCCAGAACCTCCCGTCTCTAGGCCTGGCTCTCCATCCACTGAGCTACCCAGCTGTTATTATATTTTGAATGGTTATTATATTTTATATAATATTTTTTGTTATTCTGTTTTGAATGGTCCAACCATGGACAATGTCATCCATCCGATGACTAATCTTTATTTCTGTACAGAGTGTTTTGCCTGAGTATGTCTTGGCAGATTAATTCCGAGGGATTCTATCTATTTTTCTAGTTCTTTTGAATGGAATTTCCCTTTCTGTAGTTTCCTCCTGGTTTCTTGTTCTTGTCCCCAACTCCTGCCCTCATACTGGGGGACTACAATGTATGTATTGACACTCCCTCAAGCACTCTTGCCTTCTTCCTGGCCTATCCTAGTTCCTTCCGCTTCCTTTTCTGCTCTTATTGCTACGGCAAATAGCTTACACAGTAGCAGTTGCCTCCCAGTTCCTCAACTCGCTGATTTCCCATGATCTACTCATCCGCCTCACCCCATTTCAGTTACACACAGAGACGGACATGCCCTTGAGCTTGTGATGACCCACAAATGTTCCCCGTCTCGCTTAATGAACGGTGAAATTCCCTTACCTGATCGCAGCCTGCCGTCATTTTCTCTCTCCCTCTGCTTTACAGCCCTGCACCCTGTTCTTTGTCCTCACCATGGCTTCCAGTCTGTCCACTCCCGCAGATCTTTCTCGGGTCGTCCCCTCACACTGACTACATTCTCCTCCATTGCCCATCTTAACCCCCTGGGGAATCAGTTCAACTCGATGCTATCCTCCTCTTTGGAATCCCTCGCCCCCTTTCTCTCTCACTGACCGTGCCTTATATTACTCCCGCCATCCACCGACTTTGCTCCTGCTCCTGCTGTTGAACAAAGCTGGAGAAAATCACAAAACTGTGCTGGCTGGGTCTTACTATACAAATTAGATTCCATAATCTCAACTGGGCCCTCACCATGGCAAGGCAATCCTTTGACATACACTTCTCTAGTCAGTTCCCCATTCCACTCACCACAGTACTCTTTCCAACCTTTTCCATCCCTCCTCGACCTCTTATGCCTCCCTGCCCCCTCACCCTCTCCACCAAGAATTGAGGAAAATCGAAGGCGCCCAGTGAGAGTACCCTCCTCTGCCCTGTTCTTCCTCTCGCCTCACTCAGCCATCTCTTGCCTCACCCTCGTCTCATGTGAAGAGGTGGCCCTTCTCCTTGACCAGGCAAACGTACCTCCACAAGGAATCCCATTCCACTCCATCTCCTCCACAAGATTGCCTCTTCCGTCTTTCCACTCTCACTAATCTTTCATCTCTTCCTGTCTACTGGTGGCTTCCCTACCGCCAATAAACATTCCCATCCTCAGAAAACCCTTCCTTGGTCCATCCATCCTTCGTGGATATCATCTTACATCCTTCCTCCCTTTAATGGCTAAATTCCTCGAGAAGGCTTTCTACATTTGTGCCTGGGCTTCCTCGTCTCTCGCTTCCTTCTTGGCTCTCTGCACTCTGGCTTCCGCCTTCATCATTCAACAGAAACTGCTCTCTACAAAGTCACCACGTCCTCTCTTAGTCGCCAGATCGAGCGACCTTTTCTCAGGCTTCCTCCTTCTCCATCTCTCTGTAGCTTTTGACATCATCCAAGACCCACTTCTCGAGACTCTCTTCTCTCTCCTGGTTCTTCTCCTACCCTCCGGATCACTCCTTTTCAGTCTCCTTTGCTGGTCTTCCCTCTCTAACTGTGGGTGTCCGCCAAGGCTCTGTCGTGAAGTTTCTCTTCTTCCTATACCCTAGTGAATTTGGTGATGCCTTCAGCCTTCGTCGTCGTGGGTCAGTGATCGTCTCTATGCGGATGATTCCCAAATTGACTTATTCAGCCCTAACCCCTCTTTTTTAACCCCCAGCCTCCATCCCCAGTTGCCTCTCGAACGCCTCAAACTGGATCTTTCACCCCACCCACCCCCCAACTTTCCCCTCTTTCAAATTTCCTTGTTACTATTGAGGGCGCCACCAACCTTCCATCAACCCACACTCACTTGCAACCTAACCATGACCTTTGGCTCCTCGTTCTCTCTCATCCTTCCACGTTCAATCAATTGCCAATCTACTGACAACTACCTTCATAATATCTCCTGTGGATTCACATTTCTCTCTTCCGGTACGGCTGCCACCCTGGTGCAGACCCTCACCACCTTCCACCTGGACTATTGTAATAGAATGCTGAGGAGACTCTCTGCCTCTCGGGGAGTTCCCATTCTAGTCCATCCCTCCACTCAGCTTCCCAAAGCACAGGCCTGATCATGTCATCCCCTTCCCCCACTCAAGAAACTTCAGTGGCTCCCTATTGCCTCCAAATACATACCAAATCCTCTTTTGGCCATCGGAACCCCCTCCTGCCTTTCCTCTCTTCATCCATCTAAATCCCCCTGCCCACGGACTCTTTGATCCAGTGACACTGGCCTCTTTGCTGTTCCACAAACAGGATACTCCATCCCCAGTGGCTAAGCCTTTTCTCGGATTGCCTCTCATTTCTAGAATGCTCTCCCTTTGCATCTCCATCTCCTTCTGGCTGCCCTGGCTTCCTCCCACTCTCCCTGTCCCACTTAATGTCGGTGCCTTCCTCTAGTGGAGGACGTCCAGTTGTCCTGCATGGAGCTGGTTTGTACACAGTTGTTTGCTTAGACAACTGTGGTCGGAAGTTCCTAGAAGGCAGGGGCTGTCTCTTACCCGCCTTTGTATTCCTAGTGCTTAGAGTGGGGCCCAGAGCACAGTGGGAGCTCCATAAATGCTCAGCGACCGGCTAACTGGCATGTAGAAATGCTGAGGATCTGGGGTTTACATTCTAGCCAGCTAGTGTGCTCTATCGAATAGCTGGACCTCTCCATTCGCTGCTGATGGCGACTAGAGGCAAGAGTTTGACAGAGGTTCTCCAGTTCCTCTTGTGGCCACCATGAAAAGACGGAGGCCCCGCAAGGGTGTAACTAGAGACATTTGGATCTAGTTGTCATCGAGGCTTCGTGCGAACTTGGGAGGGGGTCTCCAGTGGAGTTCCTTGGAGATCCACGCTCATCAGAGATGACGCCCTTACCCCGGTTTCACGTGGACCTGCAGGGCACCTGCAGGGCAGAAGGAGAAGCTAGGGAAGGGCGCAGGCAGAACGGGTGGCCTTGGCCTGAGGTCACTTTGCCCCCGGATCCCCGTGTGTCCAGCAGCAGCTCCCGCTCTGCTGAGGGTCCCGGTAGGACCCAGGTCTCGGATCTTCTCTGGGCCGCCCCACAGCGTTCCCAGGACAAGGGCGGGGTACGCTTCAGAAGTCACGGGCGTCTGGATGCATCTTGGCCGCCTTCGGTTAAGCCAGGCCTAGGAGGGGAGACCAGGGCATCTGGGCTCTGCCAGCCCACACGGGCCACGGGGAAAAGCAGGTCGAGCCTGGCTCGGATTGAGAGGGAATGGGCTTTGGCCTATGGGAAGGGCTGAGAGGGCTATTAAGCGGACTGCAGGGCTAAGGCTAAACCCCAGCCTCAATCTCAGTCTCTTTCAGGCCAAGCACTAGAGCTGCTTAGGGTCACTTACATAGGCTTAGCTGGGCCCCTGGAGACGGGCAGATGGAGAGGGAGGCTGCAAGCCGAGGCCAGTCCTGGGGTGTTCAGCTCTCGGGACATCCCCCAAGAGGTCCCCTCTACTTCCTGGCCCCTGGGGGCCCCTGTGAATGCCAGATATTGCCTGCTCTAAAAACCGCACCAAACAGGTTCACGCAAGCATGCGGGTACACGCACATCCTCACATGCAAACATCAGCATACGCACACCTGAGAAGTTTGCAGACAGGCTTCCTTCCCATGACTCTTCTGTCTCTCAGGCTGTGCTCCCACGTGGCAGCATCCTTTTGTTTCTAAATTCCATGGCGGGAGCCTTCCCTGATTCCTTGCCATTGGGCTCGGGCTCGGGCTCGGGCTCCAAGGTTGCCAAGATCTCATCATCACCGAATTCCCGGGGCATTGCTGTCTCTCGGGCTTCCTCCTCCCACCTGTCCGGCTCCCCTCATTTTCCTTTGCCGGATCCACCTCCCTTGGCCTTCACAACATCTCTAGGAAGGAGGAGCTCCTGGGCCGATAGGCTCCATTTTAGACAGGAGAAACTGAAAGTTGGGAGAACCGAAGGGGCTCGCCTGAGGTTAGCAAGGTAAAGGGCTCGACCCAGACCTAGCAAGCTGCAGAGGCAGGATCCGAGCCCTTGGCCTTGAGGACTCCCAATCCAGCCCTCTTTCTATGGTACCACACACGCCATCACGTATGTCACATGTCACCTCCAGCATGTCCTCAAGGTCCCAGTGAGCCCGGCTGGCTCTTCCACCCAGTCTGATGTGGTGAACTCTTCCTGACAGGTATGGATTGAAAAAGTGGGAAGGAGCATCGCCAGGGAGCCTCCTAGGACCCTGAAATGGGACACCGGGGAGCGTGGGAAGGAGGGCTGCCCAAGGCCCAGGCTCCCCGTCCAGCCCCCGCCGCTGGGAGCTAATCTCTTAGGCCATAAGCTCCTTTCCAAACTCTTACTTCCTGAGCTCTCTGGGGCTCTGCTCCTTGCCTAGCCCTCTCCCCAGAGCCAATCAGGCACAGCCCCCTCCCAGGGGCCTGGGCTATAAAGGGACTATGGCTAAGAGCAGCGAGATCAGACTAGAAGGCTGGCCTGGTCTTCGTCTTTCTCTCCAGGTAATATTTCCTGCCCCTCAGGGGCGGCACAGGGCTCCCCCCAGGGCTGCCATTCCTCCATTAGGAGGGGCTGCTTGGTGGGGGGAAGGTGCTGGGAGGAAATTGTCCCTCCTCCAGCTGAGCCAGCTGGCATCCAGGCTAGGTGGTCCTGTGGATTGGGCACCCAGAATGGCCTGGCATACCCCTCCCCGGCCCGCCCTCTACCCCTGGCAGGATAGCAACAGAAAGAGCCCTGGGGGCCAACAAGCGCCATCATGGTGTTGATGTTTCTAGGCATGAGCGGATGGGGCCAGGGGAGAGAGAACAGCCATTGGGATGGGATAGGAGGAGGAGGAGGAGGTGGGGATTGGGGAGGACAAGCACTAGCAATGCTAGGGAGGGCCAAGAGACCGAAGTTCGAGGGAGCCACCTGGCCCTCACTCCCTCCTTCTTTTATGAGGGCCTCCAGCCTCCAATAGCTGAATTCCCTTAGGGAGGGAACAAGATAGAAGGGGAAGAGCAGCCAACTTTGCCTCCAGAAGAGCTGAGTGTGAATCTAGACTCTGCCTTACTGCTTTTTTGTGACCTTGGACAAGTCACAGAGAGCCCCTGTCTAGGCCTCTGCTTCCTTCCTCATCTGTAAAATGAACAGGCTGAATCACCGACCTCTCAGGGCCCTTCCAGGCCCAAGTCTGTAAGCCTATGATCGGTTGGAAGCCAGGCAGCCTCCAAAAAGGCTTCTAGACTGCACGTGGTCTATCCGGCCAGGGACAAAAAGATACTTTGCGGCCTGCTGCCAGGGCTCGCTCAGAGCTGAGCACAGCCTGCTTTAGTTGCGTGCAGGCCCTTGTGCCGCCGGTGCCCTGCCCAGGCAGAGAGAGCCTGGCCTCTCTCTCCCCTCCCCTGGGCCCTAGGACCGAGATGTGATCGCCCGGGTTTCTTAGCTTAGAGAAAGAGCCCCCATGCTCCCCGGGTTCAGATCTGTGCTAGCCCCTGCTTCCTCTCCTCGCACCCTTCTCCCAACCGAATCGGTCCTAACCCATTCTGCCCGCTCCCTCGCCTCCCTTCTGTTCAGCCCTGGACGCGGGGGCTTCCCTCTCATCTTTCTTCCATTCACCCTCCGGCCAAGGCCTCCACTAGGATGGGGCCTTCCTTATGGCCACAGGAAGCTGCGCTCCATTAACGCGGCCGTTCTCCAAATATACCGGAGAAACCAGTGCAGGGACGCAGAGACGTCTTTCTTGAGCCAAATACTTAACTGTGCCCATTCTTGAACGCGTGCCTCCGGGTGGGTACGGATACACGCCGAAGTGGAGAAGGGAAAGCCACGGGTGAGGTAGGAGGCAGAGGAGGCCCCGGAGACCAGGGCGTGGCAGGAGCAGAACATCGCTTTCACCCCCAGGTCAACCGCTTGGGGAGCATCCCCTGAGCACCGAGCCGGGAGGCAGGCACCGACACTGGGGCCCACTGGCCAAAGCCTTCTCTCTCGAGGCGAACCCCTTCTTCATTTTTATAGCTCAGGAACCTGCAGCCCAGAGAGGAGTGATCTGCCCAACGCTGCACAGCCAGGGAGTCGCAGCTACTAAGCAGCGGGACTTCCAGCCCAAGCCAGGCCATGGCCACCAGTTCCAAGTGAGGAAGCCACCCTTCACGCTCCCATGACCACCCCCTGCTCCAAGTCCCCAAACCTGGCTGTCCTCCAAACACTGCTTGCTGTGAGCATAGAGGAGGCGGCTGCCAGACTCCCAGAGCATTCCCACTGCCGTCTCCCCCGATTCCAGCAGCAACCGTTCCCTCCCCCTGAACCCCACTTGCCCATAACCCCTCCTCTCTGCTACTCCCCAGGGTGTTTAAGAAGACCTGCCCCGATGGGAAGGTGAGAGGCTCGAGGCCAGCTGGAGGGAGCGAGCGAGCCCACGGAGGTCTGGGGACAGGGGCCACGGTGGGAGCGGGGAGACAGCAGGGCCCAGGGGAGTTGGACAATTACGGGGGGGGGGCTTTTCCTCTAACAGCTTTCCATCTACCTGGGGAAACGGGACTTTGTGGACCACGGAGACTCAGTGGAACCCATCGGTCAGTGATCTCCAGATGGCCCGAGACCTTGGCGTCTATGGTGTGGAGGCGGGGAGCCTGGAGCGAAGGCCCTAAATGAGGGTGGAGGGCTCGGTCAGGCTGGGTAGGGAGTAAGAGGAGGTCCCTCCCAGGGGCAGCCCTCCCCAGGCATCTCATCCACTCCCACAGATGGTGTCGTCCTGGTTGATCCTGAGTACATGAAAGATCAAAAAGGTACACTCTGTACGTGTGTGTGTATGGGGGGGGGGTGAGGGAGAGACGGACAGAGACGGACGGACAGAGACGGACAGACAGAGACAGAGACAAGGAGAGGGAGAGAGAGGAAGGCAGAGGGAGAGAGGGAGGGAGAGCTCACATGTGCCTCTGTGTATGTGTTTCTTGTTCTTAAGTCTATATCTTTCAAGTCAGGGATGGGGATCCATGCTGCCCTCCCCCCCCCCCCC
>NC_058136.1:61361701-61371160 GCF_016433145.1 Gracilinanus agilis | reverse complement strand
CCCCCCCCCCCCCGATCCCAAAGTAAATAGGCAGAAAGAATGTTCAGATCCCACTGCTGCGATTCAGAGCGTAATTTCTAGCTGGTGAGAGGAGGTCACTCTCCCGTTCCAAGTAGAGAAATCCACAAAAAGAAGAGGAAGAGCTGTAGGTAGGGGCTACTTGGGGTTCCAGGGCAATCAGAGATTCAAGATAAGAAGAAATGCCTCAAAGACGCCCTGGTCCAGTCCTCTTGATTCACAGATGAGGAAATTAAAGGGCCAAAAGGAAGTGTCTGAGGCCAGATTTGAACTCGGGTCTTCCTGACTCTAGGCCTGGCACTCTATCCATTGTGCCACCCACTCAGCCGTCTACTTCCTGCCCTCCTCCCTCTGCTGCCCTCTTGTATGCCTCTCCTTTATCCTTCTCTGTCCCTTGGACTCCCTCCTTCCCCCACGCTGTCTCTTTCCCTCCTCTGCCTCTCCTTCCCGACCTATTCCAATTCACGTCCTCTCTGTGGACCTCAGTTTCCTCTTCTCGAATGGAAGAACAGGACCAGGTCATCTCAAAGGGCCCTTCCCCCTCGGAATCCTATTACATTCATTCAGGCATTCGATAACCCGCTCGCTGTGCTAGGGAAATAGAGGAAACTCACTAAGGGGCTGTCCTCGAGGAGCTTCCAGGCCCCTCCAAGGCGGAAGCCTAACTAATCGGCTGTGACCCGTTTTGCGTTTCCCGAGTAGCCCAAGGACCTGCATTTGCTCACTTTGGAAACTCGCTACCAACAGAAAGGCCGACCCATTTACCTTTAATAACTCGGAGCCTCGGGGACAGAGCCGAAGTCCTCAGAGAGCAGGCGGCTTGCCAGTGGGCCCACCACTAGTGAGTGTAAGAGACGGGGCAGGAACCGATTTCTTTCTGTCTCCAAGTCCAGGCCTCAGCCATGCTGCCTCCTGACTGCCTCCACGGGGCTTTCGAGTTCTTGTGTCCCTGGGCACAGGCTTATTCTGGGTGCGCCCCTCGGGGTCATGCTCTTGCTGCCCTTCCTGCCCGCCCCAGCCCCAGCCCCAGCCCCCCATGGCGGGTCCTCCATGTGTCTCCACAGTGTTCGTGGTGCTGACTTGTGCTTTCCGCTATGGCCGGGATGACCTGGATGTGATCGGTCTGACGTTCCGAAAAGACCTCTATGTGCAGGCTCTGCAAGTGCTCCCCAGAGAGTCCCCAGAGGCTCCACTGGTCCTCACGGCCCTTCAGGAATGCCTGCTGCGCAAGCTTGGCGCTAACGCCCATCCCTTCACCTTCCAGGTGGGCCCCAAGCTATGGTGGCGGCCAGGGCTGGGCACCCGGGGGAGGCCTAGTGGAGAAGCTGGCCCGGAGAGGGCGAGCTGAGGTAGGGAAGGCGGAGACAGACAGGAGGGAAAGCAGAGGAAAGGCTCTGGTCCTCCTGTTTGCTCGCCTCCTTCTGACAGCCATTTCCCCCGACAGCTGGCCACCAATCTACCCTGTTCAGTGAGCCTGCAGCCCGGGCCTGAGGATGCTGAAAAGGTCAGCCTGTGGAGGCAAGGCCAGCGGGACTGTAGGAGAAAGCAGGAGGGATTGGTGCAGGGAACCCCAGAAAGCTGAGGGTTAAGAGCTGCTAGGCGGTCCCTGTGGCGCGGTACCATGAAATGAAGGACGGCCTCCTGACTGACTTCCCCACCCCATGCAGGCCTGTGGAGTGGACTTTGAAGTGAAGAGTTTCTATGCTGAGAGCTTGGAGGAGAAAATCCCCAAGAGGTACTGGTTTAGAGGCCCCTAGATTTGGAGCTCGAAGTAGCCTTAGAGGCCATCCAGTCCAATTCCCCCCCTTTTACAGAGGGATAAACCGAGGCTCAAGACTGCACAGGCAGTAAGTAAGTGGCAGGTCACTTACCCCTTTCTCTCCTCACCTCCTCTGGTCCGCGGGGTCCCCTGCCCCTCCATCCACGCTTCTCATTCTCTCTGCACCGGAGCTTTGTCCCCCTGTTTGGACCCAGAGTCAGAAAGGGAAGCAACAGGTCAGCGGGGAGTGGGAGGAAGCATCTCCTTGACCATTTACTCTCCCCCAGGAACTCTGTGCGTCTGATCATTCGGAAAGTGCAGTTCGCCCCCTCGGACCTGGGCCCCAAACCCCGGGCCGAGACCGCCTGGCACTTCCTTCTCTCCGACCACCCCCTGAAGCTAGAAGCCTGGATGGACAAAGAGGTCTGTGGCCTCCTGCCCACAAAGAGCACTGGGAGCAGGGAGACGGGAGACAGGAGTTGGGGAGGAGCTGCTGTCAATGTCCCTCCACCGAGCTTCCCGGGGTTGCCTGCCTGCTGACGGACCGCTCCCCTACCCCCGCTATAGGTCTACTACCACGGGGAGCCCATCTCCATCCACGTCGCCATCAACAATGGCAGCAGCAAGATCATCAAGAAAATCAAGGTGGCAGGTCGGTCCCCAAGTCTGGCCCCTTCCAGCTGGGCCCCAGCTCACTGGAGGGCTGCCAATAATTCCTCGGGCAGGGCAGGGTTGGAGGCCCGTTGCTTATATAGCTATGTTCTATTCCTGGCCGTGGCGGGGACGTGAAGTTGACCAGATTGTTGACGTCGTCCTGTACTCCGGGGACAAGTACACCAAGACCGTGTTCACTGCAGAGTTTGCGTGAGAACAGAGTCTTCGACTGAGGACAGGGGGGTTCTGGGCGGTGGGAGTGAGGGGAGGAGGAAGCCAAAGCCTTGAGGCTAAGGAGGCTAATGATGGGGGTAGAGGTCGAAAAAGAGCGGAAAGGGACGAGAGGCCTGAGAACAACTGGGCCTTGGGATCAGGATGAGTGCTGGAGGGAAGCAAGCAAAGGGGTGGGTGGCCAAGTAAACCAGAGGAAGACTCTAGGAGGGTTCTAGATTCAGAGGTTGTTTAATCAAGCCCCTCCCTTTTACAGATACTCTAGCACTCTGTCAGGGGTTGGGCAGGGAGGGCTGAAGAGGCAGAGTTGGGAAACATCTAGCTTTGCTTACCCCTCTGCCTCTTCTTCTTCTTCTTTTTTTTTACATTTTTTATTAAAAAAATTTTTTTCCTGGGTTATACATATATCCTCTGCCTGTTCCTAAACTGCAACCCTGGGCAAGTCACTAGCCCTTTCTAAGCCTCCGTTTCTTCATATGTAAAATGGGCCTGGGCAACTAGGTGGGCAGGCCACAGTCAGGAAGCTCTAAGTTCAAAACCGGCTCCAGACACTTCCCAGTTGGGTGACCCTGGGCGGGTCACTTCACCCTGCTTACTTCCGTCTCTTCATTGGTCAAAAGAGTTGGAGAAGGAAATAGCAAACTACTCTGATACTTTGGCCAAGAAAAGCCCACACGGGGTCACAAAGAGCTGGACAGCCCTGAAAAAGGACTCAACAGCAAAGTGGGTCTCCTAATACTCAGAGCCATTGTGAAGATGGCACAAGAGAATCATGCCAAGCAACCCCCTAGAGTAGACAGTCTTTCCTTTGACATTACTGCACAGAAAAGAGACTGAGCTTCGAAAGGAGAGGTGGCCTGCTTAGGGGATCCCAGGGCGTGTCATCGGGGACCTTTTCCAGCTGCCCACCTGACGAACACTCCACTCTGCTTAACTACCCCTCTCACCCATGGCTCTTATTCCCCCTCCCCCACCAGAGAGAACGTGGTCGCCAATTCCACGTTCTCCAAGAGCTTCGTGGCAACGCCAAGCCTGGCTGCCAACCGCCAGAAACAGGGCCTGGCCCTGGATGGCCAACTTAAGCATGAAGACACCAATCTGGCCTCTAGCACCATGTGAGCATGGCCCCACTCTCTCCCAGACTCTGATCCTCCCCTCAGAGCTGACGTTCAGTGTACACCCCTCTGCCCACCCAGAACCCAAGGCCTCAGATTGAAATGGTCTGCAGCACAGCCAGGGCTTCCTCTGGGGGCCAGCAGCAGCTAGGGGAATCCCTGAAGGGGCACCCATGAGAGGGTGCCAGAGAAGAGAGGAAAGGTGGAGGAGAAGGGGAGAAGAGGAAAGGAGGGTGGAAGGAGACAGAGGAAAGGAAAAGAAAGCCACATGGTGGCGTGTGCTGAGAAAGCATGGCACAAGGAGCACCAACCACTGGAAGGGTTCGAGCCAAGATGGCACAGGGTGTCCTAGTCCCCTGATTTCCACCACCAGGGCTCACAGCACCCGGTCTCTTCAGTCATCCCTAAATCCACCCTTCCCCAGTCAATTCCCCAGGCAAACAGAGAGCCCAACCCTGTCTTTCTACAGTCCGTGAAGTTGTGACCCAGAGAAGGAAAGCTCCTTACCCTAGGTCACTCGGCTTTTTTCAGCGCCCACTATGGGCCATCTGGCCTCTGCTAGTAGATGTAAGGGAATGAAACAACAAAAGCCTCACCTTCTGTCTTACAATCCATACTGAGTATTGGTAAGGGCTAGGCAATTGAGGTCAAGTGATTTGTCCAGTCGCACAGCTAGGAAGTGTCTGGGGTCAAATTTGAACCCAGAACATTCTACCTCTAGGCTTGGCTCTCTATCCACTGAACCACCTAGCTGCCCCGCTCAGACTGTGTCTAACCTCGCCAGAAAGCCAGATTGCAATGCTCCCATTTCCCAGGCAGGTTGAGGAATAGTGAAATGGTAGAGTCAAGCTAAGTTCCCTTTTGACCCCGATTGATGGCCCTTTCCAAATTCCTCCCCAGCTCTGCTGCTTATTCCCTTCAGCAGGTCCCTGAGCCTCTTCCGGCCTCTGTAAATAAGGGAATGGGCCTGGATGCCTCTTCAAGGCTCTTCCAACTGGGCCTTTCTAAGCCTGTAGAGTATGGGGCCAGATAGGGAAGAGCCTTGAATGCCAGGTAGAGAGAGAGGAACCTGGGCTTGTGCCTAGGAGGGACAGGATGGTGCAAAGCACTCTGGCTCTGCATTCAAGAGGACTTGGATTGGCCATCTCAGAAAACCACGAGGTGACCAAAACAAAACCTGAAGAGGAGAATAGCAATCCAAACAGAGAGAGGCAGCTCGGAGGGCCACGTTAGAGGAAAAAACACCAGGAAATGTGACCAAGACAATCACCGTCTCCTCAAAACCGCTTCTTCTCAGTCTTCGGCCCGGCATGGACAGAGAGGCCCAGGGGATCCTGGTGTCCTACCAAGTCAGGATCAGCATGGTGGTATCCCGTGGAGGGTGAGTAAAGGCCCTTGCGAGATTAAGCAGAGTGCCCCCCCTTCACACACACATACACGGTCATGCCAGTCTGTTTAGTGGGCAAAGACCCACCCCATGCCCGCCCCCAATTCCCCAATGGCAAGGCCTCCCGGAGAAGCCTCTTTTCTTTGCCTGCCTGCTGACCGTGGGCACCCTTCTGTCTGCAGCATCCTGGGAGATCTGCTGTCCAGGTGAGAGGCGGGAGAGGGCTCTGGGGGGAATCCGAGGCTCAGAGGGCCGAGTGGGGGGATCATCAGAGGATTCTGGCTCCAAGGACTGCCCTCAATGCCTGGGCCAGGCTTGGGGAGCTGTGGGGCCGAGGAGGGCAATGACTAGATTGGGGGCATCTTGGCAGTGACATGAGTGTGGCGCTTCCCCTGAGGCTGATGCATCCCAAGCCATCTTATGGTGAGTAGCCCTGGGGGACCAGGCTGGGACTGGGGAGCTAGGTTGCCCTAACAGAGACCAGCTCAGGATTGGGGGGTGGAGGTGAGGTGGGGACGTGGCGGTGGGGGGAGGGGCAGATCTCCGAGAGACTATGGGGAATACCTTGGAAGAATTAGATGCTGCTGGGCCAGCATACCTTCCCAGGACTTGGCCCCTAGGACCTTGGAGTCGGAGGCCCCGGGTTTGAATCCCGGTTCAGCTACGTACTCCCTGTGTGGCCTTAAGCCAAGCTCTTGGCTTCCCTGTGAAGTGGTTTTTCCTCCTTTATGAAACGAGGAGGTTGAATTCAAATGACCTCTAAAGAAAGCATATCTCACCTCAGCTGCTCACTGCCTGTGTGACTTTGGATAAGTCAAACTCCCTCTCCCGGGGGGGGGGGGGGGGAGGGGAGCCTCTCTAACCCTCCTCAGTTTGCTCCTCCATCAAATGAGGGAGTTGGCCTAGCTGTCAGCTCTAGCTCTCGCCCCCCCCCCAATTTAAATCCTGTGCTCTCCACTGGGCTGCAGATGTCACCAGGTACCGAGGGGCAGGGTGGGGGCTGCCCTTTAGAAATGGGAAAGCTAGCTGAGACTGCCCTCTGCCCCCTGTAGGCCTGCCTGCTGATGAGAGAGGGGCCTGGGGATGGGGCGCAGGGGAGGCGGGGAGAGGAGAACAGGCCTCTTTCAAAGGATGGGGCAGCCCAGGGGGTGGCAGATGAGGAGAGGGGTCCGGGCTAGGGGAAGAAACGGGGAGGTCGATGAAGAAGGAAATGCTTCAGCGTGGATGTGGGTCCTCCTTCTCCATCATCCCTCTGCTGCCGGCTCTGGAAGTGAGGATGTTGTCATAGAAGACTTCGCTCGGCAGTGGCCAAAGCTGGGGGGGGCACGTGACCCTGAAGAAGAGACCACCGTCGCCACCGCCTCCGGGGCCGAGGACGACTGAGCGGGCTTGTCGAGCCGGGGCCCCGGTAGAGTAGCTCGGGCCCCAGAAAATCAACTGTGCAGGGCCAAATAAAGTACGCTGCCTGCCAGTGAGAGTCCTCCTTCTTCCACGAGGGCTAGGGAGTGCCCAGGTGTCTCTGGAGACTTCATCCTTGAAGGAGCAACCTGAGGCACTATGAAACCATTCGTTGGGCTCATGGGGGGAGCGGTGGATGGGAAAATGAGCTGGGTTCTGGCCCAGTGGAGTGCAGAAGCCATTCGACAGCCCGGAGCACCAGACTATGATTGGACGCCGCCTCTGCTTGGCCAGGAGCCCCAGATCTTCTCTTCTGAGGGTGATCAGGAGGGCTGTATCAGACAAAACATCCAGGGCCTTCTTTAGGAATCAGAGACCTGCTTGTGAATTCTGCTGGGTAACACTGGGCCAGTCCCCTCTGCCCTCTGGGCCAGGTTTGGCTGACTCGGGTCCATGCCAACCCTAAGCCATTGGCTCAATCTCTGATCTCTGTGGACTCCTCCAAGTATAAGCCCTGGTTGAGGATGTTTTGGCAAAATGGCTGCCGATGGCCCTTTAGTCTTGATGGTAATTGAGGAGCGACCAGGATGTAGTGGGGGATGATCAACTCTCAGTGGGAAATAAAGGGATTCCTCGTTAGAAAATTCAGGTTAAGCTTGAAACCAAGAGCTTGGAGTCAGCATTGGAGGACCCCACTCTGCCCTCCGGCACAGCCAAACCAAGAGGGTTAGCTCTCTTTTTGAAGCCCTCGACTTCCGTCTCGGCACCAATACTCAGTGTTGGTTCTAAGGCAGAAGAGCAGTGAGGGCTGGGCCATGGGGGTCAAGGGACTCGCCCAGGGTCACCCGGCTGGGAAGTGTCTGAGGCCACATTGGAACCCAGGCCCTCCCGTCTCTAGGCCCGGCTTTCCATCCACCGAGCCATCTAATTCCCCTTTACCCCAACAGTCTATTCTGACTTCTAAACTTGCAAGATGCTGCAAAGGGTTAGAAACATGGAACGCTGAGTGGAATCCAGCTAAGAAAAGGCAAATGAACCCTTCCTCCAAGGCTGCTTAGGCAGCCCTAGAGGGCACCGAAGGAGTCACTGGGGGAAGTTTCAAAAGAGGTGATTTAGGAACGAGGTCAGGATCAACTTCCTGAAAGTGACACTCGTCCCAAAGTGGAATGGGCATCCTCGGAAGAGAGTGGGTTCCCCTTCATTGGAGACTGTCCACTGAAGAAGGGAGTCTTGCTAAGGGCGCATTGGGTTCTGGGACCGTGAGGCCTCTCCTAACAAAATTCTGAGGTTCTACTGATTGGGGGTGCGACAGATGGCAAGCATCTGGAGGCTCAGGTTTGAAGCCCGCCTCCAACACTCTCTGTGTGACCGTAGCTCATCACTCCTCCTCAGAGCCCGACTCTCCTGGCTCCTCTTCTAGGGGTTCCATAGAGTTGATCTCCTGGATCACAAAGGGTCGGAGAAGGAAGCAGAGCCCAGGACTGGGGAGAGGGACCGTGCCTCAGCGAGGCTCAGAGGATAGCCATGCCAACCCTCGCATGTGACAGAGGACGAGAGTGAGGCCAGGCAGGGATGGGAGGGAGGGCACAGTCATTGGTCTTCTGGACTAAGTATGTTGGACTTGTGGGCACATCTGGGTTCAGAGCTTAGGTTCTTGTCACCTACTATCCGCAGCAACCTTGGATGAGTCACTTTCCCTTTGTGGGCCTCAGGCCCTTCTCTGTTAAATGTGGTATCTTGGGTCCTTTTCAGCCTTAGACTGAGGACAAAAAAACTGGAGAGGTCCTTGGAGAGAGAGAGGCCCTGTAGTCTAATCCCTCAGGGAAAAGAGGGAGAAAATGAGGCTGAGGAACACACCATGCCATACCTAGCAGGGCCCACTGAGGCATTCTACTTCAAATCCACCACATTCAGAGGAGTAAACTAGAACCTTGAGGGATATGGGCTTGACAGAAGCTACCTCGGGCAGGGGCACTGGGCGTGGAAGCATCGGACTCCAGGCCCATCCTCATCCTCAAGAGTTTGCCCTAGGTGAAGCCTGGCACATGCAGGGGGCCTGCAGGGGACTTGGCCAAGGCTAGGCTCCCTAACATGCATTCCTTCCTTCCATCCCTAACCATTGTCTATGGTGTTGCTGCCTGACCTGCTGGGAGACCCCCGCAGGGGCGGATAACAGCCAGGGTCAGTCCAGCCTGAGCAGTGACCACTGGGCCACCAGAACCGAGCGTTTCTGCAACTTCAGTGCAGCGTCTCACAAGTTCAAGCTGCTCTTCCTTGAGGGGCAGAATGGTTCACTCCAGAACCTCCCCCTGAATCAGCAGGGCCAGGCAGTGTGAGGGAAGCCTGACAGTCAGGAGAGAGGGGGACTGCAGAAGGGTTGGGGACAAACTGGGAGGGAGAGCTATCATCTCTCCACCACTGTCCAATTGCTCTTCTCACCCATGGCAGGCAAGACTTCACTCATCACCCCATTCATGTATGACAGCTTCAACAGCACCTGCCAGGTGACAGGCCTGTTCAGGAGAAGCTGGGGGCCCTTCTTCTTTTGGATCCCTTCTGCCTCAAACCCACTTCAAGGTAGCAAGATCTCAGAAGCTAGCTGGCCCTCCCTTTGGGGTGGTTTGGGGAAAGGGGGCACCTGATGCCAATACCTCCCTTCCCCTCTCTCCCTCCCTCCCTCTCTCTGTCTCTGTCTCTCTCCCTCCCTTCCTCTCTCTCTCTCTGTCTGTCTCCCTCCCTTCCTCTCTCTATCTCTCTTTGTCTCTCTCCCTCCCTCCCTTCCTCTCTCTCTCTCTGTCTGTCTCCCTTCCTCTCTCTGTCTCTGTCTCTCTCCCTCCCTTCCTCTCTCTCTCTTTCTCTTCTTTCCTTCCTTCCTTCCTTCCTTCCTTCCTTCCTTC
>NC_058136.1:61346026-61356827 GCF_016433145.1 Gracilinanus agilis | reverse complement strand
CTCTGTCTCTCTCCCTCCCTTCCTCCCTCTCTCTGTCTCTGTCTATCTCTCTCCCTCCCTTCCTCTCTATCTCTCTCCCTTCCTCCCTCTCTCTGTCTCTCTCCCTCCCTTCCTCTCTGTCTCTGTCTCTCTCCCTCCCTTCCTCCCTCTCTCTGTCTCTGTCTATCTCTCTCCCTCCCTTCCTCTCTCTGTCTCTGTCTCTCCCTCCCTTCCTCTCTCTCTCTCTGTCTCTCCCTCCCTTCCTCTCTCTATCTCTGTCTCTCTCCCTCCCTTCCTCTCTCTGTCTCTCTCCCTCCCTTCCTCTCTCTGTCTCTGTCTCTCTCCCCTTCCCTTCCCCTCTCTCATCGTCTAAGACCATGTCCCTGGGCGATTGGTCAATGAGTAATCAAAAGTTTCAGAGCAAGAGACTGTGGTGTTATCCAGGCCAACTTGTTCACGGTACAATGAGAACATCGTGGCCCGGAGACAGGAAGGAACTTCCCCGGCCAGTGTCACACAGAATACCAGCTTTTCCAATTCCAGATGGACTGTTCTTTTCCCTCCACCACACGTGGCCTCCTACCCTAAACTTTCGACCTCTCCATGCCACTGGAACTTCTCTGGTCCCTAAGGCCTCTGAAGAGCGTTTCAAGCCAGCCTCTCCAGAAAGAACCTGTTCTATCTGTCTGCTTCCTATACACCAGAAAAGCTTTTAAGTTTTGTGTAAGCGCGGTTGCCCACCCTCCCTCGTTTGGTCCTCTCGCTCTCTTTCTTGGTTAAGAACTCTTCTCCGTGCTGTAGTTGTGCACGGTCCCTCCTTCTGTTCTCCTCTCGTGGCCTTTCATACTTGGGTCAAATGTTCATTTGGAGATTTCCGTTGGGTCTATCGAACGCTGCTCTAGACTTCATTTTGGCCAAATCCCTTTGCGGTTTTCCCAGCCATTCCTGTCCGTCAGGAAATGGGCACCCCGGGAGTTTGGGTTCTCTGGTTCAGCGACGACGCTGCCTTTGGTGAGCTCTGGGGCGTTCCACTCGTCTGCTTGTGAATGTTTCAGACCAGCACCAAATCCTCCTCATTGCTGCTTGGCGACCCAGCTGAAGGACTGCCAGTCACGGGCCCCCTTCATCCCTCCCTTTCCAGGCCGCCCCTCAACATACTAGAGCTTTTGTGCCTCCCAATGAATGTCCGTTTTGTCTCACTGTGGAAGGTGGTTCCCCTCCTGGGGCTCTGATTGGGCCGGCACTCCATCTACGGATTCTCCCCAGGTCAGGCTGTAGCTGTGGGATCCGGCCAGCCAGGAACGTTGCCCGAGTCTCATCCCCAGCCACGTCTGGGGTTCCGCTGTTGCTATTATCGTTTATGATATAACAACAAGTGGGTGCTGTGGGACTTCATGCATTGGCGGCGTGGGAAGTGGGGCTAGGAGGAACCTCTCCTCCTCAAAATGGCGGCCTCCCCGTCCCTTTTCCTTAGAGATCTCGGCACCTCCTACCAGCCGGGCAGGTGGACAAAAGGTGTCTGGACAGAATGAGATGGGAGATCGTCATCATGTCGGTAGGGAGCGAGAACGATCTGGGCCACAAGAGGGGAGAGGACTTGGGATACCCGGGCTCTGGACAGGCTAGCTGTGCTGGGAGTCGCTCGGGGCTCGGCCCAGGGGAGACCAGAAGCAAGGCTACCATCCAGCGGTGCATATATTGGAAACCCCTGTTCCTGAGGCACACCCCACTCCCCCCATGTCACCCCCCCCCATCTGTCTGGCCTATCCAGGCAAGTTACATCACAGGAGGGAAAACAGGGAGCCCGAGATATGAATGTCATGTTCATTGAGACTCGAACCCAAACCAGACCCAACATCAGACAGGTAACAGCCATCTAGTTCTCTCTCCATTTCAGCCCACCGTGGGCTGCTTGGAGTTTACCGTAAAGAGGAGAAAGCTCAGGCTCCAGCTCTGTCTCAGATGGAAAGCCCTTAAACTCAGCAGCCTTTGTCCACATACGGTCTCCCAGATCCCACTGGCCTTTCCCTGGAGGTGGCACTCCCGGGCAAACCCCAAGCATAGCTATCTGGGCAGAGAGCTCTTCCCGAGAGGGGCTCCCCTACTTCCGGGCATGCCTAGTGGAGCGGATCTGCTGCCCAGGCCTGCGAGGGGGCCCAGAAGGAGGGATGGGGGGAGGGGCGACAGGAAGGCAGCTAAGGTTACACGGCCAGGGTCAGGGAGCTGACAAGATCCGACTTTGGGCACCCAGGGAGGAGGAGAAACTACAACTGACTTGACTCACTTGAGCTTGGCTCCCCGGCCCACCCCTAACCTCCATCTGCCTCCCACATCCCCTTCCGCCCGTCCCTAACCTGACACAGCCACCCTGCCCCTGCTGGGCCTCCCCTCCGGGTCTGGTCTGGCCGCCCCCTCGAGGCACCCGACGGCCCGGAAAGCTTGGAGCGCGCCCAGAGCTGCAGGTCAGGGGGGACTCTCCCACCGAGCTGGCCCCTCCCTCCCTGGCAGCCCTCGGCTTTTTGGAGCGGCCAATCACAAAGGGCCGCATAGATGGGGCCGTCCGTGGGACCAATAGGAGCGAGCCATCGAGGCTCCCCCTGGGGCTGTGGGGAGGGGAAAAGCCGGCGCCGCGGTTCCGCCACAGCGGATCCCACTCTCGGTCCCCGGGCCATCGGGCCTCTCTAAGCCTTGAACTTTAGCCTTGTTGTTCCCCCCTCCCCCACCGCCCGGTCTGTCGTGGGCCGGATTGGCCCGAGTCCTCCTTCCCCATAAGCCAGCGCTGCTCCTAGACCAAGCGTGGCGGGAGGAAGAAGAAGGCTGCCTTCAGCAGAATGGTGCCAGTGCGGGCCTTGCCGGGCCAGCCCCCTTCCACTGTCAACTCGAGACCTGGGGGGGGCGCTGTTCCAGGCCGAGAGAGAGCGCTGGGGAAGTTAAGGGAAGGAGGTCCAGGAGCCGGTGAGGCTTAGGCTTAGGCTTAGACTTGGGGCGGCCGGAGCAGCTTCCTCTGCGCCGCGCAGCTCTAGAATCACCCCCTCCTCCTCCCCATTTAAGCTGGGCACAGCCAGGTGGCGCAGTCAACACCGTGGCCCATGGCCGGCCGGGCTGCAGCCAGCCGTGCCCAGGAATGGGATGAGCAGCTGGCCAGGCCCGGAACCTTCGCGGAGGTGGTACCTCCTCGTTTCCAGAATCCCCAAAGGGGCCCCGTGCTGTGGAAGGACGAAGGTGTGGGAAAGGACTCTGTGTGCTGGCGCCACCTGGCGGGGAGAGCCTTACTTTCTGTCCCCGGTCACAAACCTTCAGGGCCAAGTTGACCTTGGAGATGTCATTGGAAAGCGGGGCACAGCTTTGTCAGGGCAGAGAGCCTGCCTTCTTCCTCTCTCCTCGCCCAGAGGGCAGATCATGTGCTTCACAACCTCAAATACCAGCACTCCTGGGACTGGAGGGGGCCAGCAAGCCTGCAGGCTTGGGCTAGTATGCCTTCCAAGGCTTTCTGATGGGGAGATGGGGGCGGGGCGGTGCTTAGCCGCCCAATGAGATCTGCTCTTGACCAAGACCAGAGTACCCCGAGCGCCCTTCCTGCTGCCTTTGCCCAAAGCCGGGTATCCGGGAAAGCATTCGGTCCTTTCCTTGACATAAGTCCCTTGGAGTGTAAGCATCTTGGGGGGTGAGGGGAAGAGAAAGGGGAAGGAGACACCGAGAGAGAGAGAGAGAGAGAGAGAGAGAGACAGACAGACAGACAGACAGACAGACAGAGACAGAGAGAGAGAGAGAGCGCGCGCTGTGCTAATGTCATCCCTGCTGCTGATCCTCCCAGGACCCCAAAGTAGCAGCAGTCTCACATACCTCGACCCCAAGGGTGCATTCAATAATGGGATGAGGAGAGTGATGCAGGAACCTGTGGCCAGCTAACCTTCTTTTAAATTTTCTTCCCATTGTTACATGATTCTTGTCTCCTTTCCCTCTTCCCGGTGCCCTCCTGTAGTTGACAAGCAATTCCTCTGAGTTACACACGTGTTATCACTCAAATCCTATTTCCATATGATCCATTTTTGTAATAATCTTTTCAAACCCAAGCCCCAAATCATATACCCATATAAACAAGTGATAAATCATGTTTTCTTCTGGATTTCTACTCCCACGGTTCTTTCTCTCCATGTGAATACATTCTTTCTTTTTTATTTTTTTTTTTTAAACCTTCACCTTCCGTCTTGGAGTCCATACTGTGTATTGGCTCCAAGGCAGAAGAGTGGTAAGGGCTAGGCCATGGGGGTCAAGTGACTTGCCCAGGGTCACACAGCTAGGAAGTATCTGAGACCAGATTTGAACCTAGGACTTCCGGTCTCTAGGCCTGGCTCTCAATCCACTGAGCTACCCAGCTGCCCCCTACATTCTTTCTCATAAATCCCTCAAGACGGTCCTGGATCATTGCACTGCCATTAGTAGTAGCAAAGTCTATCACATTGGATCATCCCACAATGTTTCAGTAATTGTGTACAGTGTTCTCCTGGTTCTGCTTATTTCACTCTGCATCAGTTCATGGAGGTCTGTAAATGTTAAAATGAATGGTTTGGCTAAATATATGAAAATTATAAATCTTTTATTTACAAAAGAGGTGGAAAGAGTGAAAGCAAAGGAATACAAAAGGGTAGAGAAGATATTAACCTATCTAACTAAATATTGTTCCAGTGCCTGACTTAGCCAGGACCTGTTAACCTTCAAAAAGAATTAAACTCTCTCTAGAAGACAGGAAGGGAAAGCCAGCTATCCACTCACCCAAGTTCCCTCCAAGAGGCAGTTCAAGACAATGACCGGAGCTGAAGGTGACTCCTGAGGCCAACTTTCTTCTTTGAGCTGAACTTCTTCTTGAAGCCAACTCCTTTCTTGGAGTCATCTCTCTTCTTAGAGTCCACTCCCCTAGCCTCAGAAATTCAGGGCCTTTTATAGTGGCTTCCTGTCTCCTCCCCTCTTCGCAGGAGCCAATCACAGCTTCCAAATTGCCTAGCACTTCCCAGGGGGCAGTGTTTGTAGGAATCAATTCGAACCTTCTGAAGGGGTGAATACTCATCAAAAGGGTTCACAGTTTCCGAGGGTATGAACAAGTTTCTGACTGTTTGAGTTGGAAAAAACAGTGGAACTCTCTAAGTATCTTGCTGGCTTCTCACCTAACACTAGGTAAGGTGTGAATTCACTAAGTCAGTGATGGGCAAACTTTTTAAAGAGGGGGCCAAAGGAAAGGAAATGCTATCTGTCAGTCTGTTTCTAAGGCAACTCTTTTGAAGTTTCATTGTATTGTATCCTACTAATTGTATTCGTCAGATTGGGAATAATGTCGCATGCCGGATAGAACATTTTAGGGGGCCACATCTGGCCCGCGGGCCATAGTTTGCCCATCACGGCACTAAGTGATTTGTGAGCTCTTCCACCTAGTTCAAGCTTGTGTTGATTCAAAGTTATTGTTAACCAGTGTTAACTCCACCTAGGCGAGAGGATAAAGGATTCCCTTTCACAAGTGCAAACTCAAAGAGAACAAATAATTCCCTTTTACAATCCCTCCTGTGATTATTTGGGAGACTAGTCTTCCCAATGAATCATTTTACATAACTATCTTGTATCTAAAGATCTTCTAGCTAAAGGTGCATACAATATTCAATAGTTAGAGATAAGAGGGAAATAAAAGAGAGAGAGCAAGAGCAAACCAGTGTTTGCTAGGCATATCAACAATAAGCCAATTAGGGGGGCAATCCCCTGTGGCATGCAAGTTTACATTCAAAATACTTGGGTTCAACCCCGCAAAGTTCAATCAGTTATACTCCAAAGTTTGTGCTGGATCTTCTGATGCCGTGGAGGTTTTCTTCAGCCATCTTCATGGTGCCTTCTTCAAACAATTCATCTTCTAGATTCAGAGAAGGTGAAATATTGTATACACCTGTAGTTAGAAAATTTTTAGAGGTAAAAGATGATTATGTCAAATGATCAGTTTGGGAGACTAGTCTCCCAAATGATCATGAGGGGGTCTGTGAAGATGGAATTAACTCTTCCCTGCCCATTTTCAGATTTAATCAGCAAAAGTGTACATACCCCACTTAATCCTTAAATGGGGAAGGTCTGTGACCTATGCGTGCACTAGTGGGTGATGAATCAGAATCAACTGACTGACCCCTGGGCAGTCCTAAGCAAAGCTTTAGCTGTAATTGGTACACGTAAAGTGGGAGGAAGACACAGGAAGTGATGAAAGGAATGGTCTTTATAAATGGCAAGAGCTTCCTATGAAAAAGGTCTTTTTGCCTTCAACTTGACCCTAGAGGAACTCTGGCTGAGGACTGAGGACTGCTTTCCCTTAGAACAACCCCGTGGGTGAGTGAAAAAAGCTGACTTCCTTCCTTAGCTTTCCTAGAGATATTAGCCTCTGGAAGGGACCCTTGTCTGGGAGGAGGCCTTGTGGCTAAAACCCTTGTTAATTGACCTTTAGCCAAAAAGCCTACTCTTTTGCCAGAGTAAAGCCAGGGCTTGAGCACATAGTCTAGCTTGTTAAGCTAGATCTCTTACTCTGCCCTCTTCCTGATTTTCTTACTTTCACTTTTTCTCTATTTATAAATAAATCTCTAAAATATCATTTGGAATTAATTAGATTCCTGGCAACTGTACTCTTATATATTCAGTCCAACCATATATTTACCATTTACAGGTCTTTCCAGTATATATAGGAATCAAGTGGTTCACCATTCCTTATAGCACAATACTATCTCATCACCATCAGATACCATAGTTGGTTCAGCCATTCCCCAATCGAGGAACAACCCCTCATTTTCCAATTTTTTGCCACCACCAAAAGTGCAGCTTTAAATATTTTTGCACAAACACATCCTTTCCCATTTAAAAAAATCTCTTTGTGATACCAATCTAGTAGTGGTATTCTAGCTACCATTCTCAGGATTTTAATGTCCTTGGCTTTACCACCATTGGGTGCATTTTGGGTGCTCATAACTTGAGAGGTCTTTCTATCATGGCAAATAGCCTAAAGCCTCATTGTGGGAAGACATGGCAAGTGTGCAGAGCTGGCACCGGGAGGAGGTGGGGGTACTGCTCTGTTCCCTCTCTTCCCAGAGCCCGAGGACATTTTTTTGTATGTTCAACCCCTCTGTCCAGGGGCCCAAAGCACTTTCTCCTTCAGCAATCTCTGATAAGGGGGGGGGGGGGAGGAATGGGGTATCACAGACAGCTTGAATTTGCCCAACTTGTTAAAGGTTCACCAACGCTGGCCTAAAGAATCCATCATAGCCAGCAGGCAGCCAGTGAGGGGAATGAGCACTGCCCTCCCCAGCTTCCCTTTTGCCCTTCCCAAATGAATCCCCTTTGTTCAGGTTTACAGCGCAGGTGGGCAGGAAACCAGGTTTTTGTGTAGCTGGCTCCAGCTGTGAAAGAGGAGAACAAGGGAGCAGGGCTATGAAGGGAAAGACAGTAGAGGCAAAGGTGGGATCTGTGTTGACCCCACTAAGCTTATGCTAGCCCAGTGTCATCAGATGTCGAAGAAGGTACACTCGGCCTCCTAGAAGTACCCAAAATGGAAGCAGCAACCCAGTGGCCACCTAGAGACCCTTAGCCACCATGCTAGTAGTGGGGCTGTCAAGGCAGCAGGCAGGCAGTCTAGTCTCCGTGGAGCCCCAGGATGAATGTGAACTGTCCTCAGAATGGAAAGCTCCTGATTCAGTCAATCAAACAGGAGCTCTTCAGTAGAGTCGGCCAGAGTCTGTGCTATATCTAGGGTGACTTTCCTCCCTCCTAACCATGGTGAGGTGAGTGCAACTTGACCACTCCTGCTCATTACAAAGACTTTCACCCCCTCCTCCCTCCCCGCCTCCAATGCAGCAGCCACCAGCATCAAATGATAAGTCATCTCAACGGTAATCCAGATTTTCCTTTTATTTCTCTAGGGATGGGGGGGAGGGGGCGAGAGGTTCAGGGAGGGAAGAAAGGTGAAGTTTCCATTGGGTTTCCTGTCTCAGATCAATGCTGGCACAGAGGAAGGGGATTCTCCCCACCCTGAAAACGTTCCCTTGCCTTTACTAGGCCTGAAGCCCATCTAGAAAATGAAGAAAAGTGCAGTGTAAGCCAGGGCAGTGCAGGCTGAGGTCTGGTTCAGTGCAGGCTTTC
Organism: Gracilinanus agilis; assembly: GCF_016433145.1. Classification (NCBI taxonomy): domain Eukaryota; kingdom Metazoa; phylum Chordata; class Mammalia; order Didelphimorphia; family Didelphidae; genus Gracilinanus; species Gracilinanus agilis. The sequence goes on along the minus strand of NC_058136.1, from coordinate 61,348,697 downwards.
CCAGGCGCTTCCTATGTCAGTCAGGTGTTCCAGGTCGAGTTTACATGCAGGGGATGGGTGTAGCTCCTAATGCACAGTCCTCTCCTTCTGGCGATGGTAGTCTAGGGAGGAGAAAAAACCACTGGAAGGCAGGGTACTGTTCTCTCCAGGGAGAGAGACTGCCTCCCCCTCTCCTCCTGGTTTCTAGTGCTAAAGAGTTCGAGAAGCCAGGCCCCTTGGCAATTAGAAACAACTAGAACAAGTGTCTCCAGAGCCAAAGGCCTGTGACTCCTATACTTACTGTAGGGGAAGAATCGGACCCGCATGCTGATCTCCCGGGCTGTCTTCAGGATCTCCACAGCCTGAAATGTAGAAAAAGCTGAACGAAAGGAGAAGCACGGGCAGCAAGCACCCCTCCCCCCAAGTGCAGCCAGGGGCTCCTCTTTCCATACCCTGGGTGCACCCCTCATACCTTGCTATGTTCAATGTCTTGGAAATCTACTTCATTCACTGCCAAGACCTGGTCTCCTTCCTGTAGTCCTGCCCGGTGTGCATCTGAGTCAGGAATCACCTGCCAGGAGCACGAAAGCTCCATATGACTGGGGTAGGGAAGACAGCCTGACCCACAGAAGGGGGAGCTGCTTTAGCAGTGAGGGGGGCTGCACTGAGAAATGGGTCTGCCATCAGTTAAGCCAACTGGAACTCTACTCTCAATGACCTACCTTGGAGATGAAGATACCCAGCTGGGAGGCCTTTCCCCCACGGATGTTAAAACCCAACTGTAAGACAAGAATCCAATGAAAGAGGTCAAACAGAGAAGGGGCTCTAGACAAGAGCTTCCAGTCCCATCAAAGCGCAACAAGAAAGTTTCCTTGTGTCTTGTAGACAGGGGAAGCAAAAGAAGTGCTGAGGGCATTTCAAGTCTCCCAGATCAGAGGAGGAATAGCGCCTGTCTTGCATTTTGTAAACTTCAACCCCAGGCCCGGCTCCAAGCAAACACTCAAATTTGGCATAAGGAAAGGCTGCTCCACAGGCTCACCTGGGCTCCAGGGGGCTTCTTCAGTGTGATAGTCCGAGGCAGGAACTGGGTCAATTCATTGTTGTAGTCTGGGTGGTAGACCCTCTGCAATACATAGCCCACCCCCCAGGAATCACACTCCCTTTCCAGGGGTCTTCCCTCTGTTCTACTTCCAGGTCACTCTGGAGCCAGGACAAGAGAGAGCAGCCATTGGCTTTGGCACAAGGAGGTTCACCAACATCACCCAGCTGAGCAGGCAAATGGTAGCCCTCTGGGTTCTACATTTTTGGAACGCCCTGCAAGGGACAGGTCAGGCGGGAATTAGACTATGTAGGACACTTGAGAATCGTTTCGATGGGCTCTCCCCAGGGGAGGAACGCACTGGAGATTGAGAAAGTGCGATGCCAAGAGGCCTTTATGGAGGGTTCCCAAGTAGGCCAGTGAGGTGGATCAGCTTCATTCTATGACTTACCCTACAATCACTTCTCTGTTCTCCTTGGAAGGAAGAGTAGCCTCGCTGACTCTGTTCTATCCTCCAGGCACCCTCCCCATTTACCTACTCCTCCCACCGCAGAAGAAATGGACAATAACACACCTCATGAGGAGGAATCCAGGCTGGGGGATTCTCATAGGGGGGCAGGAAGACCACCGGATAATCATCATAAGGAATCTGGCCTTCCATGTCTGGAGAGGGGCTGAAGGGCACAAACATAAACTGGCATTCAATTGGGGAGGGCGAGTCAAACCCGGTCAGCTCTTGGCACCGCATAGCTAGTTGCTCGAGAGAGAAGTCGGGGCACCATCTGCCTCGATGTCCTTAACTCTAGACCGGGGCTCAGAAAGTACCTACCTCTCGCGGGTGTAGTGAGGGTTACATGTTACACAGTAGGCGCTCAAACAATGATTAGCCCCTTCCCTCCGGCTACCCCTTCAAGTGTGGAGCCCTGAGAGAGCAGTGCGTGTGGGAGGCGTGTCAAAAGGCCATCCCCGGGCACGGAGGCGTGGGCGAGGGCCAGCAAGAAGCAGGGGCAGGGCTGGGGCGAGCCAGCCTCCTTCCCCGCCATCGGTTTCACTTGGCACTTCTTCTCTGCCCCCGGGGCCCCCGACACCACTCACCCCGAGCTGCAGCCGCCTCACCTGGACTGGGGCTCCGGCGCCACCGCCAGCTTGGACTTTCGGTTGCCCGTGCCGGTGACTGAGAGCCGGAAGCGGAAGCGAAGAGGACCCCGGCAGGCGGGGAGCTCGGAAGAGCCGAGCCCAGCCCAGCCCAGCCGCCGTGTCTTCCTGGGCGGGGCGAGAGCCGGCCGGGCGCGCGCCTGCGCTCTGGGACTCGCCTCCGCCCCTGAGGCCCCGCCCCGCTGCGTCCGCCTGGAGATTGGCTGGCGCCACCCAGACCCATTTGAAACTTGGCGGTTAAAAAGTGCTGAGGCCCGAACGCAACCCAGGAGGCCTCGGGAAGGATTTCAGCTGGAAGGGTCCTCGGCAGCGGCCGGTGAGCCGCGGGGGGACGTGGCGTGGCGTCGCGGGGAGGGGGCACGCAGGAATGGGGCGGGCGCGACCCCGGAGACCCCACGGCGGAGGCGCAGGGTGGCACTGCACGGGCGGGGTGGGCTTCCGGAAGGAACTTGACGCGAGAAATGAGTCCCCGCCGCTACGGTCGCGGCTGGCAAGGCG
>NC_058136.1:61295536-61341151 GCF_016433145.1 Gracilinanus agilis | reverse complement strand
GGAACCAGGTGCAGATGAAGAGGCTTCAAGAGGCGCTGTGGCTTCTGGGAAGAGGCGGAAGGGATCCGGGAGCCCCTCCTCAGTTCAGGCTGCACCTTTCTCGTTGGCAGGATCGAAAGTTCAAGAGAATGATGAAGGAAGAGGTGAAAGGCATCCCGGTCAAGGTGGCCCTTCGCTGCCGCCCACTTCTCCCCAGGGAGCTGGAGGAAGGCTGCCAAACTTGCCTTTCCTTTGTACCTGGAGAGCCCCAGGTAAGTGGGGAGGGACTGCCTGTTTGCCGATGCCAGTGAGTGGGTCCCATCCTCACTCATCACCCATCTCATCCCTGCCTGGTCTGGTCTTGGCTCTTCCAGGTGGTGGTTGGCAGTGGCGAAAAATGCTTCACCTACGACTTTGTGTTTGATCCCTCAGCGGAGCAGGAAGAAGTTTTCAACTTGGCAGTCGCCCCTCTCATAAAGGGCATCTTTCAAGGTGAGGGAGGCCCTGCCTCAGTGTTGGGGGAATGCTCTCCAGTCACTAGAGGAGGGCCAAATTGGCCAGCCTTAGGCTGGAGATCTTTTTGAGTCTTTTTACTCCTCGGGTGGACTAGCTCTTTGTGACTGAAAACCAGAGACAGTGTTCAGAGTGGTTCCAAGTTGGTTATTGTGCTGACATTTGTTCCTCCTGTAGGTTATACCTCGACCAGTGCCAGAATGGTTGCTTCCAGTCACTTTACAAGTTGAAATACGATGTGACAAGACACTTAGGGATTTAAAAAAGAAAAAAACAGACAAAATAACTAAAGTCTTTTTTGTCAGTCAGCAAGCAATTACTACATTCTTTTTAGGTTTTCGAAGGGTTGACCTCCAAGAGACATTGAGAGATCATGCATTGGAACTCCATCCCTTTACAGATGAGGAAACTGAGGCATGCCGAGATCATAAATGACTTGACTATAGTCACATAGTCAGTTAATGGGAGTCCTAGGACTAACTCCAAATTAGAAGGGCCCTCACAGGCCATTTAGTCTAGCCCAAACCTGGCATCCCCATTTGCTTGAAGATCTCTAGTGTGAGGGATAATGCTGTCTCTTGGAGCAGCCCACTCTTGGAATAACTCTCCTTATTAGAGAATTCTTTACTCCTCAAACTCAAATCTCTAGTCTCTGGGTGACTTCTTGTTCTGATAGCCCTCATGTGTTCTCAAATTGCCTCCTGCCTCCCCTTGGTTGACACATAATCTGGAGATCTTTCTTTCTCCCCCACTAGGTCGCTCCTCTAGATTTCTTCAGCTTCTCGCTGTCTTCCTTCCTAAAATGGCATGTCCTGAGGATGTCCTGGGCAGAGCTGAGGACAGAGGGGACTGGCTGTCACCTCAGTTCTGGGTACTCTGCTTGGTGAAGCAGCCTACTAGGTGGCTACCATATCACCCACTGACTTGTCTTGACCTTACTATCCACCAAAATCCCCAGCTCTTTCAGATAAACTACTGTCTACTCCTACAGCATCCTTATTTTATTTTATTCTATTTGTATTTTTATTTATTAATTTATAACATTTCTCCATGGTTATAGGATTCATGTTCTATCACTCCCCTCCTCACTCCCCCTCCCACAGCCCACTCACAATTCCACTGGGTTTTATGTGTGTCATTGATCAAGACCAATTTCCATATTATTAATATTTGCATTAGAGTGTTCATTTTGAGTCATTATTCCTAATCATATCCCCATCCACCCATGTGATCAGGCAGTTGTTTTTCTTCTGTGGTTCTGCTCCCACAGTTCTTTCTTTGGATGTGGATAGCGTTCTTTCTCATAATTTCCTCAGAGTTGTCCTGGGTCATTGCATTGTTGCTAGTAGAGAAGTCCATTACATTCAATTTTACCACAGTGTATCCATCTCTGTGTACAATGTTCTCCTGGTCACTCTGCATCTATTCCTGGAGGTTGTTCCAGTTCGCATGGAATTCTTCCAGTTCATTATTCTTTTGAGCACAATAGTATTCCATCACCAACAGACACCGCAGTTTGTTCAGCCATTCCCCAATTGAAGGGCATCCCCTCGTTTTCCGGTTTTTTGCCACCACAAAGAGCATGACTACAAATATTTTTGTCCAAGTCATTTCCCTTATGGTCTCTTTGGGACATAAACCCAGCAGTGGTATGGCTGGATCAAAGGGCAGGCAGTCTTTTAGCACTCTTTGGGCAGAGTTCCAAATTGCCATCCAGAATGGTTGGATCAATTCACAACTCCACCAGCAACAGCATCCTTATTTTAGAGGATCATAGATTTAGGAATGGAAGGGAGCATAAAGGTTAAGCTCAACCTCCTGATTTTACAGGTGAGGAAACAGGCTGAGAGGTTAAATGACTGGCCCGGGATCACAAACATAGCTCATTTGTGTTTGATATGAATGCCCCAAACTTTAGGTGCTCTTCCCTCTCTACCATGCCACACTGCTTCATACTTTAGAAGGTGATTTTTTTAAACCCAACTATAAGACTTTGTTTATCCCTATTCAAGTTCATATTACTGGGTTTGGCTCAACCATCCAGCCTTTCAAGATTTAGCAGAGCCTGACTGTCGTCATCCTGTGTATTAGCTGTCACTCCTGAGCCTCGCCTTCCTAGCTTCTTAGTCTCCTCCATTCCCATGAGCTACTCAGAGAGGTCGTAAACATCAAATGAGTTCATACGTGTGAGAAGTGCTGCAAACCTTCCAGCATTCCAGAAATGCTGTTAGGATGCAGCTGGTGGACAGATCACTGGGCCTGGAGTCTAGGAGCCCTTAATTCTAAGCTCGCAGCACTGGCTAGGTGACCCTGGTCAGATTACTTCACTCAGCCATGATTTCTTCCATTGTAAAAGGGAGGTGATAATAGCACCTGCCTCCCAGGGTTGCTGGGAAGATCAAATGAGATAGTGAATGGAAGGCACTTTGCTACCCTTAAATGTTGGCCATTATGATAGGTGATTGTTGTTGTCTGAGACTTCAGTGTATTTATCATTGTGCCTAGATTCCAGTCATGGGTAAACTATCCTGCAGCCCAGAGCCAAGCCCATATTCCCAGGACCTTCCACTTCGGGTCTCTTTCCAAGGTGGTCGTTGGAATCTGTGAATGACAACTCTGGCCCGTTCATGTGGTTCAAACTCCTGATAACAGTACTGCTGTCTAGCTCACAACTGTCCATCTCTCCCGAGGCAATAGGAGGAAAGAATTTGTCAAATATTTTCCTTAAATCCTGGCAAACTATTATGTCTGGCAGTCCCTTGATCTACTAGAAGAATAATTGTTAAAAGAGAAATGCGGTTAGTCTGGCATCTCTCAGGAAACCTTGGGATCATTCTCCTGAAACACAGCAGCCTGACATGAGCCCAATAACCCGTGTGGGTTTAGCAGGGCCAAGGACAGAGGAGATGTCGCCTATACGTGCATACGTGCACAAGTGCTGGGTTCTTGGAGTCTAGATGCAGCCTAAAATGATATTAGTTTTTTCATCTAAGCTTCAACTCAAGAGCAGCTACTTGTTCTTATCTTTTCAATTTGGGGGTTCAAGTCCCTAATATCTTCTGCTTTGTGTGGGCCCTTAAGGCTTACAAAGCATTTTTCATCCCAACAAGGACCCCATTTGGGTTACAGTTAAAAAGCCAGTCATGGAGGAGTAATGCCACTGTATTAAGGTTGTAGCCAGCAAGTGGCAGGGCTGCAGATTGAACACAGGGCAGGCCCTCTGACTCCAAATCCAGCTCACCTTCCTCTGCTTGCCATGGGATTGGTAACAGGAGTTGTTCTGTTCCAGTTGTGAAAGAAGGCTGCCACTGGGATCCGTAGCACAGCTAGGAGACCTGAGAGGCTTCCTGTGGTAGGAGAAGCTTGTTCACACTGGTGGAGTCTGGGAGATTTCTGCCTGGTGGAAGTATGTCAGTGGTTTGGCTTTTTGGGTTAGAGAATACCATTCTTTTTAGCATTGCCAATTGCATTGCTTATATTCTATCAACTTAGAAAAACAGATTTGGGTCTCATGATTTTGATTTTTTTTTTTAACCCTTAACTTCTTTGCATTGGCTCCTAGGTGGAAGAGTGGTCAGGGTGGGCAATGGGGGTCAAGTGACTTGCCCAGGGTCACACAACTGGGACGTGTGTGAGGCCAGATTTGAACCTAGGACCTCCCGTCTCTAGGCCTGACTCTCAATCTACTGAGCTACCCAGCTGCCCCCTGGGTCTCATGATTTTGAAAAGCAGCAAGCTGACCAAGAGTTTAGTCTATATGGGGATTCTGTTTAAGTGAGCGCACGATCTACCTGGATATGTCTTTTCAGCTAAGGGGATTATTAATAACAAATTCATATTAGGCTTCCTTCCTCTTTTGCATGGCTTCTGAAATTTAATTACACTCTTATTACTCGAACCCAGGGTTTCCCCAATTAGGGGTAGAAAAGGCCTCGATGTTTTTGAGACTAGACTACCTTTGCTTGGTTTTTGGCTGGCAGAGCGATGATGGAATTATTGGGTTCTAGTGCAGATAGGCCAGCATATTTGTAGAATGAAAAGGTTTTGAGAACCTCGATGTGTGTGATCTCTCTCTTTTCTGCCTAGGGTATAATGCAACTGTTCTGGCCTATGGACAGACTGGCTCTGGAAAAACCTTTTCAATGGGAAGTGCTTATACTGCAGCTCAGGAGAACGAGCCAACAGTTGGAGTCATCCCTCGGGTCATTCAGCTCCTTTTCACTGAAATGGACAAGAAGGTGGACTTTGAATTTCTCCTGAAAGTGTCTTATCTGGAGGTAAGTCATGGATCTTCTGGCTCTCCTCAACCAAGACGAGTTTAACTTCAGGGGTGGTTCAAATGATAATGTATACGCCTTAGAAAAGCGAATTGGGCAAGGAGTGACAATGGCTGCATGGAAGCAGTGTGGAACAATGGAAAGACTCCTCACTGGCTCTGGAATTAGAGAACTTGAGTTCAGATCCTATTCTCTCTGTCTCGTTGTCCCAGTTTTGCCACGTCCCCTCCAACATTTATCGCTTTCCTTTACTGCCATATTGGCCAATCTGATAGGTGTCAGGTGCTACCTCAGCATTGTTTTCGTTTGTATTTCTCTAATCAAGAGAGATTTAGAACATTTTTTCAGATGATTATTGATGGCTTTGATTTCTTCCTCTGAAAACTGCTTGTTCATATCCTTTGACTGTTTGTCTACTGGGGAATGGCTTGGATTCTTATACATTTTACTTTATGAATTTGAAAAATTAGACCTTTATCAGCAAAATTTGTTATAAACATTTTTCCCGGGCTTGTTTTTCCCCCTCTAATTTTGGTTACATTCTTCTTTTTTTTGTACAAAAGCTTTTTAATTTCATATAATCAAAAGTATTCATTTTCTATCTTATAATACCCTTACCTCATTTGGTCACAAATTCTTCCCTTCTCCAAAGATCTGCCAGGCAAACTATCCAGTGTTCCCCTAATTTAGTTGTGGTATCACTCTTTATATCTAAATCCTATATCCATTTTGACTTTATCTTGGTATAGGGTATAGGGTCTATACCTAGCTTCTGCCATGCTGTTTTCCAATTTTACCAACAGTTTCTGTTAAATAGTGAATTCTTATTCCAAAAGCTGGGGTCTTTGGGTGTATCAAACACTAGGTCAAATTGGACCTTTAAAAGGTCTTGTTAATTTGTTGTTCAGTCATCTTTCGGTTGTGTTTGATTCTTTGTGACCCTACTTGGGGTTTTCTTGGCAAAGAGACTGGAGTGGTTTGCCTTTTCCTTCTCTAGCTCATTGGACAGATGAGGAACTGAGGCAAGAGGGTGAAGTGACTTGCTCAGGGCCACACGGCTAGTAAGTATCTGAGGCCATAATTGAACTCTGGAAGATGAGTGTGAATCTCTCTGATTTCAGGCTCAGTATTTTATCCACAGCATCTCCTAGTAGCCCTCAAAAGATCTAATGTTGGGACAGCTAGGTTGTTCAGTGGATTGAGAGCCAGGCATAGAGATCCTGAGCTGTTACCTGGACATGAGCTATTTGAACTTCTCTTGTATGAAAGTGTCGTTTGCCCCCTTTGATCTCCTAAGTATCTAGGGGTGTGCAAAGGAAGGACATTTACCTTTCTTCCTACCTGCATACCTGGCATGAGCCTAAACTTGACCTGCAGCCTAGGACAGGACAAAGGGAGCCAGGAGGTTATAAAAAGGGTTAAGCAGGAAGCTCATACTCTCTGTCTCTGGCTTTCTGTCAAGGAAATCTCCGTGCTGGGGTCTGCTGGAGCAGCCACATGAAAAATTAGAGTAGGGTCTCTTTTCTTTCTTGCTCTCATCTTTTACCTATCCAAGTAATCCTAATAAAATTTGATTGAAATATAAGGACCGGATTCCCATTTTAATCTAACAGGGGATAAAAGCAGCAATGAAGGTGGTAGCTCCTGGCACCAAAGAGCTGGATTGCGGGGCACCTTTCCACTCTATTCTTTTATATCTGTCTGCTTGCTCTTTGACTATAAAGAAAAATCTTAGCTTATAAATTATCTTTTGGGGAAAGCGAGGTGGAACCCGGCCTAGAAATGGGGAGGTCCTGGGTTCCATTCTGGCCTCAGACACTTCCTAGCTGTGTGGCCCTGGGCAAGTCACTTAACCCCCATTGCCTAGCCCTTACTGCTCCTCTGTCTTAGAACCAATGTGCAACATTGATTCTAAGATGGAAGGTTTGTTTTGGTTTGTTTTTGGTTTTGGTTTTAAATAAACAAATAAATGCATTATCCTTTAGTATGAAAATGAAATCTCTGGAATGTAATTTTTGATTTTGAGGCTATTATTGTTATTTGGGAAAATGGATCTCCCTATCTGACCCAGACTAGGGGTGCATCAGCCAAATGTCACCACTAATCCCCGAGGGATCTTTGACTCTCTCTGTTTCTAGCCCCTTCTTAGGAAGCCTGGTTCCTCCAGGCCCACTTATTCTCTTGGGGCGGGGTATATTGTAGTCACCTTAGCGCACTGCATCTCAGAGCTCCTGGGCCTCCCCTGAGCACAGACACCACCATCCAGGCCTAGCCCAGAGAGACAGCTTTGATGTTTTTCATTTCTTGTTTTTAACAGATCTACAATGAGGAAATTCTAGACCTTCTGTCCCCATCTCGAGAGAAATCCTCACAGATAAATATACGGGAAGATCCTAAGGAAGGAATAAAGGTAAATTGCTTTCTCTTTGTGATGGTAACCCTTCTACGTGCCTAGTGTGTGTAAGGTACGTTACAAGTGCTGCTGGAGATGCAGAAATCAACATTCAACTGTCCCCACCCTATATAAGTGACTGTGAGCATCACACCTCCAAATTCTTGTAGCCCCTATTTCCTTGAAACCAGGGTATGCTAAGTATATTTCTGGATGGAAACTTTTGGGGGTAGAGGCACGGAAGAGAGAAAGCCACATCTAAGAGTTCTCTTAAGGATTCCCATTCCTATTTATATCCATGTGGATAGCGAAGTATTCGGTGAGGACTTGCTTAGAATCCAGAAGCTTAGGGAGTGTCATGTCACTTGCTTAGGGAATCCAGAAGTAGAAGTCATATTTCTTGCCCTCAAGTAGTTTAAAGTCTGATCCGGAGAGGTCAGACATCTCTGAAATGCTTTGGATCATTGCCTTTTATTTAGTGTTATATTGGCAATAAATCCTCAAAGAGATCAATGAGTATTAGCACAGTCAGGAAAAGCTTTATGGGAGAGGCCTAAGTTGAATTCAGCCTTCCAAAGATGAGTAGAGTTTGTAGATGAGGCCATTCTAGGCCGAGAATGTAAGATGTGGACAAGTCCTACCCCCTTGCCTCATTGTGGCATGGAGGCTGTGTCAGTGGAACATACGCTCAGACATTTTCTACCAAACTGAAAACACTTGGAGGTGGACCAGCCTAGTTAGGTAGGGAAGGGCTCATCACCAGCAGGCTGGCCACCAGGTGATGAATTATTTGGCCATGGCAACCCATGAAACAGATGAAACTACATTTTTGTGAGACCCCCTTCTCCTTCCGCGGTGATGGTGGCGGAGTGGCGTGAAGCGGGGCAGAGGGTGCTAAGAATCCCCATTTTAGACTATATATAAGCCATTAATTTAACCGTTGGTACTCTAAACATAAACTCTTTGTCCGACAACCAATGTGTTGAAGTACTCCTGGAGGAACTGGATTGTATCAACATTGATGTTTTTGCTATAAATGAAACCAGAAGACCTAAAGAAGCGGCATCTCCATGGCCAGACCACTTGGGCTCTGCTTGGAGTGAATAAAGGAATCGTTGGAGTGAGTTTCATTGTGTGCCCAAAGATAAAAAGCAAAATTCTCCTTTTGCGGAATACTTGTGTAATCTCGCCTTGCATTGTTCATAACAAGCATAAGCCAGAAGACCAACATAAAGATAATTGCAGCTTATGTGGCAAGATCTGTTGCAAAGGATGAAGCAGAAAGACTCTATGAAGGACTTGACAAGATTCCGCAAACTAAGTTTCCACATAGGTCAGGATACTAGGTGTAGGGCAAAAACATCGCCTCCCAAAAGACTGCCAGTTTCACAACACCTAATAAAGGGCTAGTTCCATGCGTGGCAATCATTTCCAAATCAGCTGTCTGTAGTTAGACCTTGGGTTAATTGAAACAAAGGTCTGAAGCAGCACCGTGTTAGAAGAAAGGTTAACGATAAGAAAAGATTGCGTGTGATTATAACAGCTCTGATCGCTTCGAATGAACTGACACTGAGCAGCATGGAATGGACTAAAAGTCATATCTGCTCTGGTGCCCATGATGTCAGAGAGCATTTTAGCCCCCACAAGCAGTTTTTAGAAGGAGCCATAACTCTAGGCAGCAAAACATTTCTTTCGGCTTGGCATCAAGTTCATCATAGTTGAGGACGACATCTGTTTGAGTACCGGCTCATTCTAAAGCCTCTTGGAGAAAAATAACAGATGATCACAAACAGGGTTCCACAAAACATCGAAAAGAAGTGGTGGGAGAGAGGAGTTTGCAGAAAAGTTTGGCACAAGACCCAGCTAAGCCTCATCATCTTGTGAGAACTGGTAAGTGAAAATGGAAGGACAACAGCATAGAGCAGATTCGTTGAAGCAGTCAAGTACCATTGCTGACAGTGGAACCACCAGATTTAAACATGAAAACATCAGTTGGGCTAATGTTAATTGAAATTTGGGAAATGCCATTTAAAAGTATATATATATTTTTTCTATGGACACGTGGGAACTATCAAACTACATTTCCCGTGGTCCAGCGGGTTTCCGGTTCCGGTTCTTTGGGCGTGGGAATGCCTGTGTCACCACGCAGGCAACAGTTTAAAATGAGAGGAGAATCGAAAGTAAGCCCTCTTTAGCTACTCTTTGGCCAGCAGGCAGGGAAGAGAGGAGAGGTAATAATAATGGAGGAGGCGGCAGTTTTGAATTCTTACTGGCGCGTGGTCTAATGATTTATCTCTATCAGCATGGCTTTAATTAAAATACTAATTTATATATTTATATCAGTCTTCATTATTTTTTATCGTAACACTATGCAAGGAGCTAGCAAGAACTTTTAAGAAAGCGAAGCTGGATAGAGCTTTGGCACCTTCCTGGACATGTAAAGAAGACAAAACCTTCACTAGAGGAGGCATAAAAAGAATGGAGAACTCACTGTATTTATTACCAGAAAAGGGCTACTGAGCTGACTAAGCTATCGGCCTCTCAATTACATACTGCTTTCTTATCTCTGAAAAGTCTTTGAGAGTGGAGCGCACACTTGACAAGAATATCTGGATTAAAACTAGGAGAAGGGAACAAGCAGACTTTTGCTGATGACTTTCCAACAGCTTACATTTCCTGACTGAGAGCAGTAGAGAATATAGTGTCCTTTTATGTGGGTTCTGTTGATTTGAAAAAAAACAAACCCCCATTGACTTGGGAGAGCAAAACCTTGCCTTCACAACTTCCCACAGTGCATCACTTGTCTGACGTGTGTGTGTTGAGGCCACACACGCTCTCTTGATGATGCAGCTGGTCATCATTCTCAAATAAGGTGTGCAACTGGGAAAGAAATACTCATCCGAGGTGTTTTACACTGAACATCCTCCACAGGAGTTGAGTCCAAATGCAAGAGGGATTCCCCATAGACTATGACTTCCTTTTCAGGGATAACATTGCTCTGATTGTATCAAGCCTTCAGATAGGATAGCAGGCTGGTCTGGTAATCCATACCTAGCACCCAGATAAGCATTTGGATGAACAGTCCATTGACTTAGTCCACAGTATAGACACTTTGACCAGGCAATGCAAATTAACAGTGAGTGGCAGGGCCTAGAATTGAATAGGAGGAAAAGAACAGGCTGAATAACATTTGGGAAAGCATGTAAGACCATCTTTTCACCATCAGTATTTTCCTAACAATGCTACATGGCTGCAGAGCATAGAGTCCCACGATCCCTGAAGAATCCAGATTAAAGACAGCCCACAGGACAATGGAGAGACACCTCATGGGTACATATAGACGGGATCATATTCCCAAAGGTGACTTACACATAATGGCACAAAAGATATAATCAAAGACACTGTCTAAGCTCAGAAGAAGAGTTGGGCCAGTTATGCACTGAGAGCAGAAGATAATATATCACCCTAAGTGTTACGTTAACTTTTAACAAAATGTTCAAAGACCCCCGAGAAAGACTTCTGGCATGCCGACAGAAGAATTATGGAAGGACGTGGCCAAGAATCACACAGGATGAGAAGGCGTGGATGGGTTGTGATCTATACTGGTGAAGGGAGTACCCACATCGGATGAGATCACTGATCCATTGAAGTATGAAAGTACAAGGTACTGTGCCAAAATGCCCTGGGGCAGGGATGGGGGTGGGAGAGACAGGAGAAGGACCGAGTAGGCCTAATCTAAGTATTGAAAAAATCCTATACAAGGGCACCTAGGTAGCCCAGTGGATAGAGAGCCAGGCCCAGAGATGGGAGGTCCTGGTTTCCAGTCTGGCTTCAGACACTTCCTAGCTGTGTGACGCTGGGCAAGTCACTTAACCCCTATTGCCTAGCCCTTAACTGCTCTTCTGCCTCGGAACCAATACTACTCAGTATTGATTCTAAGAAGGTATGCATTTAAAAAAAAAAGTAGTCTACAACAAATAGTATGGGGTATTGAAAAGAGCACTGGGTTTGGAGACAGTTTGGAATCCCAGTTCTTCACCAGGAGGTGACCGTGAGACCTTGAGAAAGTCACTTTGCCTTGTTGGACTTTGCACTAGCTATTATAAAAGCTAGCTATAGGACTAGATGATTCCTAATATCTCCTGGCTCTCAGGCCTCTAATCCTGTGAAGATTAGATGAATGACACAAATGAATATTTGTAGGAGGAAAGATCACTTTTTCTTGAGGTTAGGAAAGGAGCAGAGTGCTAGGTAGGACTTTGAGAACTAGGCTTAGAAATGAAATGTGTGGAAATGCCCCCTGCAGTTTGGGTTGGGGACTTCAAATGCTTAACCTCCTTGCCTCTACCTCCCACCCATCCCAAATAATTTTTATTGGATAGAAATGTGCTCAGAGACGTTTGGGGGCACTGAATTAGATAGCAGAGTCATACAGTCCACTCTGTACCTGAACAAGAATCCCTTTTGTGATCTATGCAGCCTTTCCCCGAAGACCTCTAGGAACCCACTTCTCCTGGTGCCACCTGTTCTACTTGTGGCTAGCTGTTACTCCTAAGAAGATCTCTCTGTCAAACCGAGATTGACCTTTTTTGCATTTCCTACCTATTGATTCTCGTTCTGGCCTCCGGGGCCAAAGCTCAATAAGTCTCATCCCACATGACTACACTTCAGAGACAATTATCCCAACTCTCAAATCTGTGACTCTCCACCCCCCCCCCACCTCCCGCCCCACCCCATCTTCTGTAGGCTAAACACCTCCAGTTTTTTTTCAACGAAATCCTCATATGGTATGATCTCGCAGTGTAATTTCTCCTAAGGACCTTCTGGATGCTAGGACTCCCAGGTATTTAGGCAAGGATTGAAGGGATTAGGTTTGGGTCAGATCAGGCATTGAGTCAGGATTCTAAGTACCCAAATAATCAATAAATTGAGTTTTTAAGTGCCTACTATGTGCTGGGGGGTTGTAGATCCAAAAAGAGGCAAAGGGCAGTCCCTGCCCTCAAGGAGCTTCCAACCTGAATGATGAAGGTCAGACCTGAAAAACACTTAAACAGGCTATTCGGGTCAAAACTTTCAACCAGCAATTGGAGATATACATTTGGAGATCGGGGCTAAAGGTAAAGAATTGGGAGTTATGATAAAATCGGTCTTTATTATGGAGTTGGAAGGAACTCTAGATATAATCTAGTTCATTGATGGGCAAACTATTCCCCGTGGGCCGGATCCAGGCGTATTTTGCCCATTACTGCCTTAGGCAATATGTAGCGATTAGGGAATTGCTTAAGGCAGTGATGGGCAAACTACGCCTGGATCCGGCCCACGGGGAATAGTTTGCCCATCAATGAACTAGATTATATCTAAAGATCTAGTTCAATCCCTTCATTTTAAAGATGAGAGAACTCAGATCCAGAAAAAAAGATTTGCTTATGATGGTACAACTAACTACTAGTCATCCCATAGTAAAACTGTGGAGAAGACGGGGAAGGGCAAGAGGCCAAGTAGGGAGAAGGTGGAAAAGAGAAACAATTGTACCACATTCTTTGTCTTACGGTGTCGGGTCTAGGGGAGCTCTCAGTCAAGACTACCCTAAAACTAGAGATAATTTTCTAGCCCTAAAGAACTAGCCGTTTTGCTTTGGGGCCTCTGGTGAAGATTAGAGACCTAAGAGCATCCTGCTACCCACCTTTGTGTCTCCTAGAGTGCACAGGTCTAGGGTTCTCGCCAACTTTTGCTATTGACTCTACGGTCCTTGGCAGAAGTAATCATTAAAGCATTCGAGGTTGTATAAGTGTAAGACTTATACAACTAGCTTGTAAACTTATCCTGAGGCATAAAGATAGTACTTTCCCCTCCTCTAATCTTACTTTTCATTAGGCACTTGAGTTATCAAGGGGAAATTTTTTTCTTCCTTTTGAATTAGATCATAGGACTCACTGAAAAAACTGTTTCACTTGCCATGGACACCGTGTCCTGCTTGGAGCAGGGCAACAACTGTAGGACTGTGGCCTCCACAGCTATGAACTCCCAGTCTTCCCGATCTCATGCCATCTTCACCATCTCTGTAGAGCAGAGAAAGAAAAGTGACAAGTAAGTTTCTAATATTTGTAGTCAACATTTCGCATGTATTAACTGCTGAAGTTGAATGTGCTCAAGTAGGGACTGCTAGGTGGCTCAGTGGATGGAGAGCCAGGTCTGGAGACGGGAGGTCCTGGGTTGCAGTTTGGCCTCAGACACTTCCCAGCTGTGTGACCCTGAGCAAGTCCCTTCACCCCCATTGCCTAGCCCTTACTATTCTTCTGCTTTGGAGCTAACACTTAATATCGATTCTAAGCCAGAAGGCAAGGTCGAATTGGTATAACACTGGATGTGTTGGTAAGGTGGCGTGAGTTAGCTTTGATAGTCACTTCTTTCCAGTCAGCTTCAATGCCGCGTCTCCTTATCTTGATTACAGGAATAGTACCTTTCGTTGTAAGCTGCATCTCGTGGACTTGGCTGGTTCAGAAAGGCAGAAGAAGACCAAGGCTGAAGGAGATCGTCTAAAAGAAGGTAAGAACGTTTAAGCTCGTTATGGTAGGCAAATGTCAGAGGCCCTTAAATCCATTCCTATTGCTCCTAAGGTAAAAATAGGAAGTGGCATTTGTAGGAAGCAGGAGTAAGTTGACAGGAGATACTGGTTGACAGCAAAGGAAGCAAGTAGAATACTCACATTTTACTATGCAATGGGCTAATAACCTAAGCACCTCCTCAAACCCTCTGAACTCCATTGGACTAAATGTTTGGCACCAGCTTTCCACCTGATTTTCCTCGAGAAGTAAGTGGGACTCAAATGTTTCTCAAGACACTGTTCTTTTGCCCATTTTAGGAAAAAGAATTCTAAAGCCAGATCAATCTACAGACTTTTGATTTCTTGGTTTCCTTACTATTAGGTATTAATATTAACAGAGGACTCCTGTGCCTGGGAAATGTAATTAGTGCACTCGGAGATGACAAAAAGGGTGGCTTTATCCCCTACAGAGATTCCAAGTTAACCCGTCTGCTTCAAGGTAAGCCCAAATAGCCTCTGAGCCAATTGACAGTATCTCAGGTTAATGATTTGGCAGTGGTAGAAACTGGCCAGTGATGAAATTAAAACGTTGCTTTATGTGCGGTATGGGTCTGTCACCAGGTAAAAGGTAGTAAGGATGGTGAGCGGCTTTGGGGGACAACAGGGAGCTGGCTTCTTAGGAGATTGCAAATGCCAAAGAGTCTGAAGCACACCCAACAATGCTTAACCCACTTGTAGCTAAAAGTGTTGCTCAGCAATATCTGTCAGATTATGGGCCTTGATGTTCAGGGAAGATTCCTTGCTGGGTTAAGCTTCACCAAGAGGGGGCGTCCTAAGCATGTCGAATGGCAGAAGTGACAGTCATATGATTGGACTAGGCCTTAGTGACTGATCTGAAGAATAGCAGGAAGCCCTTTCTCCAGTGGCATTAGAGGACAGGTAGAGCAACTGAGCTGTTTCACAGTTGGGTAGGAGCTATGCTTCCTCACCATAAGGCCTGCAAGGGCTCTTAGAGCCTTGGAATTTGAATTCCTCAAGCAAGATGGACAGCTTTCTCTGCATCCTTCTCCCTTGGTTTGGACTCAATAGTACTGTTCTCTTCCAGATTCACTAGGAGGTAATAGCCACACTCTTATGATTGCCTGCGTGAGTCCCGCAGACTCCAATTTAGAAGAAACAGTCAATACGCTGCGCTATGCCGACAGAGCAAGAAAAATCAAGAATAAGCCCATTGTCAACATTGATCCCCAGACGGCTGAGCTTAACCAGCTGAAGCAGCAGGTACCTGAAACTCGATTCGATGGGGAGAAAGTCACCAGCATGTGCCAGCAGTCAACAGCATCATGCATTTGAGTTATTGATTCATTTGTCATTATCGTAAATTTAAAGGAATAACAGTTTAGTAGAACTTGTTAATCTTGACTTGTAGGGGAAGCTGTTCCTAGCAGTAGTGGCTCTTTCTATTAGACGGTCTGGCCAGTTTGAAAGCATTCATGGACTTCCACTGGATTCTTCCTTTTGCCAGGCCCTAAAAATTACTTGAGCCCAAATCTCAGAGCCATGGAGCTAGTCTCCAGTGAGATAGAGATGAGATTCTCAGAGATATAGAAGAGAGTTTCTGGGCCTGGGTACCAGAGATCTCTGTTTGCCTTTGGTTAAACATGCAGTAGTAGAACCAAGAAAAGCCAGTTGTCTTTGTCTCCCCCATCTGATATACAGTCATTGAACCCTCACTAAAGAGCTACCAAGGAAAATCCTAGATTTTAAATGGTCAGTCTGAAAGACATCTCGGAGCTGACATAGTCTAACCCTCTTGTTTTAGAGGAAGAAGTGTGTAAAAGCAAACTCGTTAGCTCTTCCTCCTAGCCTCTTTCTTTCTGTCAATTGAATCGCCTTTGTTCTAGCCCTCCCTTCATTCATTCTCCAGTCCCAAATCCTATCCTGTTCCTCTCCTACAGGCAGAAACTATCTCAAATCTTTCTCTCTGACTCCCTTATTCTGATTCATTCTCCATCCTGCTGTCGGATCAGTCGTCCTAAAAGGTTGAGTCGTCTCTTCACTCTCATAGTCAGAAGCCTTCAGAGGGCCCTATTTTTTTATAGCTTCTTCTTCCGTGTTGCTGAGACCCTCCATAATGTAGTCCCGAGCCAGCCTTATTTCTCACTGTTTATTCCTCCAACACATACACTGTACTTCTGTCAGGCCAATTGTTTCTCTGTCCTGCCCACGGATTTTGTTTATTCCTGTCTTTTCTCCCTGCCTAGAATGCTTTTCCCTCTCTTCTTAGCTTCTCTAAATCTAGGCGTTCTTTAAGACCCCGCCCACCTTCAGCATCTGTGAAGGGTGCCTATTTAACCCCCTGTTTGACATTTGGCAGCCAACTCTCTTAATGTTGTATCCCGTATACACACACATAGACAGCCTAGCACAATGCTGAGCACTTTGGGTGTCTCGCTTTGCTAAATGGTAGCAGTTCGTCCTAAAAGCAGTGGCTGGTGGGAATTAATGCTAGTACTCTATTGATCATCTCAATCATTTCCACTGCTGCTTCCTTCTTTGAGCACCCAAGATTGCCTGAAGTCTGATTGGCTTTAGGTGGGATTAAAGTCATAGCAATGAATCTAACTTCCAAGGCATAAATAGCTTTCAATTGATCGGGTTATTGTTTTCTTTAACTCTCGCAGGTACAGCAGCTACAAGTCTTATTGCTACAAGCTCATGGAGGGACCCTGCCAGTGTCTATCAAGTAAGAGCCGTGGATTCTAATAGTGGCTTCTTCCCCTTCCTAATTGTCCCCAGTCTCAGCACCACCCAGCCTAATTGGCTTTTGAATTCTCTTCCTTTAATTTAGGCTGGATGACCCGCCTGTATTCAGACATTTCCAAAGTTGCAGAGGGAAAAAATGGCATAAACAAGGCCTTGACTTTGAGCAAATCCCCGTGCTTGCAATTTCTTTTCAGTTTTGATGCCCTTTTCATTCATTTCCAAATATGCCCTCTACCCTCCTCCCTGACTGGTCATTCTGGTGAGTCCCTTCTTGTACAACAGGCTTTTTTTAAGTTTGGCAGAACCAGTTGCGTTTGACTGTAAAAACTCATTCCATGGCTTTCTGGTGAAAGGCGGGCTTTAATTGTATTTAGTATGATGTTGGTTCAGAACAGCTTTTTTTTTTTTTTCAATTACCTGTAAAAACAGTTTTTAGCCAGAATAGTTTTTGTGAGGCACGAGTTAGGGAGGCAATTAGGACAGAGCAAAAGGGTTGTTTTGCTGCTGTCAGATACCACACCTTTTTAGTGTTTGTAATGATGGGAAGAGATGATAGTCCGGTAGGGGGTTTGAGGATGACAAATGGACAACCAGAGTAATTCACTAGTCCCCTCGTGATGGAGATCTGGCGGGCGTATCTCTGTGATAGATTTCCGAGGCGATGTGGCCGAGAGGTCCATGGGATGGATGGGCTTCCATTTGTGTCGCTGGAGGGAACTCTCAAATGGATCAGATCAAAGCCGAGCAGAGTATGGTATGGCGAGGTGGGAATATGGTTTCCCAGACGTTTTCATGGAATATTGAATTCTTAAGTGTTTTTGTAATCTTGGATTTGTAAAACGATTGTATACATTTCTCCTTATTAACAAGCTATCTAATCTATTCCGTCTATCTGTTTCCTCCCCCTTTTTAAAGCCCAGTCAAGTACCAGATCATGTTAATAGCTGTGCTTGAGAAGCAGTGCCAAGTCCACAAACATCGGTTAAGTGCTAGCTCTGCACAAAGAAAGGCAAAAGCAGTTCCTGCCCTCAAGGATCTCACAATCACAAATGGGCATAGTTTTGGGGCTGCTGGAATTTGACTCAAATCTAGTCTCCGATGTTTGTGCAGCTGTGACCGTAGACCAGTGACTTCTTTGAGTCTCAGTTTCCTTGTCTGTAAAGTGGAGAAAGCCTGTCGTATCTACCTCTCAAGCTTGGGAGACTCAAAGGAGATGATGTTTCTGGTGCTTTCTTTGTACATTTAACTGCTCTTCAGATGCCCCCTGTTCGAAGCTGGGTTCTGCCGATAACTTTTCCTTTCCTTTCAGAATTTGCTACTACCATCTTGTTCGTATGTTCTTTCCTATAGTTTGTTACCCCTTGATAGGAACAGATCAGGCCATCCCTTAGTATTTGGATTAGGGCTGCATTAAGTTTATAACTTTGGTTCAACCCTTGTCATGACGTTCAATTATTCATTCTTTTTTTTTTTCTGTTGAGATAATGTTTTTTAGTTGTCCATATAAGGCAGTGATTCCCAAAGTGGGTGCCACCATCCCTTGGTGGGTGCTGCAGCGATCCAGGGGGGTGGTGATGGCCACAGTTGCATTTATCTTTCCTATTCATTGCTATTAAAATTTAAAAAAAAATTAATTTCCAGGGACGCTAAGTAATATTTTTTCTGGAAAGGGGGTGGGAGGCCAAAAACGTTTGAGAACCACTGATATAAGGGCTTATGTGACTTGATAGGTTAATGCCCAAGTACTTTGTAACATTTTGTCACCATAAGTAGCATTACTTTTTTGTTTTAACCCTTACTTTCTGTCTTAGTAACAACTCTAAGACAAAAGGACAAGGGCTAGGCAAACAGGGTTAAGTGACTTGCCCAGGGTCACACAGCTAAAAAGTGTCTGAGGTCACATTTAAACCCAGGTCCTCCTGACCCCCCGGCCTGGCATTCTATAACTGAGTCATCTAGCTGCCCCCAAGAGAATTACTTTAATAGTATTCCATTTCTTTTTAAGTAGCTTCAAAATGTTATTGTTTGGCTTTTTATTGTTGTACCAGTCTTTTTGCCTTAACTATCCCCTCCTTACTGAATCCTTTCCTTAAAAAAAGAGAAGCCAAGAACCACAAAGATGGCACAGACTCCAGTTCCCATCCACGCTTCCTGTTTATCTCTTTTGATTATCTCTTCCTTTGGTTTAACTTTGTCAGACATCATGATTGCTACCCCAGCTTTTTTTGGTATCAGCTGAGACAATATTTGGCTCCAGCCCTTGGTTTTTTTACTCTATGTGGCTGTCATTTTTAAGTGTGTTTCTTATAAACAGCATGTTGTCCAGGTTGGGGCTTTGCTCCATTCTGCTATCTCTTTGTGTCTTATGGGTGAATTCATCCCATTCATATTCTATAAGTTTTGTATTTCCTTCCATTATATTTTTTCTCACTGTTTGTCCTCTTCCTCTCCTTTTACCCTCTCCTACTCAGATGCCCCTTTTCTTCTGTCCACTCCCTCTCCGATTTGAGCCTCTTCTTATTCTTATTCCAATTCCAGCTCCCTTATCCTCTCCCCTTGCCCTCCTGTTTCTTGATATGTCCTCCCTTCTAGGAATCCCTCCCTTTTCTTAGCCTCCTTGCCCTCTTTTCTCTTAATTTCTGCCCTCTTCTTTTAGTTCCTCCCTTTTGCTGGCCCCTCGCCCTCCCGGTTGTTTATGTTGTTGCCTCTTTAATGCAGAATCTCTCAGATTTTCTAAATGTAGGAACATGTTAGCCAGTCCTTTCTTTGTCCAGGCTTCTTTTCATTCGTTTCTTTTTTTTATTAAAAGATGCCTTATTTTGCCAGTTACGTGTAATGGCAATTTTCTGAAATTTTCAGATCCGAATTCTGTCTCCCACCCCTTGGAGATGGTAAGCAGTTTGATCCGGATTAGACGTGTATGAGCCTTAGCCTTATTTTCTTGGTTTGGTTTTCTTGCCTTATTTCTGTGGCTAACATTTTAAAAACTTTGTCAAATGGGCATATGGTGGATGAGCCGATTTTATCCCTTTTCTTAT
Source organism: Gracilinanus agilis (assembly GCF_016433145.1). Taxonomy (NCBI): domain Eukaryota; kingdom Metazoa; phylum Chordata; class Mammalia; order Didelphimorphia; family Didelphidae; genus Gracilinanus; species Gracilinanus agilis. The sequence goes on along the minus strand of NC_058136.1, from coordinate 61,321,642 downwards.
TGGAAAAATCCCTCTTTCTCCATTACGTGTGGTAGGAGTTTATGGTTTCAAGTCAATTTTTAGCATTGAGGAAAAATTGACTTTTTAAAATACTCGTTGTTTTATCAGCCAGGCTCAGTCTTCTTCCGGGAGTGCCCCGGGTTCTCTAAGACTGTATTAGTAGAGGACAAGCTGTGGAAGGTCGTGGTGTAGTGCAAAGCTGTTGAGCGTGAGGCCAGTGGTGGCAGCTCTCCTTCCTAGCTGTCTGGCGTCTGAGGGCTGGGCTGCCTCAAGTCTAGGCTTCTATGTAGAGCCCACAAAGAATCATCTTTTACTATATCCATCGTGAAATTTCATAGTCTTAGTGGTACGACATATTATACTGCTTATTGACCCAATAGTGAATCCTCCTCATATTCTTGATGCAAGTTTTACTTGACCGTATTGCTGTGTATTTTATCTAATGGTCTTTCTTTTACATTTTTTAATTAAATTTTTCCCTCAGGTAACAAGGATTTATTTTTTCTCCTTCTCCCCCGCCACCCAACACACTCTTAGAATTGAGTATTCTTTCCGTCTGCATTCAGCAATGGGAGGTAGCGCGGTAGATAAGGAATGGAGAACTGGCTTATGAGCCTGGTAGAGCTGGTTTCAAGTTCCACCTCTGACACTGACTGGCTTTGAGACCCTGAACAAGTCACTGTGCCCTGGGCAACTGTTACCTCAGAAAATAAGTCGAAGAAGAATCTCTTCTGCATTGGCAGAAGGAGCCTCTTCTCTGGAATTCCCTACAGCCATGACATCACAGCTCTGGTTCCAGTTCTTACTCTGCCTTATGAACCATATAGTAACCACTAGTATTTCTGTAGGGCCTACTGTATGCTTTTCGTTGTGCTGAGCTCTTTACAAATATTATGTCATTCCATCCTCACAACAACCTTGAGCGATAGGTACCCTTGTTATCCCCATTTTACTGCTGAGGAAATGGAGGTACAGAGCAATGAAATGTCTTGCCCGGGGTCACGTAGCTAATACATATTGGAAGCTAGTTTTGAATTCAGATCTTCCTGGCCCTAGGCCCAGAGCTCTATGCAATGTGCCATGTAGTTGTCCTGTTACTATCTGTAAATGCTGTAGTTACATTTTTTTCTGAAATTATTTGCAACTTGTATATTAGAATATGATCATTTAATTTTTGTTGTACAGTGGGAGGGGGTATTATTCCTCACTTTCCCCATTATTTTTCTCCATATAGCTGTTGAATATAATTTCTTCAAAACTCTTTAAGTGTGGCTCTTTTCTTTATCTTTTTTTTCCTGCTTTGTTTTCTGTAAATGAGGCACTTAAATCCTGTGGGCGCCACCCCTTCCCCCCCCCCCCCCTCCATTTTTTAAAAAATTCTTACCTTCTGTCTTAGAATCAATACTGTCAGTTGTAAGAGCGGTAAGGGCAATTGGGGTTAAGTGACTTGCCCAAGGTCACACAGCTAGGAAGTGTCTGAGGCCATAATTGAACCCAGGACCTCCAGTCTCCAGGTCTGACTTTATCCACTGAGCCACCTAGTTGCCCCCTTCCCACCATTCTTGATCTTACATGTATGTAGTTTCTGCATTATTTGGTGTATATGTTTGATATTTAATGATATCTTTTCATCGTGATATTGCCCTGTTTTCTTCCTATATTGAGGTAGCAACTGGTTGATCACACATATAAGGAATCCACTGGATTTTTTTTTTTTTTAGTACTTATTTTGATACATCGCAGGCTTTTTCTTCTTGTTCATATATACCAAAAGCCGCCTTCAAGTTATCTCTGGCTGTCATCAGTTCTTAAGTGACGATCTTTTATTTTAGAAAAGACTATTTGGTTTTTCTGGGAAATGGATTTGTTCTTGAATTCCTTTCTCCTATTCCATCTGCTTTTCTCATTTCTCGTTTTTGTGGAAGAAGCTTGTGCAATTCAAGTTGGGATGGGTCTTCATATAAGAAAGGTTCTTTTTGCCCACTCGTAAAATCATCTCCTCACCATTATCCTGAACTTTTGGCAATATGGCTAATTCGGTTGAGTTTAAGGTTCACTCTTTTGGGCAGCCTGGCAATTCGGTTCCTTTACAATCTTCCTACTTTTCCAACCTGGAAATTGTCTTAGGATTCCCTGAAATAAGAGTCGACGGACTCTTTCCTACCCTCATTAGAATGTCATTTCCTTGAGTGCAGCAACTGTTTTTACATTGCTCAGCACTATGGGGCCTGGTGTGTGGTACATGATGGGAGCTTTATAAATGTCGGTTGGGTTTTTTCACTGTTTTTAGAAAGCCTGACTAGCCTTCTTATTGGGTTTTTTATCAGCTTGTTCTACCTTATGTATCTAGTATTACTTTTGTCTGTCTTGAGGCCAATTGTAGAATTTTCTGGCTTTGTTTTCTATGTTCTCTTTTCTACCAGTCTGTCTTCTTTTTTCTCTTTCTTTTTCCTTTGAGCCACGTGAGATGTTTCTCTTTTGCATAGATATTTATGAACTCCTTTATCAGTTTGACCATAGATTCTAGTCACACCCAATTCCTTAGTTTCCTTCTGAGAGTTTCTAGTAGTTCTTTTGTTGTCCATTGATTTGTTTGTAGGAGAGAAGAGGGCTTCAGCTCTTGTTTTTATTTCTTCTTTTGCTCTTTGAAAAGGGCCCATAAAACCTTTGTACTAAATTCTGTGGGTTTCTACTTAGTTGATAGATGCAGCTGCTCAATTAACTTTAATTCTCAGCATAGGCAATTGAAATGACCATTGACAAGCCCTAGCCCGGTATCTCCTTGTTAATTCTAGTGTTTCCCCCATTCTCCCAGCCTTCCAAGTAGCGTCCCAGTCCCAGGTCGTAGTCAGATCTGTTTATTTAACACTCCTATTTCTTTTGTGACCAACTTTTTTCCTTTTTGCTTTGAGGACTTTTATGACCAACGTTCTCTATGCTCCTATAGTAGCTACCTCCTGTAGCATTTAAGTGGTTAAGCAATTTGTTTCAAGTTAAGGAGGCAGTGCGATCTGGGAAAAGAGCACTGGACTTGGGCAGAAGACCTAGGTTTGGATCTTGGCTTTGCCACTATCTTGGGCAACTCATTTTACAGGCCTCCGTTTGCCTAGCCATAAAAAATAAGGGAATCGGTCATATTCAGCTTTCGTGGTCGGTGGTTCCAAAATGACTGATATGCTCTGAAATGAACACATTTTAGTTGGGAAGATGCCCTACTGACTCGGATTCCATAATTCCTCCTTTTTCAGTCAGTTTTGAAAGACAAAATACCGATACTGTGTTAGAACTGGCCAGCAAATAACAGATGTGACACACTACTTTGTTGTAAAGATATGAGAAATGAGTAACAAAGGAATCAAACATCAGCTTCCCTCGGAATCGGGGTTCTTCTCCTTGTTTGTGTCATTCGGCACTCTAGGGAAGATGCCTGTTGATGGACCCGTGGAGTTACAAAGGAAGCTGATTATATCAAACTACAGTCAGGGCAGTATTTAAAAAACGAATTCACAGGCCCTACGTAGAGAATCCCTGATCCAAAATAATGAATTGCTTCCAGTAGCATTCCTTCATAAATGTTCAACAGTGTAATTTGAGAGCCTGGTATTCATTGTGATGAGAGCCACCTTGCTGTTTTTGCTTATGAGCAAGCTGAGGACTGTGAGGCCTTCTGAGTTCATGGACTCTTTGAACTGGGTAAGACCTCATCTGGTTTATCCCTGAAACCTTGTTCTGTCCTCTTTGGAGATTAAGGGAAGCAGCTGGTCACCATCCTCTGGGTAGTAACCCTTATTTGTCTTAAAGATTTTTCCGTTTCCCTGAAGTCTTTGAATCAAATTGCAGTTCTTTTTTGACCTTTCTTCGATCCATTGAGAACATTTCATACTAGCTGAAGTACACATTGTTGGTCTACTTCATTTTTCTTTGTTTAAATCACAGGCTTGATAGACATCAACAAATGTGAACACTTTATATACAAAGAGTAGAAAACAGTGTGTGTGAACCTATCACATATAGTTTGTGGATGTTAAAAAAGATGAATTAAATTTGTCCTGCTAGTTCGCGTGCTGCCTTACTTGTCTTGGTCCTCTCCTCTCTTTGCATTTTTAAGTGTTTCGCCGATGCTTGGGGCTTTTTTCCTTTTGTTTTATTTGACGTTATTGCCGTGCCCCCACAACTCCCCACCATTTCTTGTAACAAGTAAGTAGAATCAAAAACAGATTCACACCTCCATCACGTCTCATTTGGCACCTCTAGTCCATCACCTCTCTGCAAAGAGATGGGAAGCATTTTTCACCGTCAGTCTCCCACGGTCATAATTTGTCATCGTGTCCATCAGACTTCCTGAGTTCTTGCAAGCTGTTTACGCTTATGATATAGCAGTCCTTTAGTGAGGCACAATGTGATCATGCTTGCTCGTTGAAAACAAATGTAAACAGTATTAAGTCATTGTCTGAATTATTTTCCTGCTTTTACTCACGTCAGTCTACAGCAGGTCAAATCAGTCTTCCTAGGTTCGTACCTTTCGTATTTTATGAAAGCACAATAATGTTCCCTAATTCATGTGCCATAAAACTTGTTCCGTTCCTCAACTGATGGATACCTACCTCGTATCCAATCCCTTGCTGCAACGAAAGGTGCTGCTGTCAATACTTTGGGACAAAAGAATCTTTTCCCTCTGTCTTTGACCTTTGGGGCATATATGCCCAGCCAGTGGTTTGACGAGGCCAAAAGGTGGGCCTAGTTTAGTGACTTTTAAGGTCTGGTTCCCCATTCCGTTCCAGAATGGCTACACCATTCTTCCTTAGACTCACCAGCAATTGCCATTTTCATGGGCATTAGATAGAGCAGCAATACTGTTTTCATTTTCATTTCCCTTATTCTTGGTGTTTTCAAACATTTTTCATATGGTTATTGATAGGCTGCCCCTCTTCTTTTGAGACTTCCTGTTCGTAGCCTTCGATAGAGCCTACCTCCTTTGTCCAGAGCAGCCAAGAAGTGACATATGTGCTCTCCAGGTATATCTCTAGCCTACGGCCCTTACCCCTCCACTACCGCAGAGATAAAGAATTGTGCTGCCTCTTTCCCCTGAGGCAATAGGAAGTGGATGCCTAAAGTGGACAAAACCAGTAGACAGGAGGCAAGGAAACAAGCGTGTCAGGAGAAGCAAAAGGGAGAGAACTCCCTTCTCCATCCCCTCCCCATTGGATTTTGGAAGGGCACGTTTTGATTTATGATAGTTTGGGACCTGGGCTCTTGGCCACTGGCCATCGCTATAGCGCGCTTCTCTCAGTTTCTTTTCTTGAAATCCAGCTGTAAGAAGCCTTGGTATTGGATTCCAGCAAGTCTGAATGGATTGAATTTTGGCCTTGTCTTTTCCCCAAAGTATTGTGCTGAGTGATACTGATACCCTTCCTACATGTGATCTGACGTTAGGGCAGTTCGATTAAAACTTAGCTTCACTCCTCCCTGTTGCTATAGGAGGGATTACCATTCTCATTTCAATCAGAGTTCTCTGTTGAGGGCTATCAGAGCAGTATTTCTTCTTCTCATTCCAAAGTCCCGCCTGAGTGGGATCAGACTAAATTGGATGTGATCATATAGACAGACCCATGTGAAGGATGAATGTCTTGGGACAGTTTTCCTCCCTAAGTAATAGCCTGTGGAGCTTTTTTGCCCGCCTCCCCCCTGGTGTAGTAACTGGTCTTAGTAAGTATTTTTCTCACGACTTAATTTCTGTCCTAGTGTGGAGCCATCAGAAAATCTACAGTCCCTAATGGAAAAGAACCACTCCTTGACAGAGGAGAATGAAAAGCTGAGCCGAGGATTGAGCGAGGCAGCTGGTCAGACAGCCCAGATGTTGGAGAGGATCATTTTGGTGAGACTGCAGAAACTGGGGAGAGTGGAGCTTGTGCTACCAGGCTGGATGTGGACCAGCTTTCCTTTTGTGACTTCTACCTGCTTATTTGCAAAGCTCACATCAAGTGGAATGGATCAAGTTGGAAGACCCTTTAGGGGAACCCCTCTGGCACAAAACCTGTACAAAGTCTAGATTTACTCCTCTATAAAGCAGCTTCTCATTCCAGGCAATTTGGCTATAAAGTAGACTTTGAGTTCCTTCTAAACCCTTTTTCCTATATTCCATTTCAAAATGGAAGATGCATTATAGAACACTTTGCAAGGGAAGAAACTTGGTTACTCTTCTTGCCGCCATAATGTAGTGCCCAGACTTGGGTCAGTCTCCCATCCTTTGCTGCCAGTCTCAATTCGAGACTGGGTATAGAAATTCAGCTTTTGACAGGCAAGTTTTGGCCAGAACCCAACATATTTCCACTCACTGAATTAGCCGGACATTTATCACACGCATCCACCCATATTACAGTATGCTCTGCAACGGGAAGGGTTGGCTGCTTCCAAACCTTCATTTAAAGAGGACTAAACAATCCTATTGCTGGCATGAGGGTGAGGGTGACAGGTGGGGTTCTCATCCTTACCTACATTTTTTCATCACCATCCTATATTTTATGCTTTGAGACTGTTTCTTGTACCCACTCTACACCGTCATAAAGTTGTTAAGGCTGCTGCCTAGCCTGGTAAACCTGTTGTTGAGTGGTTGGCTTAAACTTCATGGCAGCTACTAGTTTGCGCGGGAACAAAACATGTATACCCCAGATCCAGACGAGAACCTTGATACATACACTTTGGACACTCATCTTAGATCAAGTATCGAAATATAACTGACGAAAGGTTCCTTCACCAAACTGGTTCACCTTCTACCCCACCCCTGGCCTCGTCGTCTCCGCATCGCCCACCATCACTTCTCTTGTTCTTCACCTTTTCCTTTTCACACCGTGTTACCCCTGCCAGAGGGGCATTAACATTTAGTCCTGATATATGCTTATGGAGGTGACGCAGTAGTCTTGGCATCTGCTGAGTGGCATGCCAGGAAACACCGCCTTCGTATTTAATATTCAGCTTCTCTTCGGAGGCGGGGCTGATACTGGTACCCAGCTCCTCTGGTGCATTTTTTTAAAGTAGTCATTGATGACTGTAGTGGGGGGTGGGGGGGGTGGGGGGTTGCCAGTTTCCCTTGCTGGATTTCACCGTGAATTTTTCTCTAAATAATTAAAGCCTCTGAAGTCCTCCAGAATTGCTCTGGAGGAAGCAGCCTCTCTACCTTCTCGTTTTTCATTCTTAGCCGTAGGTGAACGTAGTTGGACAAGGCCTCTGATGGTCTTCTGTGTTATGTTTCAGACAGAACAAGCGAATGACAAGATGAGTGTGAAGCTTGAAGAACTCAAGCAACACCCAGCGTAAGTTTCCTTTCAGAGGGGCAGGGCGAGGGACCTGTACCACCTTGACATCCTCTCCTCTAATCCCTGCACTTGAACCTGCAGGTGCAAGCTTGATCTGCAAAAGCTGATAGAGTCTCTGGATGACCAAGAGTTAAAAGAAAATTTGGAGATAATTCATAGTCTGCAGCATGTGATAACTCAGCTCTCAGTAAGCCAAGTAAGTTGTTTTGTGTCGTTTTAGTTGAGCGTGACTCTTTGTGGCCCTGTTTGGGGTTTCTTGGCAGAGATACTTGCCCTCTCTTCCTCCAAATCACTTTGCAGATGAGGAAACTGAGGCAAGCAGAGTTAAGTGACTTGCCCAGGGCCACACAGCTAGTGTTTGGGGCAGATTTCTACCCAGGTCTTCCTGACTTCAGACCTAGTGTTTTATCCATTGTGCCACTGAGGTGCCCTAAGCAAAGTAAATATGGTATCAACAAATATACCACTTTTATACCCATTGTATATCCATTTTGAGAATTTCTAAGACCATGGCTCTTGCTGAAACCAACTCAGGTTGCACTTACCATGACACATTCTTTTGTCATCATGTTCTCCCTAAACGTCTGAATTGCTGATGTGACTCCCCGTAGCAGTCTGGAACATGAAACATAGGTGGGAGAGTTCTTTTCCCCAAAGTGAAATAAGCTGAGGCCTAACTGATCAGAGCAGGGAACTGCATAAAGGTCTTCTCCAGCAAACATTTGTCGAGTTTCCAGTGTATGAAGGGCTGGAGATACAAAGACTAAACAAAAGCTAGTCCCTGTACCTACTCTTAGAGACAAAGTTAGGCTTTTTGTGGTATTTAATCACTCAATCAGTAAACATTGATTCAGGGTCTACTTCATGCCAGGCCTTGTGCTAGGCACCTGGTGATACAAAAGAGACAAAAAACAGACCCCGGGGGGCAGCTGGGTGGCTCAGTGGATTGAGAGCCGGGCCTAGAGACGCGAGGTCCTGGGTTCAAATCTGGCCTCAGACACATCCCAGCTGTGTGACCCTGGGCAAGTCACTTGACCTCCATTGCCTTCCCTTACCACTCTTCTGCCTTGAAGCCAATACACAGTATAACACAGTATTGACTCCAAGAGGGAAGGTGAGGGTTTCTTAAAAATATAAATAAACAAATAAACAAACAAATAAATGTATGTGTGTGTATATATATATAAATAAATGAAAAGACAGTCCCTGCCCTTAAAGAGCTTATAGTCTAATAGGGGAGACAACTCATAAATAAACATGTACAAAGCACACTAGATACAGCGTAAATAGGCAGTAATTAACAAGGAGGAAGGCCCTGGGACTCAGAGGGGTTGGGAAAGACTTCCTGTAAAAGATGGAATTTTAGTTGTAACTTAAAGGAAGCCAGGAAGTTATAAGCTGAATTGACTAGAGAGAACATTCTAGGCTTGGAGGCCAGCCAGAGACAATACCCAGAGCTCAGATATGGAGTATCTTTATTTCTGGAACTGCCAGGAGGCCAGTGTCACTAATCAAAGAATATGTATCAGGGAGGAAGGTGTAAGAAGACTGGAAAGGTCAGAGGGAGCTAGGTGATGAAAGGCTTTGAATACCAAGCAGAGTGTTTTATATTGATCCTGGAGACAATAGGGAGCCATTGGAGTTTATTGAGTAGCAGAATGGCATGGTCAGACCTATGTTTTAGGAAAATCACTTTGGTGATTAAATAGAGGATGGGTTGGATTAGGGAGAGATTAAGGCAGGCAAACCATCTCCCTTCCCCGCCTCTCCCCCCCCTTCCCAGAGCCACTATTGCAATAATCCAGAGGTATGAGGTGATGAGGGCCTACACTGACTGGGGTGGTGGCAGTATCAGAGGGCATAAGACAGCAAAAGCAGCAGGCCTTGGCAACAGCTTGGATAGGGGGATGAGACATAGTGTCCACATGGAATCCAAGAGGAATCCTAGGTTGGGAGCCTGAGGCCTGGGGAAGTTGGTATTGGCCTCTGCAGTAATAGGGAAGATAGGAGGTGGGGAGAGTTTAGAGGGAAAGATGATGAGTTGTGTTTTAGACATATTGAGTTTAAGATGTTTATTGGACATCCAGTTCAAGGTGTTTGAAAGGCAGTTCTAGATGCCAGATTAGAGGTCAGCAGAGAGGCTGAGGTGGAATTGGTAGATTTCAGAATCATCAACATCGAGAAGGTCATTAAATCCCTGGGAGCTGATGTGATCACCAAGTGAAATAATGTAAAGAGAAAAGAGAAGAGGGCCCGGGACAGTGCGCTGAGGGACACGTGCAGTTAGAAGACATGATCTGGAGGAGGATCCAGTGCAGGAGACAGAGGAAGAGGTTAGAGAGGGAGAAGGAGAACCAGGATAGAGGGAGGGAGGGATGTCCTGAGAAGAGAGCATCAAGGAGGAAAGAGTGATCTGTAGTGTCCAAGGCTGCGGAGAGGTCTAGGAGAATGAGGATTGAGAAAAGGCCATTGGATTTGGCAACAAAGTCGTTGAGGACTTCAGAGAGGGCAGTTTGGGTGAAACGATGAGGTTGGAAGCTGGACTGTAAAGGGTTAAGAAGACGATGTGAAGGCAGGAAGTGGAGTCAGCCATCAAAGATGGACGGACGGATAGACAGATGGCCTTTTTGTAGGGTTTAGCAATAAACAGTGGAAGGAGAGAGAGGACCATCGAGGGAATGGAGGGATCAGGTGAGGCTTTTTCAAGATGGAGGAAACCTGGGCATGTTTGTAGGCAGTTAGGGGAAGGAGCCAGGAGACAGGGAGAGACTGAGGATGAGTGAGAAAATGGGATTGACAGAGGGGACAGGCTGGAATGGGATCACTTGACCAGGTAGGGGAGTAGTGCTGGCAAGATGTAAGGCCAATTCTTCATGTGGAGCAGGGGTGAAAGAGGAGATAGTGGCAGAAGGAACCTGCCTCAAAAGAGATGAGGAAGAGGAGAGAAGAGGGAGCCCATGGAAAATTTTTCCAATCTTCCAAAAATTTCCAATTTTTCTGTAAAATATGAAGCAGATCAGGGAAAAGAAGGGAGCCATGGGAAGTTTAAGGAGGGAAGAAAAACATTTGGCAAAGCTTATGTGGAGAATTGGAGAGTGAGTTGATAAGGTGGGTTTAGGAAGATTGCCTGGCAGCAGTGAGGGTCCATTTTAGCTCGTGTAACGTAAATTTGTAGTGGACACAGTCAGAAGGGTTGTGTGGATTTTCTCTGTCTTCATTCAGCAGTACATGTCTAGGAGTGAAGGCAGTGAATGGTGAGAATGATGCAAGTCTATATAAGGGGGCCAAAGGATTCAAAAGATGAGGAATGTGTAGCTTTGAATCAGTTCACCATGAGGTCAAGATGGGGAAATGGCCTGGAGAAAATTGATGGGTCAAGAAATTGAAGGTCTGGTTAGATTGAAAAGAGTTGGGTTTTGTAAGGGAAGGCAGAGGGAGAGGTGAAAAGCCAATAAGTTTTGGTTGGATCAGGCCTTTTGTCATTCTTTTACATGGAGGTGGGACATAGAAAGATGGAGGGTAGGACCATCTTTGTGGGGGTTTGAGGTGGGGTGCAGGAGTGGGTCATGAGAAGGGAACGGGCTGAGGAGCTGACTGCTTAGGGCAGTGATGGTAAACCTATGGCACACAGAGCACTCTCTGTGGGCACTTGGCCACCCTTGCCCTCCCCCCCAGAGTACCTTACTAGAAAGGCAGAGAGACCCAGGTAGAGCTGCTCCCTCTCCCTCTCCACCATGTCTGATGACATTTTTTCACATCACCAGCCCCTCCACCCAGCAGCCAGAGAGCGCTTCCTCCCTCCTCTGTGTGGGGTAAGGAGGGGGCACAGCTTGTGGTCTCTGGTTGGGGTGGGGCTGGCATGCCATCTCCAAAAGGTTCACCATCACTGGCTTAGGGTGTCTGAAGGAGAGTCATATTGTGATTTGGAACCAGGAACTGAACTCCTAGAGGAAGGAAGGGGAGTGAGCTGGGGAGTCTGTAAACAGTTGTGGCTAATTGTACCAACCACATTTGTCTGTTTTTTGAAAACCAGGAATGCGTGAGGTTAGATACTTGGTAGAATTAAGCTAGAATTCGTAGACCTTGGGCAGAAGTTTTCAGAGTATCTTAGGCCACTGATTGGTTTCTTTGGGAGTGTTGGGTTTGTTTGGGGTAGCAAAATGTCTCCAGTTGTCTGAACTGGCAGCCCACTAGTCAGAATCAAATTAATTTAAATTTACTAAAGAAAGTTCATGTGTGGTATACAAGACTCTTACCTTGAAGAGAAGGGAGAGAGGAGTGTCAAGAAGCCCAATATTATTCGCTGATGTTCGCTCCTTAATCCGTTAGACTTGGGGAGCATTTTGTGTCTCCTGGATCCCTTTGGCAGGCCATGAAGAAGCCCCCTGAGTCTATCTCAAAATCATGTGTTTAAAAGCATGCATAGTATAACAAAGGATCCCGCCCTGCCCGGGGGTAAGAAGCTCTGTCTTTAACACCTGGACAGCATTTTTCTGGAGCAAGTCCTGCACGTGGGTAGCCCAAGCTCTGCCTCTGTTGAAGGTGATCAGCACCATTTCCCTGTCTGGGGAACTGCAGTTGTTGCAGATGTGCAAGAGAATCCCAAAAGGAGAGGCCAGAGCCTGGGATTCTCCGAAGTTGTGCTGTCAAGACAGCTGATGTACAAGTTCCATTTGGGAAGCCGCCAGGAGACGCTGTGTCACTCTCGTCTGTCACAGCAACCGCGAAGAGTGTCTTTCTGCCTTAGAGCTAGGGCCTAAGCACTGTGTCATTTGGTAAGATGCAAGAAGGGACATATTTGTGAAGCAAGATAAGCTTCCTTTATGGAAAATCTGACAACTCAACCAAGTGATAACCAAGATGTTCTCCCTGAGGAAGGTACCTGGCTGGCTCCAAGGAGCTCTGTCTGCCTCAGGGATATGCAAAATCGGAATTAATTAACAGAAGGAAGGCATTGGAATTAAGAGGGATTGGGAAAGGCTTCTGTAAAAAATGGGAAATACTCAGATGGCAGATGCCAAAGATTTCAGTACCCTGAACAAGCTGTGGATTTCCACAGTTGCAGTTTGTTTTGTTTTTTTAACCTTTTCTGTCTTAGTAACAACTCTTAAGTCAGAAAGGCTAGGACGAGGCAAATAAGGTTAAGTGACTTGCCCAAGGTCATACTGCTAGGAAGTGTCTGAGGCCAGATTTGAACCTAGGTCTTCCTGACTCCAGGCCTGGCACTCTATCCACTAAACCACCTAGCTGCCCCTCCATGGGTTTTTAGTCACTTAGATCAGAGATTCTCAACCAGAGGTACAAGAAGCAAATGTCTACGAACCAAATAGTGTTCTTTATGAAAAACGAATGCATCCCTTTTTTGTCTGTATGACCCTGGACAAGTCAATTTACCTCAGTAATTTCTTCTGAGCTCTATCCTCCAGTACTCACCACCAAAGGGATTTTGCATGATCTGGAGATAGTGCGTACATCCTACAAAAATAAGAGTGTTTAGGTGTCTTCCAGCAAGGATGGCTTAATATATCCTAGCTTTACCACCCTGGCTGCCAGTGTCTTCTATTACATGAGTTGTGACCTTTAAATGAGGAAAGCGAGAGAATTGTTATTGAAAGAAGTTCTCTAACATTAGGACTTCAGTGTAGGCATTGTGAAGCTAAGATCCTGCTGGGGACATACAAAACAGATGTTTGTTAAATGCCTTCGGTGTGCAGAGCACTGTGCTGGTAACCTCATTTTGTGATGCCCACTGCCGGAATTCAGCTGCCTTTCCTGCTTTTCTCCAGCTTTGTTGTTCAACAGCACTTGAAATAGGAGCAAAGAGAGGGTATGGCGGGAGTAAGCTGAGGCTGAGAGGGCTGGGGCGAGATTGGCAGTAAGCTAAGAAGGTAAGAGAGTCAACAGAAGAGAGCAGTGGAGAATCAGATTGGCTTCATCAGTGCATCAAGGGGGGAAGGGAAGAGAGTGAAGCCAGTGCATGGGTGATGGCCTTGGAGAGAGCTGAGGGTTTGGGGGCAGGTAGGTGGCACATGGATAGAGCACCAGGCCTGGAGTCAGGAGGACCCAAGTTCCCATCTGGCCTCAGACACACTCTCCAGCTGTGTGACCTGGGCAAGTCACTTAACCCCCACTGCCTAGCCGGCACTGCTCTTCTGTCTTAGAATTGATGCTGAGGCAGAGGGGAAGGGGTTTTCTTTGTTAGTTAGTTAGTTTTGTTTTGTTTTATTTTGTTTTTCCTAAAGAACTGAGGGCTTAGAGGCTGGGGGAGATCAGATAAAGGCATTTCAGCATTCGTGAGCGTGGAGGTGGAGCCTTTGTGGGATGGATATGCCCACCTCTGCCGGTGGCTGCAGTGGGGTGGAGGAAGAGCTCATAAACACTGAGAGGGTGGGGCATTTGGGGGAGCACCGGGACGCCAACTGAAGTCCCTTAGGGGTTAAACTCAATGCATACTTGTCAGTCCAAATAGAAGTGGCCTCCGTTTTCCTTTCTCGGTGTAGCAAACAGAAGCTGAACCCTACTTGTTGCTTCAATAGTAGCTTCTTAAGGACCAGTGATGTGCTTTCATGGGTCTCTCTCTCGACCGGGTTCTTGTTCTCTTGAGTGTATGCTGCTTTGGTGACCATATAACGTCCACCAAAGACAGGGATGAGGTGGGGGGACATGAGATCAACTCACAGTGGCTAGAGCACTGGGCCTGGAGTCAGGGAGACTTGACCTCAAATCTAGCCTTAGACACTTAGTAGCTGGGTGACTCTGGGTAAGCCACTTCACCTCTGTCTATCTCAGTTTCCTCAACTGTACAATGGGGATCACCTACCTCTTGGGGTGCTATGGGGATCGAATGAGGTAATTGGGAAGCACTACTGTTATTATTATCTTACTGACATGCCAGTGCAGGTTGGTTACCTTCTCTTACCTCTGATCTTAAAGAATTTCCTCGAGTGCAGAGAAGTGAAGTAGTTTGCTCAGTGTCGTACAGCCAGAATGGTCCAGGCTAGATTAGAACTGAAGCCTCTCTGGCTCTGAAGCCAACTGTTGAAGCATTTAAAGAAAACTTGGGGAAACCAGGCCTGGAGTCAGGAGGACGACACTCCAGCCTGGCAGAAGAGGACACGTCTCTTGTCATGTAGCTTTATTTTTGCAGAAGCCACCAGGTTTTTCACGATGAACCAAAAAAAGGCAGTGGCCAGTGTGAAATGGGCGAGGCTGGGATATAGACTGTGCCTGGGACAGCAAAGGGGTTTCTAAGCATCGTTTTTTTTTTAACGTTAAATGGCTGATATAAAGACATCTGTGGGCTTAACCAAAAAACCATTTTCTAACCCAAAGCATTCTTTCACAGGATGAAGCTGCTCTCTGCCTGGCTTCAGCTGCCGATGTGCCTGCTGAGCCCAGTGCCGCTGTGAGTGACCTGCCCCTTTGGTGGACAATAGCAGCTCAAAGAGAAGAGCAGCCAAATCAAAGAGCCCCTTTCCCCACCCACCATTCCTAGAGGGCCTTGGCGTTCAGGAAAGCTTTGTCTCTAGTTCCCGGCACCTGGTATACAGGCTAACAGACCCACTCCCTGATAGCACTGCTTTGAGTGTGCCACGTACTTTCCTGAAGCCTTGTCGGGCAGCGGTCTGTATGTTGTTTCACAGGCTGCTCGGGGAGGGAGCTCAAATGAAAGGGCAAGAAATTAGGAAGTTGTGTCCGAGAGCAAGGAGGTATTGGAGATGAAGCACAAGCAAAGTTGTTCTTTGGGGCCAACGAGAGCTTTGTGTGAGATTATCCTCTTCTGTGGTGAGACACCAGAATGAGGGAAAGGCAGGTGACTAGGGTGGGGGGGGCATAGAGGCCAAACCAGGAGGAGGTTGAAGGTCAGAGGTTAGATACCAGAGCTTTTTTGTGCTTTTCCTGCCTGAGGGCAAAGTCCTTTCCAAGACTGGCCTGATGGGGTGCAGAGATGGCTGTTTTGTAAGAGCTGGCATTCACTACCACCACTCGCCTCCATTTTCACAGCTCCCCAGTACCACCTCTTTGAGGCTTTCTGAAGGGCTCTTTTGAGAAGGATAGGAGAGAAGATGAGTAAGACAATTTAGATGGGAGGGAATAGGGACAGCCAAGATGCAGGTTTCCCAGACAACTGTTGTTGGGAGAAAAGATCAGTTCTAGGGTCGTCAGTTAGAGAAGCTCTTAGAATTCTAGTGCTCGTGATTGCGGTGTGATGAATGGCTCGGTTTGATTAAGCCTTCAGATATTCGGAGTGTGTGTTGTGAGACAGGCCGCATGCGAGAGAGGGGATGGAAAGAACAGCTGCTAAGAATTGAGGGACAGCTAAGAGAATTAACCAGGTAACATGGCATAGGAGTCCCACGTGCCTGGAGTTTTTTGCAAATCATCCTTCTGCTCTCTTGTAGCAGGTGGAAACTAGTCCTAACACCAGCAGGTCCTCTGAAGGTTTCACTACTCAGCATGCACTCCGCCAGGCTCAGATGTCCAAGGAGCTGCTAGAGCTGAATAAAGCCCTTGCTTTGAAAGAGGCCCTAGCCAAGAAAATTACTCAGAATGACAGTCACCTGCAGCCCATACAGTTCCAGTACCAGGTAAGTTCTGTTGGCTCCTGGATAGAATTGAGCTACATCTGTCATCTCTCTCTCTGCTGAAGAATATGGGCACTCAATTTGGAATGAAGAAGGCAAGGCAAGGGACTGGGCCCAGTATAGCCAGAGTGTTGGAACTGTAAAAATGCCAGAGGACAGGCACCCTCTCATTTCTTTCATTCTGAAGAGTGGCCGCCTCTGCACAATAGGCAAAGAAAAGCAGCCGGATAACCATAGCGAGGAAGTCGTATTCTAACGATGAAACGCAGATTCTGGTCTTGCAGCCAGGCTGGTTTTGTTACGTTGAGCTGTGGTACCAAGTCGAAAAGGAATTCCCTCTCTTGTGCTCGGTCTCCCGGGACTTTCTTTCACCAGTGGCTAAGTTATTGGTCATAGTGTTTGTTTCTGAGTCCCCGTGGTCTGTGTTTTAAGGCAAGGCTCTGGCTGTTGGGTTCCACAAAGGTTGGCCCCGACCCATAGGCCAGCTCTTTTGGGTTCAGTCTGTCTAGTGTGACGTGCCTGTGATCTTGTCAGAGCGCACACGGGGCATTCTTCCTCCAGCCTTTCCAGCCAGGTTCTAGTTCAGTCAGCCTCTACTCATCCAAATACTACGTGCGTACCCTAGATGGGACCCACTTTCAACCCTTCTTGGAAGGAAAGGTGCCAGGAGTGACGACTGGCTTGCGCTACATATCTGGTCTTCCCCTAGAATCCTAAGGGTTTAAGCCTCAAACATGAAACCATTTATTACAAATGACCTCTCCAGCTTATCTATGCAGAGCCCGTTGGCTCTGGCCTCCCCTCAAAGGCCAACACCTTCAGGGAAGTCTTTTGTTTTAAGCAGTATTGAAGCAGGAGAACCAGGTTGCAGTTAACTTTCCCCATTCGTTTAGTAACTATGAATGAGAATTGCCAAAGGCAGTGCCTACTCTGCGTGCCAACAGACCAGGGTGCAGATGCCTCCATTATTTCTCCCCCCAGTTCTGTAATGAAAACTCGGGTAGGAAATTAAATATCCTGTGTGTGTGTGGAAACACATGTATATGTTATTGACCAGTTTCACATATGCGCCATAGTGTGTTTGTTACACAGGCTAACCGAACAGGATTATTTTCCAGTTTTATCCTAATTTAATGAACACTGAAAAGGGGACATTTCCTTGTGCACAGTGGAATTGGAAAAGATCTTATGTGAAAATTCAAATCTCTATTGAATGTAACTGAATTTAAAAAATAAACATATATACATTTACATATATATTTTTTTTTCAACATGTTAGTTCCAAAGCTGTCCTGCTTCTCTTTTTCCTTCTGAACTTTGGTTCTCTTCTGTTTGTTTTTAAAAATGCTTCAGAGAGGCGGGGGAGGAGGTTGCCATATCATTAGTCTCCCTCTGCCTGCTAAGTTTTTGAAATAAATAAGCCTAGTCAAGCAAAATAGCTCTGTGCCTTTGCCAGATCCCAAAATGTACACGGCAAGGGAGTAGGTGGCCTTCTTCTTCCTCAGTCTTCTGAGGGTGTTGTTGGGCACTGCATTATTAAGAGTCCAGAGTTGCTCGTCTTTGCCATGTTGTTACTGTAGAAATCCTCCTGGTTTTGCTTATTTCATTCTGTATCGGCCTCTGTGAATCTGCCCAGATTCCCTGGAATTCCCTCTTTGTCATTTGTTCGTACACTATACCATTTCTTTTACGTTATGTGCCGTAATTTGTTGAGTCATTCCCCCAATCGATGGGTCCCCTCTAGGTTTCCAGTTCTTTCCTACAACAAAGAGCCATTCGAAATACTTTTGTACTTGTGGATCTCTTTGGAGTGATGTTGCTGGATCCACACTATGTACAGTTTAGTGACTTGGGTTCCAAATTGCCTTCCAGAATGGCCAGGCCAATTCACAGTTCCACTAGTAGTGCATTAGTGTGGCTGACCTCTCACAGGCCCTCTAACAATTGCCATCTTCTCCTTTTATGGTCCCTGCTGAGTTGTTTTCTTTGGAATTTCTCCAATTCTTTGTTATTTGGAGCATTTGTTGTTACTTTTGAGCACCTGGATTTCTTCCTTGAAAAACTGCCTGTTCATATCCTTTGCCCGTTTACTAAATGAGGAATGGCTCTCATTATAACTTTGAATCAAATCCTTCTGTGTGTTGGATAGCAGAGAAGTATGGTCAGTACTCCTGCTCTGTATTGGGTGAAATCCATTTCTCTCCCTTGGCTCTTCTGCTTTTCTCGCCTCTCAGGTAATAGGCTCTTATCCTTTCTTGTTTTCCCTTTACCCTCATCCTCTGACGAGAGTTTGCTTGAGTTTATGGCTGCTCCCACCCGGAACCTACTCTTCCTTCTTCATATGCACGTTCCTCCTCTTCTCTTCATGATTCCTTGTTGTGGTTAATGTATTTCTCTACCAGATTTCTGTGTGTGTGTGTGTGTGTGTGTGTGTGTGTGTGTGTGTGTGTGTGTGTTTTCGACCTGTCTATATTCACTTCAGATTAATGCGAGGCCCCTAAGTGGCTCCCCTTCTTCCCCTCACCCCTTCTTCTATGTTTGTTATGGGCAGTCATCTCGTAAACGAACCTTCGTTATGTGAGATAGCGAGCTCTTCTTCCTCTTCAGTCTTCTGTCTTCCCTTTTCCCCTTTCTTAAAATCACCAAGTTTAAACAAAACTGTTCCTTGGCCTTACTATTTACTCCTTCTGTGACCCTTGAAGGCATTGGGTTTTGGAGAGGACGTTTGTTTCTTCTCTCTCCTCATAATATAAACCATTCAGCATTATATAGTCCTTTCCAATTGTTTACATGTGTTTACATTTCTGTGTTCTTCTTAACTCCTGTGTTGGCATTTCAACTGAGCAAGTCAGCTCTTTTTTTCATCAGGAATACTTGGAAATGCTTTATTTCTTTAAAAGTCTGTTTTTGCCCAGTAAAATTAAGGCATCTTTGCATAGAGGTCATTCTTGGATATCAGCCTCTAGCTTTTGCTTTTTTGAATACCACATTCTAAGCCTTGCTCCTCTTTTTAGTGGCAATTGCTAGGTCTTGTGTGATCCTGACTGTGGCTCCATGTTACTTGAACTCTTTCTTTCTGGTTGTTTGCAGTATTTTTTTTAAACCTACAAGCCCTGGATTTTAGCACTGACATTCTGCGGAATTTTCGTTTTGAGGTTTCTTTCAAGAGGCGACTAGTAGTTTACTATATTTTCATTTTGCCCTCTGATTCTGATAGGTCTGGGAAGTTTTGATTCATGATTTCTTAAAGTCTAGTAACTAGCCAAGATTTTCCCACAGTCTGATGATTATCGTCTTCTCTCTCTTTCACCTGTTTTCTAGGTCAGTCTTTTTGAACAGCATATGCTTTGTTCTCTGATTTCTTTTCGGTTTTTAAATTTTATTCTAGTGTCCTCCTGATTCTTGGGGTTTTTACTTGCTATCCTCCATACCCAGAACGTCTCCCGCCTCATCTCTGCCTCTTGACTTCTCTGGCTTCCTTCAGCTCATAAGTAAGATCCTCCCTCCTACAAGAAGCCTTTGCCTGCCCTTGCCCTTTTGTCTTAGAGTTGTTAGTTACTAAGACACAAGTATAGGTTTAAAAAAAAAAAAAAGCAAGCAACACTTTGCAAACCTTAAAGTGTGTTACATATAGAAATTCTCAGTCAATAATCAACCAGTTCATCACTTCCTGTGTGTTAGGCACTGGCCAAATTCTGACTCGTATTAGAAGACGAAAACTTACTGTAATTCTCCATGTAATTCTCCTCATTCATTCTCGTGATACTTTTAGTTAGGAGTCCCAGGGCAGCTGGGCTGTTCTGCTTCTGTCCCCACTTTACCATCTTGAGGAGAGTCCGGGAAGACTGATTTTTGTTAACGCAAGCACTAGAAGCATGTTGGTGGAGAAACAGTGCTGTAGGCTCACAAAGAAGCATTTCTGGTTCTAATTTGTTTCTGCCTCTTCTTGCCCATCTGAAGCTGACTCCTACCCTGGATCGAATCTTACCCGACAGCCCACATTAGCCAACTTTGTTTCATCTCTTAAGAGTGTAGGAAACAAGAAGGAATCTGTTCACTGGGTTTTCCCAGCCATGGGAACTGCCAAGCTCCAGTACCTACAGAACTGTCATTGCTGTTATAGGATTATTTTCCATTCTCTCCATGGTGGTTTCATATTGACATAATTCATAGGCGATCAGTAGATGGGGCTGCTTGAGATTTGATATACAAAAGAGGATTATTTGGTTCCCTGTAAATGGTCTCTTTCTCTCTGACCCATAACTCTCCTAGGATAACATGAAAAGCCTGGAGTTGGAAGTCGCCAGTCTACAAAAAGAAAAGGAAGACTTGCTCTTTCTGCTTAATTCCGCAAAGAAGGATGTCAACCAAGCCAAGTAAGGCTCAAATCCTCAGTTATGTTGAGCACTCTGGGGGTGGGGGTGGGGAGTGTGATACAAAGAGAACGAGGGCATTGGCTCTGTTGGTACTCGGGAAAGTCCCAACCTAGCTTGAAAGACAAGACGCAGACAGCCAAAAAGCAGACTTGCAGACCTGCTGAAAAGAGCTGAAAAGCACCTCAGTGGTCATCTACTCTCACCTGGACTCGGGTCCCTGACATGAGTCCCTTCTACAACCGCCTATATACAAGTGTTCAGCCAGCCTCCATTTGAAGTGATGGGACCAAAACCTTCCTTTCTGAAAAATCATTCTATTGTAAATGTCTTAAAGAGGGAAAAGCTTTCTCTACACTCCAGTTCTTCTATGGCAGTGCTTCTCCAAATGCTTAGAGTTCTGTTCTCCCATCACTCCTTGATTTCTCAAGAGGCCACCTTTTTGGGTTTTTTTTTTTTTTTGTTTGTTTGTTTGTTTTTTAAACCCTTGTACTTTGGTGTATTGTCTCATAGGTGGAAGAGTGGTCAGGGTGGGCAATGGGGGTCAAGTGACTTGCCCAGGGTCACACAGCTGGGAAGTGGCTGAGGCCAGGTTTGAACCCAGGACCTCCTGTCTCTAGGCCTGACTCTCACTCCACTGAGCTACCCAGCTGCCCCGAGGCCACCTTTTTGGAGACAGTGATTGCTTTGGGGATTTTTAAGAGGGAGATAACGTCAGGTCAGGGATAGCCCAAGAAAGTCTTGGAGTTAGTTGAGATTTGTGAATTGTAGGAGTCACAGGAAGAGAGCAGTAGAATGAATCTGTTGCTCCAGGTCACTAGGAAATGGGAGTCTTCTTCAGCCAGCCATTAGTCAGTTCCAAATAGTACTAAAGAGTACCCCAAGATGCCTCAGGGCTCTGTCTCACTGCTTATCCTCAAAGTAGCAAGTATTTGTTACATCTGATTTCCCTTGCAGACTCAGAAAAGGGATTGATTGCTTCTGGCAAAGCTAAGGTTCATCTGCTTTCAAGGATGGGATGTTAGAGGGTGGAATGGAATTGCTTGTGGTCTCCTTGCTATGTACTCGGACTGAAGAATACAAGGACTGGCCTAGCCTCTGGCTTTAGCGGGCATCCATTATGTGAGAAAATTCTTCGGGCCAGGCCCACTGGGCTAGAGGAGGATCCAAGATCCTTTCTCTGCAGATTGCTTACCATTAGACTGTCAACTGAGCTTTCGATCTTACCACACCTTTGTACAGGTTGAGCGAACGTCGTCGAAAACGCCTCCAGGAGCTAGAAGGGCAAATTATTGAGCTGAAGAAAAAATTGAATGAGCAGTCAAAGCTTCTGAAGTTAAAAGAATCCACAGAGCACACAGTCTCCAAACTTAACCAGGAAATACGGGTAATAAACGATCCTTAATAATGCTGCCCTTGCTTTGACCCAGAGATTCCACTTGTAAGCACATACACCATGGAAGTCATCAGTAAGAAGAAAGTCCTCATAAACACCATCATATTTATAGTACTACTACTTTGTGGTGACTAAGACCTAGAAACATTAGCTGCCCATTGATTGGAGACTGAATAAACAAAGTCTGAGATATTCACGTAATATTAACATAACGTAACTTTGTCGTAAGAAATGATGAATACAGAGAAGCATCAAAAGACATAGATGAACAGTTTTAAGTCAGCAGAGCCAAGAAAACAATATAGACCATGGCTACCACAATGTAAATGGAAAGAGGGAAAGCAAATGGTACAAAATTATAAAGAACAAGCATGATCCCAAAGAAGAGATATGAGAGCACACCTCCCCTCACTACTTTGCCAAGGTGGGAGGTCCAAGAGGGTGGGAGGGGAGTTAACATATTGATCCATTTTGCTGGGGTATTTTTTTTTCTCTCATCAAAAATGTATTTGTTACATTGACTGGCTTTTTGGCAGGGGCAGGAAATATATAAAGGGAAATTTAGGTGGCATAAAAACAAAAAAGATGTCAATAAAAATAATTAAATTTATTTTAATGCCCCATTTGGAACTTGTAATCACTGCTTCAATCTGGATTTGTTCTATGCTGGTGCCCTCTAGGGAGGGATACTAGGAAGGATTTTAAATTTCTTTGTTTAAGGATACTTAGGATAACTGGTATTGACAGCAATACCCTACTTAAACCTCTAATAAAGTTCCTGTTTTAATGCTTTTCCTTCCATTCATCAGTGACAACCTGACTTCTTATGCCCATCAAATCAGCTCTTAAGGGCAAGGAAGGTGATATACACTTTCCTAGTACCATAAGGGTTATTCTTCAGTGATCAGATTTTAGCATGTGTGGCTGACTGCATTCTGTCTCTGTAGAACCCTTTGGAAATCGGGCCATTAGATGGTTTAGACATCGACACCCTGTGGACATTTCCTAACACTATGGTTAGATACTTTATTTCATATGTTTCAAAATCTGAAACCCAAATTTGTAGCTACATTTGTGGATTTTGAAAAAAGGCATGAGTACATTTTAGTTTTCTCTTGCCTTCCTTTTCTAATGTAGCCTTCTCTTCTTTCCTTCTCAGAAAACCAACCCTTATAACAAAGAATAAAAAAGAAGGGGCGGCAGGGTGAGCAGTTCAGTAAAACTGACCAAAATTATCAGCCGTGACTCACGGCACGTACTTGTGGTTCTACACTGACAAAGAAATGAGGGAGGAGTTGATCCCAAATCCGATGATTAGAATTACACAGTGTTCCATTTCATTACTATTGTTCCTTCCATTTTCATTTCGGTTGTCCTGGGTTGGCTTGCTTCACTCCGCACTGGCTCATATACAGCTCTCCATGTCTTCCTGGAGAATTTTTCTTATTCATCCTTTCTTTCGGCCCAATGATATTTATTGCATTCCTACACCGTAACTCCTTTAGACATTCTCCCATCATTGGGCATGTACTTGACCTTTGCTGCTACAAAATGTGCTGCTAGGAATATTTTGATGTATTTGGGATCTTTCTTTTTGTCAGGCCTCTTTTTACTGACCTGCCAGATAGCAGGCTCTCGGGGTCAGAAGGAATGAAATATTTGTTGATTTCTAAAAGTGTCTCATTAACCTCTACTTGGCAATCCTGACTACAACAAGACTAGAATGTTGGTAGTAGGGCCATTCATTTGCACACAGGCTCAGAGATTAGTAATTCTTATTTTTTTCCTCTAGTTGATGAAAAGCCAAAGAGTACAGCTAATGCGTCAGATGAAAGAAGATGCTGAAAAATTTCGGCAGTGGAAGCAACAAAAAGACAAGGAAGTAATCCAGCTTAAAGAACGAGTGAGTTGCCTCATGGTTCCTTCTATCACGTTTATTATTGACAGATACTCTTTAGAGTTTCTCCTGAAACAAGCAGTGTCCCTAGAAATAAATGAAAGCATTTCTTCCACAAGTGTTCGTTGTGCACCTGCTACATGCAAGGTTCTACGTGAGCCAATCAGATCTTGAAGTTCGTGGAGTCACTCTGTGGGTTCTTGGCCCAGCCTTGCCACTAATTGTGTGACCTCGGGCATGTCCCTTCGCCTCTTTGAGATAAAGTTTCTTTACCTACAAAATGAAGATAATTTCTAGCCCACCTACAGAGTAAGATTATGGTAAGATAAATGAGATAATGTTTGTGAAAACACCTCGGAAAACGTAAGGTGCTATAGAAATGGGCAGTGGTACCATTAGGACACGGTTCCTGCCCTCCAAGACTCTAATTTTTGTCGAGAAGTGCAACTGATCACTGGTAACTGTATGGGAGTAAATGTGCAAAAGCCGTGTGACCTAGAGATGAATTTGGGCTGGAATTCAGAAGAAGAAGAGGGGAGGAATCATAGAGCCTTTGTCTAATATCCCGTAGTGTTTTCAGTTGTACTGTTGGATGCCTCTTTGATCAGAGAGAGGCAAATAGGTAGCTAGAGATGATAGAGATAGATGGGTAAATAGGTATCTATCTCTGTATCTCTATTCCAAATATCTTATCTGTATCTCTATGGCTGTAGCTGTCAATATTTGTCTTAAATAAACTGCCTCCCTTGCAAAATGAAGCTCCTCTCGAGCTTGGTATTCCATGGTGTGGCTGCCTGGGTAACAGACCTCTCTTCCCCGTCTGCCAACGCCTGGGACTGTCTGGAGGACAGGCGAACAGGGATCTAATGACGAAGCTTTCCAACATCTGGCAACATCTAGTCAGTCAGAAAAAAGATGAGGGATCCCAGGTTTTGGGTGCTCCCAGTTCCCAGTGCCAATGAGAGAGCGCTGGAGCCTGGTTCCTTTTTGCCTTGCGTTTTTCATTTGTTTTAAGTGAACACCGTAGAGGCGTGTGTTCTGAACTAAAATCTCTCTCTCTCTCTCTCTCTCTCTCTCTCTCTACTTAGGATCGTAAGAGGCAGTATGAACTGCTCAAGCTTGAAAAGGACTTTCAGAAACAATCCAATGTCCTCAGACGGAAAACCGAGGAGGTAAGAAATTCATTCTGGTTCTAGATTGCTCCATCCAGATTGTGTCCTCCTGTTTTTGGCTGACAAGCTAGGATTCATTCTTTGCTGTACCCACATCTCCTCCTACACTGAGCGACTCTTCAGTTTGAAATATTTGCTAGCTTTAAGCAGAAGGCCCTAGTCTTCATTCTGTCTTGTCCTGACGATTCATATCACCTAAAGGGTGAGGACGTGAAACTTAACAAAAGAGGGAGGAGAGGAATAGCGTATTAAGGTAAGTAGCTAGTGGGATATAATGAAGAAGAAGCCGTCTCCTAAGACTTTAAAAAATCCATGCATGAAGCTTTTAGCTTTGAGTTCCATGTGTGTATGAGAGCTGAGGCTAATCCTTGACATTTGCTCCTCTTCTGGGTTCACAATAGTAGCACTTCACTAATGAGAGATGCTTATTGAGCTCTGGAGTTCTATCTAGTTCCCAAATGACTCAGAGCCCCCCTAGATGTGTCTGCTTTTACTGGTATGGGAGTACTTTCTCCTCACTCTTCCTGAAGCCAACAGAAATGTGGGTGTACCATTTAGGCAGCAGCTGCCAACAGGCGCCTCAGGGATGCTCTGCAGAAACAACGAGAGGCTGCAGATAAGCGGAAAGAGAGCCAGAGCCGCGGAATGGAGGGGACTGCAGCCCGGGTGAAGGTACAGACCAAAGAAACTTTTCCTCTACACTCGAGGGCACACAGCAAAATGACTGCTGCTTGGGTTTTAAGGAAACGGTTAGACTCGAAGCTCTTGAAGGACAGGGACTGTCTTTTGCTTAGTTTGGTATCCCCAGCATTTAGCACAGTGCCTGGGACGGACATCGGAGGTACTTAATAAATGTTTACTGATTAATTGCTTAAATCGGCATTGCAAAATACATTTTCCCCCCCAGAGGGACTATGCTTCTTTTGAAGGACTTTGACCTAGTAACTAAATCAATTCAGTTAACATTCTTTTCAGGATCTCCTTTCTATGAAGTAGGCACTAGGGGTAGTAATATACATGAGGCAGCTGGGTGCTGCCATAGTGCACAGAACACTAGTCCTGGAATCAAGAAGACTTGAGTTCAAATCTGGCCCCAGACACTTGCTAGCTGTGTATGACCCTGGGCCAGTCACTTCACCTCTCTTTGCCTCTGTTTGTTTGACTATAAAATGGAAATAATCATAGCATCTACCTCCCAGGGTTGTTGTGAGTTCCATGTTTGTAATCAGTATTTGTAAAAGGCACATAGTTGGTATATGAATGCCAGTCATCAGTGTTGTTATTATTACATAATTACATAAGAATATATATTATTTCATAAAAATGCCTCAAGGGGCTTCCCTTCTACGGGGGTGGGGGTGGGGGTGGGG
>NC_058136.1:61180339-61235620 GCF_016433145.1 Gracilinanus agilis | reverse complement strand
TCTCTCTCCTCTCTTCCCCCCCTCCTACTCTCCCTCCCTGATATCTTTTAACTGCAGGCCCTTCTCTGCACTCAAATTTCAGCTCTCCTAGTTCAGTTTCTCCTTACCTCTTACCTAGATTTTTGTAATAGCCCCTTAATTGATGACCTCCCTGCTTTCCATCTCTCCCTTCTCCAGTCCAGCCTCCATTCAATGCCAAAATAGGCTTCCCAGGGCAGAGGGTTAACCTAATTTAACCCCCTTCCCCAAAAGATGTTTTAATAAATTTGCTTAACTCCAATGACACTTCTTACAAATCCCCAAACACCTCCCCTCTCAAAGTACTTTTCCTTGAAAAAATGAGGCCCTTCCAGTATCTCCCATGATGCCCCTTCATACCTCTACAGTCAGCCAGCCTGGTCTCCTTGTGCCTGAAATGCTCTCCCTGCCTACCTTACTTCTCTTCAAGCGCCAGCTCTGGGGCCGTTTCCTCAAGAAGACCTTCTCTGTCTGTCCACAGGTCCATCTTCCCTCCCCGCCCCTGGTCCTTAGAATATTTCCCTTTCTTGAACTGCTTCTTAGCTTCATTTTATATATGTTACATCTTCCTTGAGAAGAGACTGTTGTTTGAACATCTGGGTCTGTAGCACCCAGCGCAAAACTGCTTGCCTTGCACAGTTGTTCACTTGAGGGATTTGGATGAGATGATTCCCTAAGACCCTTTCCAGCTTTGTGATTTTGCCCTTGAGCTGGGCAACTGTGCCAGTCCCCAGGGGGATGTGAAAAGAGCAGTGGATATTTAGAGGAGAGCAAGCAGCCTTCCCGTCAGTAGGAAAGGGGCTTCGGGCTTGGAAGGGGTATCTCTTTAGAAACAAGTGGATCCTTTTCATGGTTATCCTTTTGGCTTGGCGCAGTGGAAAAAGGGCGGGAGTTCAGACATAATTGGTAAATATATATGTTTACATAGATGAAAAAAGAAAAGGGAGTTCATGCATATCGTTAATTGTTAAAGATAGAAAAAGAATAAAAAGGGAATTCATACATATAATTGGTCAATAAATATATGAAAAAGAAAAAAGAGAAAAGTAAGTTCAAGCCTCACCTCCCCAAGCTGGCTGTTTGGCTCTGGGCAGGTCATTTAATCTCAGAGACTTGAGTGTAAAGAAGATGGCTGATCTGCGTTGGGGGAAGGAGTTTCCTCGATGGGAGTTCCTGTACTGATGATCATTTCACCAATCTTGAGCCTATAAGTCTGTCTTCACTCTGTGCACATATTGAGTCAGGATGGCAGTAATTCAGAAGGTCCTCAAAGACGAGGGCTGTTGTTTTGTTTTTGCCTCCCCAGAACCTTCTGTGAAGCAGGCCCTATGCACCCCATGCTTGTCGAGCGAGGGAAGGCCTGGAGGGAGGGCCCTGGTCACTTGGGCTTGGATCCCTCCAAGGGCTCTTGGCTCTGGCAGGATCTAGTGTTGTCTTGAATTCTACAATGAAGGCATTTATTGCTCTGACAGAGATGGAACTAAGAGCCGGAGGTTGTCGGTCCTTGAAATTCACAGCTGGTTTCTGAGCTCCTGCGTACCTACCGAGCTTTCCTCTCAATCCTTCCATGACTTGAGTTCTTCCTGCTGCCTGTGCCGAGGGGCTTTCCTCCCTACCTCCTTGCCTGTAATGGGCACTTCAAGCAGGGCCCACTTTTCAGAGCCATCTTTTTACCTTTCACTTGTGCTCCCCAAGATGAGAGAGATTGCTAGTTAAAGAGTAGGTTGAACCTGGGAGCTTGGCTAGTCGTCCCTGAAATTAGCCTAATAGGGTACCGTGGTAATTGGTATCATAGAAACAGAGAACGGCATTCTTGGACTAGAATTCTCTTCACATAGAGAGGGATTCTTGAAGTGTTCCTCTGGGATGATTTCCACTCTGGGCCCAAAGAGCTCTTTCCAGGTCCCTGCAGTCGTACTTTCTAGGGCCCTTTGCCAGAAGTGGGGTCTAAAGTGGACCAATTTTTCAGTCTAATGGAGACTGAGGAATTTCGATTGCCCAGACTCTGTTGAAGTGACTACTAAGGGCACTTGATTGCAGAGGTTCTAATTTGACATGCACTAAAACATAGAAATACATTAACAGAAGTTAGGTGGCCTTGCTGGGAAGCTGGGTGCTACGACGTCAACGGGCCTGCCTGCTCGTTAAGTAGGACAGGCTGTTCTGAACTAAGACACTCCATAAACTGGAAAGCCGACAACGCTCTCTCATTACCTAGAGCGAAGGGCCCTGGTGATTCCTTAGGGTCTTTGGGTTTCAACAGGCCCAAAGGTTTGGTTACATTTTGCAATCCGTTAGAGCTGACACGGGGGCCTTAGAAGTCATCGGATGTGACCCTCTCACTTGACAGAGGAGTAAACTGCAGGAAAGACCTGCCCTCTACAGTGATGAGTAGACCAGGGTTCTTGAATCTCCTGCCCCCTTTGACCTTTCTCCAAGTGGCATAGGTTGGTGGGTAGAGTCAGGGCTCAAAGCAGACCTCCAAGTTGTATGACCCTGGACAAGTCATTCAATCAGCAGCTCTTTATTCAGCAGGTCCTACTAAATGTCTCTGTGCCCAAGTGCTAAGGATATAGAGAAAAACCTCCACGTGTCTCTGCCCTTCAGAGGCTTATATTCAGTTGGGGGTTATAGGCAGAAAACCCTTTTTCACATTGCTGGCATTATGTCAAACACTTCTTATACATCCTCAGAGGAGTCCCAGAAGCTAGGGAGCTGCTCTTAATGCCATTCCCATTTTCCAGCTGAAGAAGTCAAGGCACCCAGAGCTGAAATAACACATCCAAGGAAGGATTCAAACCTAAGACTTTTTGACTCTTAAGTCTAGCACTCTAGCCACTGTGCAACACTGCCTACCACAGTGACCTTGCTGAGCCCGTATGAGACTTGGAAGCCAGTAGGGCCTTAGAGATGACAAATGGACAGAAGACAGGCCAGCCAGATTCCCAGGGATAGGTCTTCCCACCAGGACAATGAGGTTCAGGCCTGCTTTTGTTTTGTTTTGTTTTCATTTTACCTTTATTTTAATGCTTTAAAAAATAATTTTTAATTTGATGAAAAACAAAGTGAGCATTTCTATAGACAAACTAGAACACCTGATGAGGATTGCAAAAGAAACTTCAAATCTTCATCACGTACAGAATTCTTTTTCTTTTAAATTCTCAAATAAATTCAAACTGGTCGTTTCATAGCCAAACCCGTCTGTGTCTCCTTCTGAACTTTTCCTGACTCCTATGCATTTAAAAAATGCTGGGGGGGGGGGGGAGGTTCCTTCCATTTTGGGATGATATTATTGCTGAGCCCCTTTCCTCTCAACTCACTCCCTTCCCTTGCCCCAGAAAAACCCAAACAAGTAGAAACAACAAAACCTTTTCTAAACAGGCATGTAGAGTCGAGAAAAAAACCAAGCCCACTTTAGCCATGTCCAGATGTGGTTGTCTTCGTTACTGTTCCCCAGCTCTTGTGTCTGGCGAAGGCCTTCTCAGAGTTAGGTGGTGGAATATATAAACTAAAACACAGAGGAAGACAAAGGAGACTGATTCTATTCATACACTGGGATTTGGATTTTAACTTTATTTTGGTGGGGGTTCTCAGGAGTCCTTGCAGTAAAATGTAAGCCTCCAGAGGGCAGGAACTGTCTTGGATTTATCTTCTTAGCCCCAGCACCTGTAACCTAGAAGACATTTGTTAAAAAGAGTCCAGTTGAACCTCAGAAAGATTGAGAAACTTGAGTTCATTTGCCTTCACCATATCGCGATGAAAACGGGGGACCAGTCAGTTTTTGAAAAAAACCACATCTCATCGTGCTCCTTGGAATCCTCACCTCTCAGGAGATGGGTAGCCTGAGCTTCATTGTCAGTCCTCTGGGAAGGAACATGGCTGGTCGCCCCATTTGGCAAAGTTCTTAAGTCTTTCAGAATTGTTTTTCTTTACAGTGTGGTTGTTATTGGAGACTCACCTCTCCTGGTTCTGCTCCCCTCATTCTCCCTGAAACCACTCCTTATGATAATAGTAATAATAATAACTTCTTGACCATTTCCCCAGGCAGCTGGCACCCTTTTAGTTTCCAGTCCTTTGCCACGGCAAATAGCACAGTAGATACGCATGCACCTGGATAAGTCTTTTCTTTCTGATTTTTTTGATGTAGAGATTTTGCTGGGTCAAAAGGCATGTACGATTTTGTGACTTTCTGGGTATAGTGCCAAACTGCTTACCTGAACGGCTGATAGACAGGGCATGAGTGCGCCTGTCTTCCTGCAGCCCCTCTGACAACGGTTATTTGCCTTTTATGCCGTCTTTGGAAACCTCA
Organism: Gracilinanus agilis; assembly: GCF_016433145.1. NCBI lineage: Eukaryota > Metazoa > Chordata > Mammalia > Didelphimorphia > Didelphidae > Gracilinanus > Gracilinanus agilis. Next base: position 61,231,293 of record NC_058136.1, on the reverse strand, counting down.
CAGTGATTTGTAATCTGTTTCTCTATTTTACCAATTTGGAGAATTTTTTTCCTGTGGCTCTTGATAGCTTCAATTATTTTCATTTGTGAACTACCTGACACTATCATTTGGCTTTTTAGCAGTTAGAGAAGAAGGGTTGCCCCTATCTATTTCAATCAGTTCCTTACACACTGTAGGAATCAAACCCTTGTCAGAGAAACTCGCCGTAAAGATCCCCCCCTCCCATTCACTGTTTCTCCGATAATTATCACTACATCGATTTTGGTCGTTTACAGAAAAAGAAGAACAACTTTTCCATTTCCTGTAATCAGAATCATGCATTTTCTCTTCTCTGATGATCTCCACCAGGCCCTTACTTGGCTCTTTCCAGCTCCATAGTTAGGAAAGCTACTCCCTTTCCTATCTGTTTGCTATATAGCTAAACCCTATTTCCCTTTGTAGCTTTTCTTGGTATGTAGATATGGTGTGAGAAGTGAGTACAAAACTCATTTCGGTCACATTGCTTTCTAGTTTTCCCCATAGTTTTTGGCTGAAGAAGGAATCCTTTCTCCAGCAGTTGCAGTCTTTGGGTTCACCGAACCCTGGGCTGGGCTGTGCTGCTATGTCGATTTGCTTCTGTAGGCTGCGTATCTGATCCGTTCCCCTGCTTTTCCTCTCTATTTTAAATCCACGCCAAAGCGTTCCGGTGCTTACTGCTCTGAAAGATGGTTGGAGATCCGCCGATGCCGGGCCCCCTCCTTTACTACCTTTTGCCTTCATCTCCCACGGGATTCTTGATCTCTTGATTCTCCAGATGAATGTTGTTATTTTTTCAAGTTCAGTCCAGATGGTAGACTGTAGTGAAATGTCGAAATGATTCTCATTAGTGTCGTTGCTGTGGCATCCAACTAGACCTAGCAGTTGCCACTGTCTCCTTTCCTTCTTGTGGCGGCCCTGTTGTGTGGGGAGATCCAGGACTTGCCCGAAGTGGGATCTCAGTCATCCAGCTCTTTCGTCTCACCCGTGAGCTCTCTTGGGTTGGCCTTGTCCAAGAGAAGACACTTATCAGACCAAAGCAGGGTAGAAAGCAATAGAGGGTGATGCTCAGGGGGTTTCAGGTATGGCAGAGGGAGCTTTTTTTTCTGTTTGTGTTCTAGAAACGATCTGAGATACCATCTAGTCCTGTCTGCAATTCGATGGTAAGCAGGATTATACAGTCATCTAGGCCTAACAGGTGTTAAATAAATAGTGGTTGGTGATACGCTTGGAACCTCACCAGGGGTATAGTACTACCAAAATGCATTTGGCCCCTCCGTTTGGGGTTAAAATTAGGCTGCTCTACTACTGCAGAGTTATATAAGCCAACAACTTGCAAAGAATTTCAATCTTTGGAACACTTAGATGGGGTCAAAGGCAGTTTAAACTCACTTATGCTTTACCAGTGCGCGCACGCACGCGAGAGAGAGAGAGAGAGAGAGAGAGAGAGACAGAGAGAGAGAGAGACAGAGAGAGTATGTATAAGAGAGCGACATCTTCCCAGAACAAATGCCTCTAGTGCAGCCATGGGCAAACTACAGCCCGTGGACCAGATGCGCAGGGCTGTGCGACATTATTCCTAATCTGACGAATGCAATGAGTGGATACAATACAATGAAACTTGGAAAGAGTTGCCTCAGACTGACAGAGGAACATTTCCTTTCCTTTGGCCCCCTCTTGAAAAAGTTTGCCCATCACTGCTCTAGTGGAATTGCTTTTATCTTTTAATTTTAATTTCATTTCATTTAATTTTTTAAGTTTTTATTTTGAATATTTCCCCCATAGTTACATGTTTCATGTTCTTTCCCCCTCCCCCAAGACTCTCTAACCCCCCTTAGCCGACACGCAATTCCACTGAGTTTTACATGTATCATTGATCAAGACCTAATTCTAGTGGAATTGCTTTTGATGTGGCCTCAAGAGGCCAATCTGTGTTTTCCATTGAATATCAAATATCAATCATCTTTTCAAACTAGAAGCAGTCTTAGACATTGTCATCTTATAATGTTGAATGCTGCAGAGTGGGTAGGCCACTAGCTCTTTGGAAAATGGTGGAGCCTGAACTTTTAGGCAAGTAACTGTGCTCTAGAAGTTTCAATCTCAGAGTTCCAAGAGTGAAGGCTTCCTGGCTGCTGGAACCTAGAAAATCCTTTGTAGCCTTTTAGCTGATGATCACAGAGTAACTTGTGAGAGAGATCAGCAGGGCAGGGACAACACACTGATGACTCCCTGTTGCCTAGTGCCTTAGTTTTCCTCACTCATTCCAGCCTCACCTTAAGTTGTTCCCTTACATGTCATTTCTGACCTGAGAGAACATCTTCCTTGTTCCTTTCTTGACTCCCTCGGGGTTGGGAAAAACAGTGTGGCAAGTAAGTTGTCCAAGGCCATATACAACTGTTGGCCTTCCGTGCTGAACGTGGGTATTTACCTCATGCTTATCAGATTGGCCAGTATGACAATAAAGGACAGTGATAGATGTCAGAGGGGCAAAATTGAGATACCAATGCATTGTTGGTGGAGTCGTGAACTGATCCAATCATTCTGGAGGGCAATTTGGAACTATGCCCGAAGGGCTATAAAACTGTACATACCCTTTAATACAGTGATAGCACCACTAGGTCTGTGTCCTAGAGAGATTGATCATAAGAAAGGGGAAAGGGCCTATTTTTACGAAAATCTTTATAGTGGCTCTTTGTAGTGGCAAAGGTTTGGAAGTTAAGAGGATGTCCATAAATTGGGAATGGCTGAACAAATTATGGTGTATGATGGTGATGGAGTGCTATTGTGCTGTAAGGAGTGATGAATAGGCTGATTTCAGAAAGAGCTGGGAAGACCTTCATGAACTGACAAAGAGTGAAACAAGCAGAACCAGGGGAACACTGTACACAGTAACTGCAGTCTTGTGGGATGATCAACTGTGATAGACTTAGCTACTCTCAGCAGTACAATGATCAGGACAATCCTGAGGAACTTAGGACAAAGAATGCTCTCCTTCTCCAGAGAAAGAATGGTTGGAGTTGGAATGCAGATAAGCATATGCTTTTTCACTTGCTTATTTGGGTTTTGGTTTTATATGAGTGTTCTCTTACAATAATGAACAGTATGGAAATAGGTTTTGCATAATAATGCATGCATAACCCAGATCAAATTGCTCACCATCTCCAGGAGCCGGGAAGGGAGGGAGGGAGAGAGACAATTTGGATCAGGTAGCTTTGGAAAAATGATGTGGAAAATTATCACATGTAATAATTGGTAAAATAAAATATCTTTAAAAATAAATTTAAAAAATCTTTTCTCTCTCCCCCTTCCCCCCCATGCAAAAAAAAGAATGTGGGTATTTTGACACTGTGGGTGTCATAGGAGCATAGATTAAGAGCTCATCTGCCTTTGATAGGGAAGGGACCTTGAGGCCAGAGAGGTGAAGGGACTTAGCCCAAGTCCCACAGCAAGTGGCCTGGCCCGAAATTATATCTGCTATTGAGTGGCTCCACAAGGATTTGAATCCAGATTCTGATGATTCCAGATGCAGTGGTTGCTTTACATTCCACTATAAGCTTATTAGCTTAGATGGAAACAGTTTAATCCTTGGCATCTGTTTCTGTTTAAATCTGAGACAACTAGAGCTAGCTCTGAGCAGTTAAGGGATCATTTAGTCTAGGGGTTCTTGACCTTTTTGGTGTCATGGTCCCTTCTGGCAGCACCTAGTGAAGCCTCAGGACTCTTTAGAATCTTGTTTTCAAATACATAAAATAAAATACGCAAGATGACAAAGGAAACCAGTTATATTGAGATATTTTTTAAAAAATAAATTCATGGGCCCCAGGTTAAAAGTGGCCCTGCTTTAGGCCAGGGTGAAGGAGCTGAGGTGTGAGGGGGGTGATATATGACTTAGGGGAGCTCCTCCAGGGAGGAGGAGATGAGGGCTGGGTTTGGTTGCAGGAGATTGGCCCTGAATCCTACACATTTACATTGCTGGCCGGCAAGCTGATTTGGGTTTTTAGTCGTTGTTTTTTCTTCCGTTATTTGATATACCGTCCTAGGCATCCTCCACAGGTCAGTTGCAAGGCTTCGTTTTGGAGCCGTGGTCATGTTTTGAAGACAGGGATTCAAAAGATTCATTTCTTAGCTTTACAAGCAAACAGCTTGGTTCTTTTAGTTCCCACAGCTAATTGATGTGGGCCCTTGTGAGGCTGCATTAAGAGCTGAGTTCTTCACTACAGCAAATGAATTCCAGAGATGAGCACTTCCCATGAACCAAGAGACACAGACATTTTTATTCAACTCAGCTTTGGGGAGTTCAGCAACAAACATGATTATTTTCATTAAAATGGAAGGGTTGCCATTTTAAAATTGTCATCACATATGATGCTTAAAAAGCAGAATTACACAAACTTCTGGTCAAGGTAGCACGAGGGATTTTAAACTGCAGGATGATACAGATAATCCAGTCTTTACTTTTTCCCTATTTATTCCTAGGCTGAAAAAGAATGAGACGCTTTTCTACTTTTTCTATTCTCAAGTGATTTTTCCATTTAGAAAGAATGACTAAAAACAAACAGGCAGCACATGGTGAAATCTTGGGCAGGTCTCTTCCCTCCCGGCCTCCATTTTCTTCTCTGTAAAGGGAGGGAATTGGACGTAGGTGACCTTTATACTCATCCAGCCTGAGCTTTATAGAGTGGCTCTCTATAGAACGGAAGAACAAAAATAAAAACTGCCTAGATTAACAAAAGAGGAAATAGAAGACTTAAATAATCCCATCTCAGAGAAAGAAGTTGAACAAGCCATCAAAGAACTCCCTAAGAAAAAATCGCCAGGGCCTGATGGATTCACAAGTGAATTCTATCAGACATTCAAAGAACAGCTAATCCCAAAACTATACAAACTATTTGGCAAAGAAGGAGTCCTACCAAATTCTTTTTATGACACAAATATGGTGCTGATACCTAAACCAGGTAGATCAAAAGCAGAGAAAGAAAACTACAGACCAATCTCCCTAATGAACATAGATGCAAAAATCTTAAACAGAATACTAGCAAAAAGACTCTAGCAAGTGATCACAAGGATTATTCACTATGATCAGGGGGAATTTATACCAGGAATGCAAGGCTGGTTTAATATTAGGAAAACCTTCCACATAATTAACCATATCAATAATCAGACTAACAGAAATCACATGATTATCTCAATAGATGCTGAAAAGCCTTTGACAAAATACAACACCCATCCCTACTGAAAACACTAGAAAGTATAGGAATAGAAGGGCCTTTCCTCAAAATAATAAACAGTATATATCTAAAACCATCAACAAGCATCATCTGCAATGGGGATGTAGTAGAAGCCTTCCCAATAAGATCGGGAGTGAAGCAGGGATGCCCATCCATCACCACTATAATATAGTACTAGAAATGCTAGGGTTAGCAATTAGAGAAGAAAAAGAAATTGAAGGGATCAAAGTAGGCAGTGAGGAAACTAAACCATTGCTCTTTGCAGATGATATGATGGACTACTTAGAGAATCCTAGAAAATCAACTAAAAAACTAGTTGAAATAATTAATTTTAGCAAAGTTGCAGGATACAAAATAAACCCACATAAATCAGCAGTAGCAGGAGTAAGAAAGAGAAACTCCATTTAAAATCATGTTAGACAATATAAAATATTTGGGAATCTCTCTGCCAAGGCAAACACAGGAATTATATGAACACAACTACAAAACACTTTCCACAAATAAAACTAGATCTAAACAATTGGAAAAACATTAATTGCTCGTGGGCAGGCTGAGCTAATATAATAAAAATGACAATCCTGCCTAAATTAATTTACTTATTGAGTGCCTTACCTATCAAATTACCAAAAAACTATTTTATAGAACTAGAAAAAAAAACAAAATTTGCCTAGAAGACCAAGATCAAGAATATCAAGGGAACTAATGAAAAAAAAATGTATAGATGGAGGCCTAGCAGTACAAGATCTTGAACTGTACTATAAGCAGTGATCATCAAAACAAATCTGGTACTGGTTAAGAGATAGAAGGGTGGATCAATGGAATAGACTAGGAGTAAATGACTTCAGCAAAAAAAAAAAAAATAAACTCCAAAATCCCAGATTTTGGGATAAGAACTCACTATTTGACAAAAGCTGCTGGGAAAACTGGAAAACAATATGACAAACATTAGGTTTAGATCACCATGTCACACCCAAGATAAATTCAAAATGGGTATATGACTTAAACTTAAATAAAGAGTGATATTATAAGTAAATTAGGTGAACATAGAATAGTTTACCTGTCAGATCTATGGAGAAGAAAAGAATTTAAGACCAAGCAAGAGATAGAGATGTAAAATGAATAATTTTGATTAAATTTAAAAGGGTTTTGTAGAAACAAAACGAATGCAACCAAGATTAGAAGGGAAACAAACTGGGAAAAAATTTATAACAAATTTTTCTGATAAAGGTCTCATTTCTCAAATATATAAAGACTAAATCAAGTTTATAAGAAACTAAGCCATTCCCCAGTTGACAAATAGTCAAGGGATATGAATAGGCAGTTCTCAGAGGAAGAAATCAAAGCTATCAGTAATCATATGAAAAAATGTTCTAAATCCCTCCTTATTAGAGAAATGCAAATCAAAACAACTTTGAGATACCACCTTATACCTAGCAGATTGGCTAATATGACAGAAAAGGAAAATAATAAATGTTGGAGGGGACGTGGCAAAACTGGGACACTAATGCATTGCTGGGGGAGTTATGAGTTGATCCAACCATTCTGGAAGGCAATTTGGAATTATGCTCAAAGGGTTTAAAAAGAAAGCATGCCTTTTGAACCAGCGGTACCACTGCTAGGTCTGTGTCCCAAAGAGATTTTTAAAACACGGGGATGGACCTATTTGTACAAAAATATTTATAGCTGAGCTTTTTGTGGTAGCAAAAAATTGGAAAAGAGGGGGGGGATGTCCCTCAGTTGGGGAATGGCTGAACAAATTGTGGTATTTGATGATGATAGAATACTATTGTGTTATAAGAACTGGAAGGACCTACATGAACTGAAATAAGTAGAACCAGGAAAACATTAAACACAGTAACTGAAACATTGTAGGATGATCAAATGTAGTAGACTTCTCTACTAGCAGCCATGCAAGGATCCAGGACGATTCTGAGGGACTGATGAAAAGAACGCTATCCACCTCTAGAGAAAGAACTATTGAAGCAGAAATGTAGAAGAAAACAGAATTTATCACTTGTTTATTAGGGTATATGTTTTGGGGTTTTGGCTTTAAAAGATGACTCTATTATAAAAAATGAACACTATGGAAATAGGTTGTGAGTGATTATTCATGTAAAACCCAGTGGAATTGCTTGTCAACTATGGGAGAGGGGAGAGAGACAACATGAGTCATGTAACTTTGGAAAACCTACGAGTAGATTTGTTACTGGAATAAAATAAAGAAAATTTAAAAAAAAAAAAGGAAGAACATATTGCTTCCATACAGAGAGAAGCTATTACTATTAAAAAGGATCGCTTCTTTAACAGGCTTCACTGAATCTAAATGTTTCACTATTTCTAGTTGAACGCTAAGACTTTTCATAAAACCTCAGTAGTTAAAATGATCTCTTTAACACTTTACCCAAAGACCTGCAATTGATTGTTCACTCAGAGGGTGGAAGAATTCTGGTCCAGCTCTCTTAGCATTTGAGGGTCGGGCCTAGAAAATATAATCAGGAAAATAAAGTGAAGTTAGTACATGGCTTGGTGGAACTATTTCTAAACCTCTTCTCAAAAGCTCCATTTGTTCATTCGGCAGCCATCTGTTATGTGCAAAAAGTTCTGGAAGAGGCACAAAGCTCGTTAAGGCAGAGTTGTTGTGGAGCTTACGGCCTAATAAGATTATATCTAATATCTATTTTATTTCTGCAAATATGTACCACTAAGAATACAGATATGATCAAAGCTTAAGAAAGGTCCAGGAAAGAAAAGAACATTCCCAACTGGGGAAATCTAGAAAGGCTTCATGGAGGTGGTAGCATTTGAGCTGGGACAGAGATAAAGTTCTCAGATATTGAACTAGTATGTAACGAAATCATTCTTATTCCATGAGGCTAACCTTGAGGTTTTAATGTAGCCTAAAAGATGTCCAAATGGGCTTTTCAAAAAAATCTCAAGATGAACTAAGTCTTAGAGAGTTTCCTGAGGCACACGGACACGAAACCATTTGAGGTCACAGAGCTATAGGGAGTCGGAAGTAAGAGTGACTCTAATTTAAGAACACTGTACCCACCATTCCAGGTTACCTATTTTACAAAAAAAAAGATGAACAAAAGATTATTTTTCCTTTACTCCAATTAAAAATAAATCAGAGGTATTTGGGGATCGGGACAGAGGGCCTGGCGTATAAGTCAGATGTACCAAAAGGGTCCTTAAGAGACTAAGTTTGGGGACCTGGTTTCTCATGATCTTGAAATGAACTTGTCTCTCTGTTTCACTTCGGTCTCCATTCCTCCCTTTCATCTATCCACCTTGTTCATGGCTCTGCCAGCCTCATCTGAAAAAAGCACCACTTCTAACATTTCACATACCTGCTGGAATAACCTACTTTAATTCATAGTAGGGGCTTTAATAAATGCTTGGCAGATTCCCTGTCACTTTCAGAATACAATCTAAAGTTTTTCTTGGCTTTTAAAATTGACTTAGTCTCCAACTTAACCTTTCCACTTCATTTCTACTAGTAATACATCCCTTCTGTTCCAGCTAGGTGGGACTCCTGACTGTTTCCTGCCTTAACCCTTACTGTGTCCCATCTTCTTGCCTAATATTCTGCAGGTCCGCCTACTTTTCTCTTGCCTCTAAAAAGCTTACATTGTTTTCTTCTTTCTAAAAATATTCCTAGGGGCAGCTAGGTAGGCAATCCTAGTGGACTGAGAGCTAGGCCCAGAGACAAGAGGTCCTGGGCTCATATTTGGCCTTAGACACTTCCTTGGGCAAGTCACTTAACCTCCATTGCCTAGTCCTTACTGTACTTCTGCCGTGGAACTAATATGCAGTATTGATTTTAAAATGGAAGCTAAAGGTTTTAAAAAATATTCCTTAGAGGATTTGGACTTTAAATGATTGCTCTATTGCAAATACTGATAATGTGGAAATAGGTTTTGAACAATGATACATGTCAAATCCAGTGGAATTGCTTGTCAGCTCCAAGAGCGGGGAAGGAAGAGGGGCGGGAAAGAACTTGAATCATGCAACCATGGAAAAATATCCTAAATTAATTAATTAAAATATATTCCTTAGATACTTCTTGTCTCTGTCTTTTCCAGGACAGTTTTGATCTCCTTGGACTCGAGTGGGTCATGTATAAAGTTGCCCGGGCCTGTGATTAGAGGGGGAGTGAAGTCATACTTGGTCAGCAGAGTCCTGAAATTTGGGCTCTGGCTGGCCAGGGTTTTCTCATTCATGTGACATCTTTGCCTGTCACTAGAAAAGCTTAATACCCATATCATTGAATGTTTAATATATATCCTGTTGATTATTTCATTTCTTCTGTTTTCCTGCTCCCCCTCTAGAGACTTAGACTTTTTATTTTTCATTTATTTACATTCTTTTTTTTTTTTTACATTTTGAATTTCAAATTTTCTCCCTCCTTCTCACCTCTTCCCCCACCCACTGGGGGGGGGATTTCTTTTTCGTGTTTACCTTTTTATGCTTCTCTTGAGCTGTACTGGAATGTCAGAATCTCTATTCAGTTCTTTTTTAAAAATCAGGAATACTTGAAAGTCCTTCATTTCATCGAATGTTCATTCCCCCATCCCACTCCCACCAAGGATTATATTCTCTTTTGCCAAGAAGGTTATTCTTGGTTGTAATCCTAGTTCCTTTGCCTACTGGAATATCGTATTCTAAGCCCTCTGCTCCTTTAACATGGAAGCTTCTAAATCTTGTGTGATCCTGACTGTGGGTCTATGATACTTAAATTGTTTCTTTCTGACTACTTGTAAGTAGCTCCTTGACCTGGAAGCTCCAGAATTTGACTATTTAAATTTCTATTTTGCCCTCTGGACCTAAGAGATTGGGGCAGTTTTTCTGTAGAATTTTTAAAAATTAATTTCGTTGTTAGTTACACTAAAAATCCCAAGTATCTCCTTCCCTCCCTTCCCTCACCACACTGGCGAAGGCACCACTTGACAGAAAAATATTTCTCTGGAGGTGGATATTCGCAAGTTATTCTTCAAACATTAATTCTGTGGCTGTATATAGTGTTCCCTTAGTTTGACTCATTCTCCTTTTCATAATTTCTTGTAGGGCTTCCCATGGTTTTTTAAAAAATTAACATGCTCATAATTTCTTGTGGTGCCATAGTATTCTATCACAACCATATGCCACAACCTGTTCAACCATTACCCAGTTGATGGGCATCTTCTTAACTTCAGGTTCTTTGCCACCACAAAGAGAACTGCTATAAATATTTTTAGAACATATAAGTTCTTTTCCTTTTTAATTTGATCTCCTTGGGTATATACAGTTTTATAACTCTGTGTAATTCCAAACTGCTCTCCAAAATGGTTGGACCACTTCACAGCTCTATTGATGGTGTATTAGTGTCCCCATTTTTCCACATCCCCCTCCAACATTTGTTATTTTACCCTTTTGTCATTTTAGCCAGTCTGACAGATGTGAGATGATATTTTAGAATTGTTTTGGTTTTCATTTCTCTTATCAGTAATGATTTAGAGTATTTTTTTCATATGACTATATGACTTTGCCTGTATAATTTCTTGAAAGATGATATCTAGGCTATTTTTTTGATCATTGCTTTTTGGTAGTCCAGTAATTCTTTTTTTAAATTTTAATTTTGAATATTTTCCCATAGTTACATATTTCATGTTCTTTCCCTCTCCCCCAAACATCCCTCACCCCCCCCTTAGCTGTTGCACAATTCCACTGGGTTTTACATGTATCATTGATCAAGACCTAATTCCATATTATTGATAATTGGGTAGTCCAGTAATTCTTAAATGAACTCTCCTCAATATTTTCCAGGTCAGTTGTTTTTCTGATGAATAATTTCACATTTTCTTCCATTTTTTCATCATTATTTTGACTTTATTTTATTGTTTCTTGATGTCTCGTGGAGTCATTAACTTCTACTTGTCTAATTCTTATTTTTAAGAAATTATTTTCTTCAGTGAGCTTTTGTACCTTTCCCCCCATTTGGCCAATTTTGCTTTTTAATGAGTTCTTTTATTTAATGGATTTTTTGTCTCTTTTACCATTAGACCAATTCTTTTTTTTATAGTGTTATTTTCTTCAGTATTTTTTGCCTTTTTTACCAAGTTGTTTTCATAATTTTCTTGCTTCCTCCCAGTTTTTCCTCAATGACTTTCATCTCAATGCTTCCAGGAATTCTTGTTTGCTTTGGGTTCAGTTAGCTATTCTTTGATGCTTTGCTTATAGTTGCATTCACATTGTTGTTTTCTTTTGAGTTTGTGGCTGCAGGGGAGTAGGGTAAGCAGAGTTTGTATCTTGGTCTTTCTTTCCACCATAGTAGCTTTTTATTGTCGAGTTCTATTTTTGTGGTTTGCTCATTTTTCCAGCCTGTTTCTTAACTTTTAAAAAGCTGGGCTCTGCTTCCTTGGAGGTGGGGAGGCTCTGTCCCAAGCTTCATGCTTTTGGGGGCTGCTGTTTTCAGAGCTTGTTCTGGGGGTCTGTTAGGTTTTTGATGCTTCTAAGGTGGAGTTACCATGGAAGATGTGTAGTTACTCTCTCCTGGTCTGATCTCTGGTCTTTACCCAGGAAGGGCCCCTACTCCCCTGCAGCCACAAGCACTAGTGCTCTTCTTGGCCCTGGAACTTTGATGGAGGCCCTTGCTCCCTTGTGACTAACCACCCTGGAACCGAATCCCAGAACTGAGTAGAGGCAGTAGGGTTGCCAGTCAGTGGCAGCAAAGGGTCTCCTGTAATCTCTCTCAGACTAGTTGTCTGAGTCCCTTGCTTTCCCATCTCTGGCCTGAGAGCTCCCAAAGCTACTGCTGCAGCCACTGTGGAAGCCACTGTGTGTGCTGTGATCTGGACAGCCTCCACCCTGGTGTCACAAGCCTCCCATGCTTACTTCCCAAGTTATCTTCGGCTGGGAAAATGTCTCATCCCCGAGAGCAGGGACTCTTAACCTCTTTGTGTCATGGACCCTTGTGTAGTCTAATGCTGCTCATGATAGAATTTATCATTGATGGAAAATGTATGATTAAAGCAAGTGGAAATTTCAGTTAGAGGTTAGTGAAAAGAAAGATGACTTTTTCCCCATCCAAGTTTATTGACCCCACGACATTGTCCACAGATACCTCAGGGGGCCGTCAGAGAGGTAAGTGACATGGTATCTTGGTCTGAGTGCTGAGTTTTGAGTCCTGTCTTGGGTCCAGATCCAAGCATTGTCAAGTCATTTAAAGGTTCTGAACCTCAGCTTCTTTGTCTGTACAATGGGGCTGTGGTACTGGATTGTGGTGAAGTTCAAATGAGAAAATGTACATACAATGGCTTATCAGCCTAGATCAATGGCCACCATCAAGCATCATCACCAAAATGCAAGCCAGCATACATGCTCTGAGGTGAGGGAGAAGGAAATTAAAAAGAAGGACCTGCTGGTTGTGCCCCCAACTTCATCTTTCGGTTGTCAATTAAGGATCATATTGGAGTTGACCTTAGGATTGACTTTAGATGTTCTCACTCCCTGCCTTCTTTTTATTGCTTTGTGTGGATTCGTTCCCTAATGCATGACCCAAACCTCTGCTATTCTCTCCATTCTTAGACTGACTTTCCATTCTCATCTTTTACCTGGATGTTTGCAGGAGTCTTTTAAAAACATAGATTCTGGGGGCAGCTGGTGGCTCAGTGGATGGAGAGCCAGGCCTAGAGACGGGAGGTCCTGGGTTCAAATCTGGCCTCAGACACTTCCCAGCTGGGTGACCCTGGGCAAGTCACTTAACCCCCATTCCCTAGCCCTTATCACTCTTCTGCCAATACTTAGTATTGATTCTAAGACAGAAGGTGAGGGCTTAAAAAAACAGAGTGCGTAGACATCTACATCATTTCCATTTTTTGGTACCGTGAAAAGTGCCACTATAAATATTTTGCTATCTGTGGGGCCTTTCTTTTTGTCAGTGACCTCCTTGAAGTATCTGCCTTGCAGTGTAATGTCTGGGTCAAAGGGTGTGGATATTTTAGTCACTTTATTTCCCCAATTCCAGATGTCTTCTAATTAGACTCTCTGCCCCCTGTGTGTCTCTCTCTGCACTGGGCAGTCTCTTGCCCTCTGTAAGCTGCCTGAGTGATTTTTCTAATGTGAAGATAAGACTAGGTCATCCCCCCAGCCCCCACTCAATCAAATAGAAATGCCTCTGTTGGGCATTTCAGGCTGCTCACGCCTGGCCTCGTCTTGTCTTCCCACACTTCTACCACATTAGCCTACTTACTGTTACTCACACATGATGCCACATCACTTCCCATCTCTGTGCCTTTACCTTGGCTGTCCCCCGTGCCTGGAAGACTTGCGTTCCTTACCTCTGTCTCTTAAAATCTCCATCTTCCTTTAAGATTCTGCTCAAGAACCAGTTTTAGTAGTAGGTTTCCCCCGTTCTTCTCTGCTTCCCAGTGCCTTTCCCTCTAAGGTTTCTTTCCATCTGCTTCATTCTACTGTTCAATGTCTTTGTTGTCTTTTGCTCTGGAACAAATGTGGTTATGGCAGTGACTTTTTGCTTTTTCTTGGCGTCCCTCGGTTTCAGTCCAGTGCCTAGTAAACACTTACTAAGTGTGTATTGATTGCTGTTCTAGGGGCTTTCTGTGTCCTGCTGTTGTGAACCACCTTCCCCACTTGTCCCTTCACTTGAGCCTGCCCTTTCCAGAGCTATGCTTTCTGCTTTACTTGCCTGAGAAAATTCCACCCTATGACTGAGCTCCCAGGATATCAAGAACCTGCTGAAACTCATTCTTTTTTTTATTCTAAACTCTTGTCTTTGGTCTTAGCATCAGTTCTAAGATAGAAGGGCTAGGCTGTTGGGGTCAAGTGACTTGCCCAGGGTCACACAGCTAGGAAGTATCTGAGGCCAGAATTTGAAGCCAGGTCCTCTCAATTTCAAGCCTGAAGCTCTATCTGCTGTGCTACCTAGCTGCCTTGGAAACTCATTCTTCAATGATGAACAACCCCCACCTCATCCTACTCTCCCCATTTCAGTGATTCTGAACCCTCGATGCTATTATCCAAACTATTCTCTAACCACCACCTCTACCCAACCCCCACCATTCACATTCTAAGGTTACCCACATCATTTCTTCCACTGTGCCCTTTGGCATTCCTGCTCCATAGGCAATAAACCTACTTTTCATCTTCTAGCTCTCACTCACACCAGGCTTTCCCCAGCCCCTCCTCACAGAGCAGTGGAATATTCTTATCATCTCGGTAGCCATTTCCTGGTTCTCCCCCATCACTGTCACTTGTAACTTCTCTTGCTTTGAGGTTCATTCAATTCATGTTTGCCAGCTAATCAGAATTCTGATCGCTGTTCTCTCTGGATACCTGCCCCCCCCCCCCCTTTCTTTCCTCAGTGACTCAGTGTGTGACTCACAGTCTTTCTCTCTCCTTCAGCTACTTCTCTCATATTAGTGGATTTAAACAAACATAGTCGGCTCTCAAACACTTCAGTTTACTCATTGCCCATGATCTTCCCTTCCATGCCACCTGAGCTACCCACAGAGAGGGCCGTCCCTTGATCTTGCCATTGCCTTCAAGTGTTGTCTTCCATGTTTAGGAACTCTGAAATTCTCTATCTGATCAATCTTTTCTTATTCCAGCTTTCCCTTTTCTTTATGATCTCTAACCCTTTTCATAGTTAGTTAGAGACTGACTTCCCGTCCCTTGAACCCGCAGCTCTTTCCCAGACTGTCACTCCTCCCCTGGCTACAGCCTCTTCCCTTCCCCATCTTGAACTCTCGGTGAATCAGTGCAGCTCTACACTGTCCTCTTGAATCCCCGGCTCCTTTATCCAGTCACCAGGCTTTCCCTGCATTACTCACTGCCTTCATTCTTCAAAGCATTCTGCTGAATGAAACTTGAGAAAATCACTAAATTGTCATGCCTCGATCCACTCCACATTTAGGCTGCATGATGTCCACTGGGCCCTTGCCGTGGCAAGGCCTCCCTTATCCACTTCCTCTCTCACTCCTTATGGACTGCGCCATGTGTTAAGTCTCTCTCCACTCAGCTGTCAAAGAAAGCTTCCTAAAGCATAGTTCTCATCATGTTGTGCCTCTTCTCCCATTTCGTGGAGTCCTTAGCTCATAGTCTGGCCTCCTCCTACCTTTCTGCTCTTCTTATGCCTTACTCCTCTCACAGGCTCTTCAGGCCAGTGGTACTTGCCCATTGGCTATTCCTTCCACCCTATCATTTTCACTAGCCGTCCCCTCTCCCTTCTCATCTCTGCCTCTGGTCTCCCCGGCTTCCTTCAAGTCAAGTCAAGAAGGCTTGATGAAGCATCTTCTATGTCCAGGCACTGTGCTAAGCCCAAAGAATACAAATAGGAGCGGATCACAAGCTGACCTCTACCCTCAAGGACTCAAGGAGTTTGGCTTTCCCCATCAGAATGTGGCACAGAAAAAAAAAGAGCTGGAAATCAGGCACAGGGGTATGAGCAAGAAAGCCCAAGCACAGCCTGGGTGACCTCCTTACATGTAGCTTCTGGGAGGAGCCGCCCAAACAGAGGGGCAAAGAAGCTTCTGATGCGTAAAGTCCAGGGCAAGAGTGAGCCTCCAGGATGAAGTGCTTTCTAGGGCTGAAGTGCAGCCTGGAGAGGAATGAGCCCCAGCTTAAATTCTACTTCCTACAAAAGGAGCCTTTCCTGATTTCCTTCAGTGCTAGTGCCTTCCCCTCTATCTACTATCTTCAGGTTGTCCTGTCTCTAGCTTGTTCATACATAGCTTTTATTTTTTTTTTAAAGCCCTCACCTTCCATCTTAGAATAAGTACTATGTATTGGTTCCAAAGCAGAAGAGTAGTGAGGGCTAGGCAGTGGGGGTCAAGTGACTTGCCCAGGGTCACACAGCTGGGAAGTGTCTGAGGCCAGATTCGAACCCAGGTGCCCTTCTCCAAGCCTGGCACTCTATCCATATAGGTTTTTGTTTGTTGTCTCCTTCATTAGACTGGGAGCTCCTTGCGGGCAGGGGCTGTCTTTTGCCTTTCTTTTTATTTCATGGCTTAGCACCATGGCTGGCACATAGTAGGTGCTTCATAACTCTGCTCATTGACTTGAATTACCTCGGTTTCATCTTTTCTTCTTTAAGGTTCAGATAGATGCTCTTCTGAGATAAGTTGCTATCCTGCCATTTAAAAAAATATTCAGTGTTTTGTGGGCTATTGAACAGGTGGATAAAGTGGATAGAGCTTTATGTAGATGGATAGACATGATAGAAGGTGGGTTCATTGAAAATGCCCTCTGTACCATTCCAGGTGCAGACAGGATGTCCCGTTCCCACATCCCTTTGATCTCCTCTGCTATGTAGCCTGGAGCCGATGGCTATTTGGTTGTTGTTGTTTTAATGACTTATTTAATAGAACTTATTCCCAGGTCTCTCAGCCCCTCCCTGTCCTCCCTGCGCCATAGAAAGTAATCAATCACTCAACAAAAAAGATGTGTATGCTTTGTGTTTCTGTTCTTTCAGTTCATTCTCTGGAGGTGGACTGTTACTCTTCCCATATTAATTCTGTATAATATAGTTGTTCTCATTTCGCTCTTCCTTACTTTATGTGGGTCTCTCCAAATTGTTACAAATTCATTTGCTTATTGTTTTTTCTGGTGCAGTAATTAATATTCGATCACAATCGCATACTACAATTCATCGGCCATTCCCCAACTGATGGACGGCCCCTTGATTTCCGGGTCTTTGCCAGCACAAAGAAAGCTGCTGTAACAAATGCTTTGGAACATATAGATTCTTTCCCTTTTTTCTCTGCTCTCCTTGGGAAACAGACCCAGCAATGATATTTCTGGGTCTGAGGGCAGCTATCCACAGTTTTATAACTCTCTGGGGGTGATTCCAGATTGCTCTCCAAAATGGTTGGATTGATTCGCAGTTTGACCAACAGGCCCCATTTTCCCACATTTACCTCCAGTACTGGTCATTTTGCCCTTTTACCATTTTAGCCAAGTGGATAGGTGTGAGATGACTTCTCAGAGTCGTTTTGATTTGTATTTCTCTGATCGGTAGTGATTTAAAGCATTTTTTAAATTATTTTTTTTCAGTTACGTGTAGAAACAATTTTTTGACAGTTGTTTTCTGACATTTTAAGATTTCGATTTTCTTCCTCCCTCTCTCCCCTCCTCCTTGAGGTAGTGTAGGTCATACTAGTTTTTTCGTGCAGTACATATTTCCATATTGCTTGTGATAAAAGACACACATCCCACATAGAATAAAAACTCAGGAAGGAAATGTAGTGGAAGATGGCATGCTTTGATCTGCAATAAGACTCCAACAGTTCCTTCTTTTGCTGTGATTAGCATTGATGTCTTCATCCAAAAGCTGTCCGTTCCTAGCTTTTGCCCATTTATCAATTGAGGGATGGCTTTTATTCCCATAAGTTTGGCAGAGCTCCCTGTGTATTTTAGATACGAGACCTCAGTCTGAGAAACTGTCTACACATTCCCCCCAATTTTCTGCTTCCCGTCTACTCTTGGCTACATTAGGTTTTTTGTGTACAGAAACCTTTTAATTGAATGTAATTGAAATGATCCATTTTACACCTCACGATGTTCTCCGTCTCTTGTTTACTCATAAATTCCCCTCCTGCCCATAAACCTAATAGGTAATAGGTTCCCTGCTCTCCTAATCTGCTTGCGGTGGCTCCTTTTACAAAAGTCTAGGCCATGTACCCATTTTGCTCTACTCTTAGCGAAAGGTGTAAGATATTGGTCTATACCGAGGCTCTGCCAAAGTAGCTTTCAGTTGTCTCAGTAATTTTTACCAGATTGTGAGTTCTTCTCCCCAAAACTTGGATCTATGCCTTTGTCACATATGAGGTTACCATAATCTTATGCTACCGGTTGTTACGTCTCTTCTGTTCCACTGACCTACCTCTCTACTTCTTAGCCAGACCAGATACTTTTAAAAATGACAGCTTTATAATACAGTTTAAGATTTGGTACTGCGAGACCGCCTTCCTTTCCTTTTGTTTTGTTTTTCATGAGTTCATTTGATTTTCTTGATATTTTATTTTTTCTAGCTCAAGAAAATTCTTTTTGGTAATTTAATTGGGATCGCATTGAATAAGTAGATTCGGTTAGATAGGATTATAATTTTAATTATATTGGCTGTCTACCCACAGACAATGACTGTTTCTCGAAATATTTAAATCTGACCTTATTTGTGTTAAGAGTGTTTTATAATTATGTTCGTATAGTTCCTGCGTTTGTTTTGGCAGGTGGACTCCCAGATATTTTATCCTGTCTGTGGTTATTTTAATTGAATCAGGACTTCGCTAGCTCATATGTAAAAATGCTAATGATTTAGGTGGGTTTGTTTTATATCCTGCTAATTTGCTAAAATTATTGATAGTTTCAACTAACTTTTTAGTTAAACCGCAGGGATTTTCCACATATGCCATCGTGCTGTTTGCAAAAGGAGATAGCTTTATTATTCTGTCGCCCATTCTGATTCCTTCCATTTCTTTTTTTTCTTATTGCTATTGGTAGCATTTTAACACAATATTAAATAATATTGGCGGGAGTGGGCATCTTTGTTTCACCCCTGATCTTATTGGGAAGGCTTCTACCTTATCTCAATTACAAATAATACTTGCTGGTGGTTTTAGGTAGTTGCTTCAAATCATTTTAAGAAAAATCCATTGGTACCTATACCTTCCAGATTTTTAATAGGAATGAATTTTGCATTTTGTCAGACTTTTTCTGCACCTATTGATATAATCATATGATTTTTGTTACTTTTGTTACCGATAAAATCAATTATGTTGATTTTATTATTATATATTGGATTATATTGTTAATTAGATGTCTTTATATATCATAATATATATATATATATACATATATATATATCTTTATATTAAACCATCCCTGCATCCCTTATATAAATCTTGTTTGGTCACAAGGTATAATCTTTGTGATGTACTGTTGTAGTCTCTTAGCTAGTATTTTATTTAGGATTTTTGTATTCGTGTTCGTTTATGAAATTAGTCTATAATTTCCTTTTCTGTTTTTACCCTTCATGGTTTTGGTATCAGCACTATATTTGTTTCATAAAAGGAGTCTGGTAATACTTCTTTACCTATTATTTCAAATAATTTACTTAATATCAGAATTACTTGATCTCTAAATGGTTGGTAGAATTTCCTTGTGAATCCATCTGGTCTTGATGTTTGTTTTTTTTAGGAAGTTCATTTATGGCCTGTTCAATTTCTTTTTCTAAAATAGGTTTATTTAAATATTCCATTTCCTCCTCTGGTAGTCTAGGCAGTTTATATTTTTGTAAGCAGTCTTCCACTTTACTTACATTGTTAAATTTGTTGGCGTGTAATTAAGCACAATAGCTCCTAATAATTGTTTTAACGTCCTCTTCCTTAGTGGCATATTCACCCTTTTAATCTTTAATGCTTGGGATTTGATATTATTCTCCCTTTTTTTAGTCATATTGGCCAATGGTTTATCTATTTTGTTGATTTTTTTCATAAAACGAACTCTGTTTTATATGTTAATTCAATTTTACTGATCTGACCTTTGATTTTTAGGACTTCCAAATTGGTATTTAGTTGGGAATAGTTTATGGCTATTTGGAATGGCAATATTGATGAAAATAATTGTTGTATGTTTTTCTAGGCCAGCCTGATAGCTGGGTAATGAGGCTCTTTGATAATGATTCCTTTCTAATATAGTTTATTAGTTGTGTTCTCCAGGATATTTGGAGGCCCATTGTTACTACAAGAAAGTTCCTCAATTTTTAGAATTAAGATTGTCCTGGGACAAGTCACTCTCTTCATGCTTTAACTTTTGTAGACTATTGCACAGGTGGCTAAAATAATGTCTTGTCTAGTTGAAGAAAAATTTCTTCTTCTTATTTGCCAAGATGAAGAAGGGACGAAAAGCTTTTCAGTGATTTGGGTCAACATTCCAGATCTAGGAGCATGGACTTTAGTTTGGGTGACTCCAGAGTGTGTTCAGGGTAAAGAATGGCAAGCAAGAATGGTGAGAATGCTGGTGAGTCTAGGGCAGTGATGGTGAACCTTTTAGAGGCAGTGCCCAAACTGCATGGAGAAGGGAAGGGGAGAAGCCTTGCCCTATATTCCTTTGGCTTTCTAGTAGCAAACTCTGGTGAATTCTGTGCTGGGGCGACTGTGGGAGTGCCCACAGAGAGGGCTTCAAGTGCTCCCCTCTAGCACGTGTGCTATGGGTTTACCAACACGAGGACTCTAGTGGGTCATCATTTGTCCATGGGGCACTTGGGGGATTAAGATATATTGATGGAACCCACACTTACATAAGGGCTAGTCAATGGAAAGTGGGGAATAAATTTTATCTAGTCTCATGTCAGGAAAATTGGTATAAATCCCAAGAATTCTGGATTCACATAAAAACGAATGTTATATGATGCGGCGGAATGAAAAGAATCCTGGGTCTTGGTTAAAATCCCAACTTTGTTACTTCCCGTGTGACCTGGACACATCTCTTCCCTTCCATGAACATCTGTAAGATGAGGAGTTTGGACTAGATGGCTTCCAAGATTTCTCCAACTCTAAATATGTATTCCTATGATATATATTCAATGGAAAAATATTCCCAGCATCGACATTTTCTCACAAAACCCCTGTGTATGCCTGGGAATCCATTCCAGAGTTCCCTGGAGCACAACGGGAAAATATTGGAGTAGATTATGGTCTGTCTCAAGTCAGAGTTGAAGGAAAATGGGAGGTCCAGGGTAGTTGAATCTCATGGTATACTATTTCCTTTGTGTTGTTCTGGGCATTGTATTTTATATTGGGTAGAGCAGGTTTCCGTGCTATTTGGGGCAGAGCTATGTAGTGAGAAAGAGTTTTGGATTTACATTCTAGCTATGTGGCTTTGGAGATGGTGCTTCACTACTAAACCTCGGTTTCTTTGCCTGTAAAATGGAGTATTATCATAGCTTCCTCTGAGTGAGCATTACAAAAAGCCTGAGCTGCTGTTCTGAAAAATTAGTTGTTAAACCACAGCATCCAGGGTGTTTGGATAGAAAGTATTTTGTAACTGACAGCCCATAGAAATGTCAGCTTTATAATATTATTGTTCCGGGTTTTAAGAAGTCCCCAAGTTTTCTTTTGCCAAGGTCATCTTTTAGCCTTTTGTTTTGTGTGTTCCTTCTAGAGGTTTCTTTTCCCCTGGAGCCCCATGGTTAGGATCTCTTTATCTCCAGGCTGCTTTCTTTCACCCTTTCCTCCAACAGAATCAAACAGAATGAATGGACACCCTGTTCCTTATCAGATCTCCTTAAGTCTCTCCTTGTTTCCATCTCTGTCATTCTGGATCCTTATCTTTCTTTTCTCCTGGCAGAAGGTCTTTGAGCAAATTCTGAACGTTTAATTATTTGAGTTGTGTCCTAGTGATTCTTTCTATTCTCCTCTTGCTCCTGGCTCTATCTCTGACCAGGTTACCTAGAACTAGGTGGAGTGTGTAGGACGGGGGGAGTCTGCTTATTAGCTGGGGCAGCAATCTTAAACCTAGTTGTTTTTTCTGTTCCTTGCATGTCGCCAGTCTCCATTTCCCTTCTCTTTTTCTAAGTGGAGTGATTTGAGTTGTGTGTCTCTCTCTCTCTCCTCTCTCCCTCTCTCCCTCTCCCTCTCCCTCTCCCTCTCTCCAGTGGGGCGGAATCCTGGTTTGAGACAAGGACAGAATTGTGCATCCTGGTTTCTTTCCATAGTCACTATCTTGGAAGTATATGGTTTGGATGATTTTTCCTTATCTTTGTGTCAAAGCTACTCACTCAGCCTCCAGAGACCTTGCAGTTTATTACAATTGACTTGGCATTTCATTATACCAATCATCAGCACACTTGGTGGTTTTCTTAAATAAGAACCCTGGTCTCAGAGGGATTGTGGGACCTTTAGGCTTCTCCATTCAGAAAATTGCCTGCTTATTCCTGCCTTTTGTTTTCTGTTTCTAAGCCAGTTTGGGATCCATAATGGAACATGACAGAATAGATGACCTCGGAGTTGGAAAACCCCATATGCACTTTTCGTCTGTGTCCAATTCTCTTGCATATATGCATAATAACTTCAGTTTTCTCCGTTTTGGAGAAAAGCAAATGTCTTGCCTTTAGGAGGGCAGGTGTGTTTTGCTGGGTGGTTTTGGGTTCTGCGAGGTGGACTCTGGCTGGAGTCCTTTTGACTTTTTTGTTTGATTTGTCCTTGGGATTCTCCACTAGGTGGTTGGCCCTGTTTATCAACAGTCAGTTCAGCAAGCATTTCTTGATTAAGTACCAGCTATGTGCAAAGCACTTATGTGAGGGGCATATCTGAGTGATTCTCTGAGTCCCAATGGCCTGTACTCAAGTCCTGCCTCTTTCACCTACCCTGACTAAGGTGCTGCACCTTCTCAATGCCTCATGCTACCTCTTGATGACTTTAAAGACCAGCCACATGCATTTTTTGGTAGAAGAGGCAACTCCATTGACTCATGGGTCTGGTCTGGCCCCATCGGTGACCCCCCCCTTAAAACAAAAAATCCCCCAAAGCTGGGGATTCAGAGGCAAGAAATGGGCCTGCCCGTAAGCAAAGACAAATCCTATCAGAATTCTGGCAAAATGATTCGAAGGGAGTAAGGAAAACATTAAAAAAATGGAGGAATCAGTTTCTTCTCTAAGAGGTGCCACCTGAGCAGAACCTTGAAGAGATTCTAGAGGATGTAGGAAGGGCCTTCCAAGCCTGGGGTGGGTCGCCTGGGCAAAGCATGGAAGTAGGAGATAGAACAGCTAGTTGGAATGAACAGTAGAGTATGTGAAATCAATTTTAAAAGATGGGCAGGAGCTACACTGAGGTAGAACTTTCAGTATCCAACAGAGTAGTTTGGGTTTGATCCTAGATAACTTTTTTGAGCATAAAAATGACACAATGAACCTCGAGTGTTAAGAATAGCAATTGGACAGTTGTGGGGAAGGAGAATGGAGAGGGAGATCTTAGAGGCAGGGAGACCTCTATCATAGTCCAGGTGAGAGGTGCTGAGGGTCGATGGATGATGTACAGTGGTGACCATGGAAATGGAGAGAAGGGCACATAGCAGTGAGCTTGTGGAGGAAGAGTTGGCAAGAATTGACAGTTGACTGACTTCCGTGTGGAGTGAAGGAGAGTGAGGACTCGAGAATGAGGTTTAGGTTGTAAAGCTGTGTGACTAGAAAGTGTTAGGGTAACCCTTGAGCTAAATAAGGAAGGGAGAAAAATGAATGAATTTAGAGGAAGAGTTCCATTTTTTGGAATATTTTGAATTTTGAATAGAGCTGGAACTTGGAAGAATAGTCTGCAAAGCATAGTTCCCTGATCTTGACTTCAAATCCTAGGAAACTTTTAGAACCTGAGGAGATGACCAGGGAGCTTCTCAAAAAAGAAATGGTGATTAGAAGCGGCACGATTTCATCGACAGATCTCTGTGTGTCAAGAACATGACCAGTTCTTTAGCAGCCTCTCCCCTTTCCCTCCTTCCCAGTCATCTTAGTTCTTTTTTTGAGAAGGCTACCAGTTTGAGAAAGGAGGAACCTCTCAGTGTCATGCACTCCTCTGGCAGGCAGGGGACTCCTCAGAAAATAAACAGCTGGCATTTCTATAGCCACTTCTGAGGTTTGCAGAGCCCTTTACAAACAGGATCTCGTTTTATCCCCACAAGTTTTTCCCTATGCTGTGGCTAGTTACATTCAGATCACCTATCCATTTTGAACTTTATTGTGGGATGTGGTATATGTAAGATGTTGTCTAAACCCACATTTTTGCAAAAGTGTCTGGATTTTAGCAAAGGGTACTGCATTATAGTCTTGTGGAAAAGATGGAGAGATGTGGGTTAGATGTCTAGTTAGTACAGTTAGATGGATTTGTAGCTGCTTGGATGGCTATACACAGGATTAATTTTTAATGGTTTGATGTCAGCATGGTAGGTGACCTCCCTTTGGGAACTGAATTGGGTCTCCCTGTGTGATTATTCATTTTAATCAGGGACTTAAGTCAAAGGCATAGAGGGCATGCGTTATCAAGTCTAGCTGACACAAAGCTGAAATGGATAGTTAACACACTGGATGATAGACTTGGGATCCTAAAAGATCTTAAATGATATATATATATATATATATATATATATATATAATATTATCATTGTTATTCAGTTGTTTCAGTCGCATTCAACTCTTCGTGACCCCATTTGAGGTTTTCTTGGAAAGTTACTAGAGTGGTTTGCCATTTTCTTCTCCAGATCATTTTATAGATGGGGAAACTGAGGCAAAAGAGTGAAGTGAAAACTTACCCAGAGACACATGACTATTAAGTGGCTGAGGCTGGATTTGAAATCAGGTCTTCCGGACTCCAGGCCCTGCACTCTATCCACTGTGCCACCTCGCTGCCCTTTGGGCAAGTCATTTAATTGCCATCTCCCTCAATTTCCTCTATTGTGAAACGGGAATAATAATAGTATCAACTTCCTGGAGTGGTTGTAAGAATCAAATGAGATCATATTTGTAAAGCACTTAGCATGGTGCCTGGCACCTAGTAGACACTATATAAATGCTAGCTATTATTATCACCATCATCATTGTTATGATTATGATTAGAAAGTAGTTGGTGACGTGGGACTGAAGCTCTTGAGAAATCAGGACTGGATAAGTAGAGTTGGGAGTCATCTGCATAGAGAAAATTGAGCCCTTGAGAACTGATGAACTCCCTCTTCCAGGGAGGAGAAAGCATCTGGGGGATGGGATGGGATAGTCAGCAGCATCAATCAGTGCCCAGAGGTAGTGACAAAAGGATGAAAACTGTCAGATTTGGCCCTTAAAGGGGGCCTCAGCAAATTGTAGAGTCATTTGTTGAGTAAACTGTGAAGCCGGATTGCAGAAGGGAAGACGTAGAGGCAAGATGTAGATAACTTTTTCTGGGCCTTAGACTGAAGAAAGTAGGGAGAGGAATCATGGGAATGAAAAGTTGAGGAGGTCAAGTGAAGGCAGGGCTTTCTGTTTTGGGGTGGGGGCAGACTGGGACACATTTGTAGAAAGAACCAGTAATTAGTGGCAAGTTGAGAATTAGGGCATTTTGTGGAGGTACCTGCCAGAGGAGTTGGAAGAGGGTTGCCCATGATCAGGAGTATTGGCAAGGAGAAGAGAAGGGCCTGGAGGAATGTGGGACAGGAGGCTGAGGTGGGCGGGTAGAGAGAAGAGGCAGCCACAGTGAATGGAAGGGAACCAGGTCCAAGCGGGAGTGGGCTGCTCTTGGTGCAGGAGACAAGAAGGTTCACCATAGACTGTGGGAGGTGTGGGAAGTGATGGGGGGAAAGGAAATGAGGTCTCTGTGGAGGTGCTATAATATGGCATGGGTGAGGAGCTAACTCAGGGTTGAGGTTTGACAAGGCAGGAGCAATGACTGAACAGGAGGCGAGAAGATAAGGAGAGATGGAGGGCAGAGAGATTAAAAAGGAAGTCTCACGAAGATGAAGAATAGGAGGAAGTGGTGGTGAGGCTTACAAGTTCTAGATCAGACCAGAGGGCACAGACTCATTCCTGCACATGATGAAGTGGCAGATTCTGAGGCTTGGAGGAGGTGGGCCCAGGAAGCCAAGATGTGGGAGGGAATTGCATTGGTTCTGTTGAAGTTCCTGTGTCAGAGGGTCAGGTCTGAACACTTCCCTAACTTTTAGTGCAGCTAGGTGGCAGCGCTGGGATTTGAGGCAGGAAAATCTGAATTCAGATTCAGGCTCCAACGTTTCCTAGCTGTGTGAACCTGGGCAAGTCATTTCGCCTCAGTTTGCCTCAGTTTTCTCCTCTGTCAAATGGGGATCATTGTTGTGAGACTCCAGTGGGTTCATCTTTGTAAAGTGTAAATGCTGGTTGTGATGGTGAGGATGTTGATGATATTGTGGGATTAAGGAGAAATGTGGGTCAGGGGTTAGCCTCTTTGTCCATTGTTTCACTTGTCATTTATTTATTCGATTAGATTGATATAGGAGAGGCTTGTGGGTAGAAAGCTGGCCTCAGAGCCAGGAGGCCCTGGGTTCAAGCCCTCCCTTCTGGCACAGCCTGGCCTATGTGATCTTGCTCTAGACCAGAAGTGTCAGACATGGGGGTTCCTGAGTGTCACTGAGCCAGATTCAAATATCATTGGCCAGAAGACCAGAAAGCATAGATAAGATTCTGTATAGAAATCAGTGATTCCCAAAGTGGGCGCTACTGCCCCCTGGTGGTGCTGCAGCCATCCAGGGTGGGGTGGTGATGGCCACAGGTGCATTTGGGGGCAGTGAAGAACTGTAAGGGGGCTGTGATAGTATAAAAGTAAGTAAGCTAAGTAATATTTTTTCTGGAAAGGGGGTGGTAGGCCAAAAAAGATATAGATATAGATATAGATATAGATATAGATATAGATATAGACATAGATATAGACATAGATATAGACATAGATATAGATGGATTGCTCCTGTTTGCTCCCTCCAGTTGCCTGGAAGTTTCCTGCTGCCATGTCCTGGCCCAGACCTTATCTAGTCAGACCACCTCACCTAGGTGCTAGGAGTATTATGTTTCAGGCTGGATACTGGCCAGGGATGCTGGAGAAGAGATCCCATCGTTTGGGTGGGGGCTGGGCCTGAACAAGAGAGGAATTCTAACAGGGGTTGATGATAGGCAGTTTCAAATGAAGCTGCCTGAAAGCCAAGAGCCAGAAGTTCCCACCGATGCCCTCTGCAAGAGCAGTTGTAACTGGTAGCTGGTAGGAATGGAAGCCAGTTTGCAGAGAGTTGAGGAGGGAGTGGCTGCTGGACTGGGGGCAGTAAGTTAGAGCTGTGATCAGTGACAAATTGCTGGGATACTCAGACGTGAGGTTTTGTATTTCCTGTGTGGAGAACCTTGGGTGTTTGCCAGAGGGACAGGGAGGGGTGGAGGAGACACAGACAGAGTCAGAGGTCAGAGAGATTGGGAGCTAGAGCAAGGTCACTCATCAGACTGGAAGGGGTAGGGAAAGTAAGAGTGTCAGCTCTTCAGAGAAGGAAGAAAGGAACCTCTGACTTTGGAGAGCTTTTGCACCCCACCCTCGCCTTTCTAGTCTTCTCTTGCTACTTCTGCACTTCTCCTATGTGCTTTGAGATCCAGTGACACTGGCCTCTTTCTCCTCCAATTTCTCTGGTTGTCTGCCACGCCTGGCACACTCTTCCTCCTCTTCTCTGACTCTGGCTACCCTGACCTCCTTTAGGTCCAGCCACTGTTCCCTTTCCCATTCCTCCTCTGGAATCTTCTTTCTGAGATTCTCCCCAGTTTACCCTCCACATCTTGCTCATAGCCAGCTGTCTGCATGTCCTCTCCCCCACAGTCTGGGAACTCCTTGAGGGCAGGCAGGGACTGTTTGGGGGCCTTTCTTGTACTCCCAGTTTAGCACAGTACCTGGCCCCCAGTGGGTGCTTGATAAATGCTTGTCCCTCTGAACTTGCCCAAGATCTGCTTCTAGTGGCATTCATCCAGACCCCACTAAATTCTCTTCTTTTCCCCAGCCCAGGCTCCTACCACTCCCCTGCCACCACCTCCGAGGGGCCCCGGGAGCAGCATAAGGGGGCAGGCGCTCTAATGGACTGGCTTATGTGACCTGGAGCCAAGTAGGAAGAGGGAGGTTGTCCTGCACTTTTCAGATGAGGAGATAGCTTGGGTTGGTGCTCCTGCCCTTTTTGAATTGGCTCCTATATTTGTTCTAAATTATGGGCAGTCTGTTGATTTGGGATCCTTAGTCCCCCTCAGTGAACATCACTTTGCCCGACAGATGTTCAAGAA
This sequence comes from Gracilinanus agilis, assembly GCF_016433145.1. NCBI lineage: Eukaryota > Metazoa > Chordata > Mammalia > Didelphimorphia > Didelphidae > Gracilinanus > Gracilinanus agilis. The sequence goes on along the minus strand of NC_058136.1, from coordinate 61,203,270 downwards.
GCCGTCAGGGTTACCAACAGAGATGCCCAGAGCCTTCAACATTTAAGCGCAGTCTCTGTGCTCAAGCAGAAGGATGATTTTTAATGTGGCTTCTGTCGGTATAGATAGAGGCAGCTGGAGATGGCGTCACAGTGGAGGAAGGCTGGGCCTGGAATCAGGAAGAGCTGAGTTCATATCCAACCTCACCTACTTCTTAGGTCTGTGCCCCCACTACCTGAGCTGTAAAATGGGTTTGTTGTGAGGATCAGAGGAGATAGTTGTGGAAAAGCACTTAATGCAATTGCTGTTTCCCTTCTTTCCTTCCTTATGCATACACAGGATCAGATGATTGAGGACTAAGCCTAGCAATTTGCAGAAAAGAAAAGTGAGGGTCAGAGTACTTGGGCCTTGCTCAAGGTCATGTGGCTTATCAAATCATGGGGCCAGAACTGGAACTCAGGTCCTATTACTCCAAATCCAGGACACAGGTATCTCACAGCTGCCTTGGCCCCAGGCAGACTGTGTAGATGGGGATGTTGTCATTGGCTAGCTGCTGCCACTGCGCAGCTCTTCCGAAATGCTGGGGTACCTGGTGCTCTGGGCTGGCAGGCAGGAGGCAGGAAGGCCTGGCTTCTGCTCCAGTTTCCTCTGCTTCTTAGCTGGGTGAGCCCAGACCTTTACCTTTCTGAACTCCCAAAGTTAGGAGAAGATCCAAACGTTCTGACATCTATGAAAATCCTCCCTGGAAATAGCCCTTAACAGCCAGTATGGACAAATGGAAGATTGCTCAGGGCAAAAGCCTTGTGTGCACTGAGTTTCAAGAAGGCTGGATTAGCTGCCTCAGCCCCAAAGTCTAGGGAAATGGTAGTTTGGCTTTTTGTTTTTTGAATTTTTTTATTGTGAAGAGACTGAGTTACTAGGCAACGGTCATGGCCTGGCTGCTTAGTGGGAGTGGAATGGGACAAGTTGATTCCAAAGAGTGGAAAATAAAAACGAGTTGGGAAAGAACAAACAGATACAAGGAGAGATTTTTTTTTCCTTTTTGGGTTTACCACATATTTCTGTCCTTTATTCGTCTTCTCTGAAAAGGGGCCTGCCTTGGCAGAAATCCCTTCCTGCCACCTGGTACTGCCCTCAGTCTATCAGCTCTGCTTGGGCTAAGGCAAGGGAACAGCAGCAGGAAGCCAAGTGTGGGCCCAGCTCCCTGGGCAGGACTGGGAAGGGGCCAGCCCCCTTCTGGCTCAAATTCTGGCCTGCCCCTATGCTTGCAGTGGCACCCCAAGCTGGCTGGGCCTTTTTCATGGCCAATAGTACCTAAGCCCTTGGGTAGTCAGCAGTCAAACCAGAGGAAAAAAATAAATGTGGATTCTGTAATCACCTTGGCCACTTCCCTTCCCAGGACCTCAGTTTTGTTATCTGTAAAATAAAGGAGTTTGAACCTTTAAAAACCCCCCAACACAAATCAAGGGAAGGGTTTAATATTGGTGGATGGGTGTGATGAGGTACTGCAGATTCAGAAATGGTGTCAAAAATAAAAAGCATCAATAACATTTATTTTAAACAGAATCCTAGAATGTTAGAGGCAGAAAAGCTGGGCCTCTCCCATCTTATACCTGTGAGGGGAATTGTGAAAACCCAAATGAAAGCCTTTTTACTTATCCTTTTAATGAATGCAGAATTGAAATCGGGTACTTCTGAGGAGGCTCCAACCTTCTGTAAATCCAAGCCTCAGACTCCCGCCTACCACCTCTTGCCCTAGCTTTGTGTACCCAGGCAAACCTCTCTCCCTCTCTAAGCCTTAGTTCCTCCCTCTGTAAAATGGGTGGTGGATGTATAGGATGGAGTTGTTGACCAAGATGCTTTCTTCCTAGAGGCACTCACAGCTTTGACAGGTCATGGGATTTGTTTGGGGCAATTCACCAGACGCTTGTGAAGCCCCTACTTCCTCTGAGGCCTTGGATGCCCTCAGTACATTGGGGGGCATGCTACAGAGGGCTACTGTGGGGTCAATTAAGACGTAAACACAAATGTCTTTCCAATAATGCACATCCCAGGAGATCATCGGGGGAGGCTGGGCAGGCCAAGATCACTTGTACTTGGGAGGAGTCATTAGCTTTTGAAGGCCAGTTCTTCTTGTTTAAAAGTTTTAATAACAAATATCCACGTGAGTTTCCTGCAGTCATATAATACAAATTCTCTTCCTTCCTTCTTCACTCTCCTCTTCCAGAGTTGAAGGCCGGTTCTCCTAACAGGGCCCGCTTGGTCACTGGCATGTACATGACGCCATCATCAGTCTGGAGATGGTGGTCCAGTACTTGTGGTTTTGCTTTTTACATCTATAGCAGGAGCTGGAGACTTATCTACTCCTCCAAGATTTCAGGGAATAGTAATGAAGACAAATCACCAGAACACTTACCAGAGCAGGCTTAGGTGAATGAAAGCAGCTAAACTAAGTCTGTTGAGCCTTTGTTGGGAAGCTATGACCTTGTCCAAGCAGGCCTGGCCACCCTGCCCCTTCTTTCCATCTCCACTGCCCTTTTTATTTAGCTACTGAGGAGTGTTACCTGTTGGAACAGGTATTGGGTTTTCTACCTCGGTGACCCTCCAGATGAGATGGGCGTGCCGAGTACCAACCTTTCGAGGCATCTTGATGTGTTTTTGTGGAATCAGCCTTAGTAGGGTCTTTCTGCTTCATTCCATTCTGAAAAGCAGATTCAAGTGACAATTAGCATTTTTTCTCTCATTTCCATCTATTGAGTCACCTTATTTCACATAATAGGTGTGTTTCTGTGAAGGAAGTTTTCATTAAAAATTAAATCCTTATAAATGCACTAGAAAATGGCACATGTGCCGGAGGGGGCACACAGCTCTCTCTGTGGGCATGCGTGCCATCACCCCAGCACAGAGTTCACCAGGAGCAGGCTATTCCCCTCCCCCTTTCCACAGGTGCCTGAGGATATTTCTCACATCTCCTGCCTCTAAAAGGTTTGCCTTCTCTGCACTAGAGGAAATTGATACTTCTAAGAATCTCCTGGCAAATCCTGTTGTGATAATCACGCCCACCACCACCACCAATGGTTTATGGCAAATAATTTTCTTTTGTATTTACTAAGAGAAATGAGGGGCTCTTCAGTATTTCATGATGGGCAGACTGGGCAACTGGACATGAACATAGGTGTGACATTTGGGCTAGGGAGGTGACATGTGTCTTAGTGGTTTGAATGAATTTGGTCTTTAAAATTGAAATTCCCTCTTCAGTGAGTAATGTGTTGAGGGAGCCAGATGACCTAGTCTCAAACTCTTTTGCTTTGTCCAACTGGCTTCTGCCACTCAACTTCCCCTTCCCATCCCACCCCCCGCCAGTCTAGAAAAAAGGCTGCTGGCACCACTACTGTCCTGCCTAGATTGAGAAGGAAGTCGTGGCTTCTGGTCCTTCCCTCCATCCACCATTTTGTATTCCGAGGGCCATCTGTTGTTTGAAAAGGGGGTGGGGGAAGTCTCTTCTACCATCTGTTTTCCTTGAGTCTTGATGTTGCTGTAAAGACGAAACTAGAACCTCCCTCCAGTTGTTTGTTTGTTCACGGATCAGATTTCAAGGCCAGTAAAGGCCTTCTCTAGCTCAGGTTGTCCAAATGTTGCCCGTATTTCAAGGATTCTTTCCTCCTATTGGCATGGAGAAATTTCTTTCTTCCCAGGTAAGAGAGGTTCTTGTGACCAAGCAAAGACCAATGGGGCTGGTGGAAGTTGCTTTCAGAGTTTATTTTACAAAGCTCTATCAGGTCCCTGGAATTTTGATTGTAGGGCACTTGGTACTTTGGGTTAATTATTTTCCTCTTCTCTCTCTTCCCTGTCCTAGAATACAGTCGCTTTGAATCCAAGATCCACGATTTGCGGGAACAAATGATGAACAGCAGCATGAGCTCTGGATCAGGCTCCCTTCGGACCAGTGAGAAGAGATCTCTCTATGTCCGGTAAGACGTACAAACTGGGAAAGCTTACCTAGTGGGCAAAGGAACGGTCTTCCACAAGTAGACAAAAAAGGCTCCCTTTGGGTTAAGTGTCAGTGGTTTGTGGTCAGCGTCTCCTCCTCTTAGTGAACTGGAGTCTGCCTTTTACTTTTTGGTGACCTTGTCCTGGGAGAGTTTCTGGGTTCTGGAATTGCAGAATCTTGTCTGGTAGTTGTTATTCTTCAGTACTCAGAGACCACTTCTTGCTTCAAAGTCCTGGCCTTGCAAGCAAGTTTGATTTGAGGGGAAAGCCTGGTGTCTTCTCTTCTACTTAGGTGGCATCGGTTTATGTATTTAATTAGGTGTGAGCCCAGGAGCTGCCATCGCTGAGTGCTGTTGGTGCCAGAACTTTGAGGAGGCCACTGTATTGACAAGCCAAGGTCCATCCAGCTTCTGGTGTAGAACAGAGTAGAACAGAGCAGCTTGAGGGCCTCAATGTGGCCACACGAGCAAGGCGATATCATCTTGTGTGTCTTTTTGTAGCTTGGGCCCTTGGCAGATAGGCAGAGGGATCACCCTCTAGAGACAAGGGACTGTATGACAGCCTGGGGTTGTCTGGTCAAGCTCTTTGCTGAGCTCCAGCAGTGCTTTGTCTGGTGGCTTCTGTTCTTGGGGGAAAATGGAGAACTTTTTGCTAGTTGCCTGGTCATGATTCTGTCCTCTGGGTGCAAGTGATTGCTGTTCTTTTCATATTGCTAGATTTATTTTTCTTCTTTTGGTATATTCCCGAATCCCACAGTAGGGAGCTAGCCTTTTTGGCCAGAAAGTCTCCCAGAAACCCTTCCTGTTCTTCCCAAAGAAATCTTTGATCTGGTCTCCTTGTGTGTTAATAGCGCCTTTGCGTAAGCCTGAAATCCACTTCCTGCTTGAGGAGAAAAGAGAGGCCTGAGGAGTCATGCCCCTGGAAGGTAGCATTGCTAGGCTTGAGACTCAAAAGAAAAGCCTCTTTTCTAGCTCAGAGCCCTTATTTCCATCCTAGGGACCTGATGGGAAGAAATCAGAATGAATGCTCCAGGCCGCCCCCCCAGAGGGGAACACAGAAGTGTCATGCGCAGGATCATTACCTTGGTGTCCCCACAGGCTGTGCAGGAAGCTGTTTTGTAGGCAACTCTCCTGAATTTTTTTAATGTTTAAAAAAAATTAAAAATTTTATTATATACTTAGTAACCATCAACACCAACAAACTTTTAAATAAATAAATGCAAAAAAGTTATGTACAAAATCACAAACTCCACGTTGTTCAAATTTGTTTATAAATGTGTGTGTGCTAATATAACATCCTTTGCTTTTGAGATCCCTTGGGATCTGTTTTCCTTGGATCCTTTTTTCTCTTGATTTTGTGGCTGGTATTTAAGAAATTTAATCATAGTATGAATTATTTTTATTCCCTTTTCTTTTCTTATCTCTTCATACATTTCCCTGATTTTCTTTATATTTCCAAAATTTGTCAGTTCTAATAACATAATACGATCCATTACATTCAGATATCACAATCTATTCAGCCATTTCCCCCACTCATTGCATTTGTGTTATTTCCAGTTATTTTGTCATTATAAAGCTTCCATGAATATTTCAGACATACAAAGCTTTTTACCTTGTTAGAGCCTAATCCTTGTAATGGGATCCCCAGGTTAAAGAGCATGAACAGTTTTCAAAGTTCTTAATGCATACTTCCTTATTGTTTTCTAATAAATGATTCATAGCTGCTCTAGCAGTATAATAGTAGGCATATTTCTCCACGTTCTTCTTAACATTTCATTTGATCAATTTTTTTACTTCAACTGTGATTTGATCAATGTATGCATTCCCTCCAGATTCTAAACCCTCTACACCGGTGATGGCAAACCTCTGACATGTGTGTCATCACTGATACGTGTAGCTATTCTCAATGACGCACAGCCACATGCGGCTGCATACAAAGAAGTACGGGGCTGCATGCCGAGGATGAAACATTCGCTATAGTGTAGTGTAGACACTCTGTGCACTCTAGATGACAGTTCTACCTATATTAATTTATCTATTTTGGTTTATTAAATACAGTTATATATTATAATTGTACATTTTTGTTATTTAAACTATAAATATCCCGAAATTTTGGTGTTTTTTCTCAAAGTGACGCACCACCCCAGTTATGCTCGGTTTTTTGGTGAATTTTGACACACCAAGCTCAAAAGGTTGCTGATCACTGCTCTACACTTTAGTATTTGATCCTTGGAAGTTGCTGAGGCTGAATAATTCATTAATGAGTGATGATTCGCTTTAACTTAACCAAGCTGGTCCTCAGATAACATATTTACCAAGACCACATTTAGCTTAATTGGTCCTCGAGCAGTGGACACAATCTGTTGCCAGGACTCTTTCTAAAACCAAGTCTTTCCAGCTTGATCATACCCAGTGGAGCTTTTGTTCCAATGGCACAATCCCTCAGAAATGCAGGATTACCTCCATAGTATGATAAGTGTAAAAATAAGACTTTTGCAGAATATTTATACTTTCTAAATCATTATTACCCCACCAGAAACCATGTTTGAATTATGTGTAGGTTCAGGCTTAGATCTGCTGCTAGCCTCAGGCAGGTATGTGGGGACCTAATGAATGCCCAGTACATAGGGAGCTTCAGAGAAAACAGTAGGATAGAGGAGGATTCACTCTGCTAGAGAATCCAATACCATGCTATTCCATCGTGTTAAAATTTATGTAAAAGAACAAATGGAAAGTATTTTTCCATAACTTTTCTAATAATTAATTTCATCTTCATTGGTGGTATATTCAGCCTTTCCGTCTTTAATGCTAATGATTTGAGCTTCTCTTTTTTTTTTTTTTATCGGTTAACCAATGGCTTAACAATTTTGTTGATTTTTTAAAATAAAACCAAGTCCCAGATTTATTTTTTAATTAATTTATTTTTTAATTTCATTTCTTACATTCAATTTTGTTGATCTCATCTTTAATTCTTTTTTTTTTATTTTATTTTTTTTTTTTTTATAAACCCTTACCTTCCGTCTTGGAGTCAATACTGTGTATTGGCTCCAAGGCAGAAGAGTGGTAAGGGTAGGCAATGGGGGTTTAGTTCAGAATTTTACATTTGTTCTCTTTCTGGTTTTTTAAATTGTATTCCCAATTCATTGATCTTTTCCTTCTCTATTTTATTAATGTAAGCATTAGAGATATACATTTTCCTCTGATTACTGTTTTTGCTATATCTAGATCTGTATCCTATAGGCTTTGGTATGTTGTCTCATCATTCTCTTTAATGAAATTCATTATTTCAATATTTTTTAACCCATTCATTCTTTAAGATTAAGTTATTTTGTCTCCAATTAGGTTTTTCTTTTTTTCTTTTTTTTATTTTAAAGCCTTAACTTCTGTGTATTGACTTATAGGTGGAAGAGTGGTAAGGGTAGGCAATGGGGGTCAAGTGACTTGCCCAGGGTCACACAGTTGGGAAGTGTCTGAGGCCGGATTTGAACCTAGGACCTCCTGTCTCTAGGCCTGGCTCTCAATCCACTGAGCTACCCAGCTGCCCCCTCCAATTAGTTTTTACTTTTGCATGGTTCCAGTTTTTTATCGTGTTATAGTCTGAAAGGGATGCATTTGATATTTTTTGCTTTTCTACATTTAACTATAATAATGTTTTTGTGCTGTAATATATGGTCAATTTTTGGAAAAGTGCCATGTACCAGCAAGAAGAAGGTATACTCTTTTTTGTTTCCATTCAATTCTTTCCAGGTAACTATCATATTTAACTTATCTAAGATTCTATTAATCTTGACTTTTTTCTTATTTATTTTTTGGCTATTATGAGAGGGGAAAATTATAGACCCCCTCTCCCCCCCCACACACACTGTTACTGTTTTGTTATTTATTTCAACCTATGACATTTGGTGCATATAGGTTTAATATTGATAATGCTTCATTGTCTATGATACCTTTTAGCATAATATAGTTTCCCTGTTTATCTCTTTTGATTAAATCTATTTTAATTTTAACTTTGGCAGAGATCATGATTGCTACCTCTGCTTTCTTTGTATCAGCTGGGACAGAGTCTATTCTGCTCCAACCCTTAATTCTTGCTCTGTGTGTCTCTCTCATTTTTTGTGTATTTCTTGTTAATAACATATTGTTAGGTTTGGGTTTTTTATCTATTTTGCTATTCATTTTCATTTTATGGGTGAATTCATCCCATTCTCATTCAATGCAATAATTACTAGTTGTGTTTTTCCCTCTATTCTGTGTTTTTTTTTACTGTCCTTCTTTTCCTTTTGCTGTATCCCTCCTCAGGTGTCCCAATTTCTTCTGTCCACTACCTCTCCAATTCATACCTCTTCTTAGAAATCTTGCCTTATCTTCTCCTCTTGCCCTCTTAGTTCCAAATTGGTCCATGTTCTTAAAGGTCCCTCTCTTGTCCTTTCCCACTTACCCTTTAGTTCTTATCCTATGCACCTTTCCAGAAGTCCCTTCCTTATTCTCCCAACTCTGCCCTCCTGTTTCTTAATATGAGTTTTATTCTAAAAATCTCTCCCTTATCCCCCCACTCTATATCTTGATATGTACTCCCTTCGAGGTATCCCTCCCTTTTCTTATCTCCTTGCCCTCCTTTTTCTTAATTGACCCTTCCTTCTCTTAGAATAGTCTCCTCTCTCATCCTATCCCCTTTCCCTCCCATATCTCTGTATGTTAAGTTATGTAAGTTAAGTACTTTTTTACCCTTCTAGTTGTCTGTGTTGTTTCTTCTTTAACCCAAATCTGCTGAGAGAAGGGTTCTAGCACTCTCAGCCCTCCTTCTACTCCTTCCTCTTTTATATGAGAAGAGAGTTGTTCCATTTTACCTTTCCTTACTCTATTTTATTAGTATTTGGTCTTGTTCCATTGTATTTACCTTGACCTCCAGAAGTTTATTTCTAGATATTTCCCTTTCTACTCACTTTCTCCTTGCCCTCCACCCTCTCTTCTCCAGTGCCACAACTCTTCCTTCCAGGACCACTAATCTCTTGGGGTCACAGAGGCTCTTTTTCTCTGTCCCAGCCTTTGACTTCAGTGACACATTGGCATCCTCTTAAGGAGACATTGTTCACAATGGTGAATAATGGGCCTAGGAAACCACATGTTTCAGTGCCTTGGCTCTGCCTCTTGATTTCTCTATGTTGGGGTCTCAGGCAGGTCTTGACAAAGGGCTACGTAGGCCAGGTGGGAAGCTGTGCAAAACCTCTTTCTGCACTCTCTTTACTTTTTTTTTATTTTATTTTTTTTAAAACCCTCACCTTCCATCTTGGAGTCAATACTGTGTATTGGCTCCAAGGCAGAAGAGTGGTAAGGGTAGGCAATGGGGATCAAGTGACTTGCCCAGGGTCACATGGCTGGGAAGTGTCTGAGGCTAGATTTGAACCTAGGACCTCCTGTCTCTAGGCCTGGCTCTCAATCCACTGAGCTACCCAGCTGCCTCCCTCTCTTTACTTTCTGCTTTTTCTTCCAATACATTTCCCTTCTTCCCCAAACCCCTCCCCTCTTCCACCCTGGGGCTTCTGAAGCAGTAGGTGTCTTCTCCATGGTGTTTCTCTGAATATGCCCTTGGAGGAACATAGGATCTTGGCAGCAGGGGAAGTCATATTAGTAATGGGCAAAGTCAAATACTTAAATACATGAAATGGTTTAGAAAAAAAATGAAGCTCCTCCTAGGACCAAGCTTAAATTCTTGAGGTGAGGCATTGCTGTAGTATGAATATACTCTAGGGTGGAGGAGTGAGGAGTCTGGGAAGCCCAGAGGACATGGACATCTTGCCATGCTGATTCCCAGAAGCCCACATGCAGCCAAGTGAAAGTGCTATGTATGCTCCAACCAGGCCTCCCTCCCCTTCCCCAAGCAGCTTACTCAATCAGCAAATATTTGGTAAGCATCTGCTGTGTGCCAGGCACTGGGCTTAACGGATTGGAACTTTGTGCTCAGGCCTGTACTAGCTGATTTCTGGGATCCCCGCTCCATCCAGGTTTGGTTGCTAAATGATGTGGCACAAGACAGAGACTCGCTCTGATGACAGATAGGATTTTAAAGCTAGTTCAAACAAGTGTTCAGGACTTCACAGGAGATGCATCTCTCATCCTGCATCTCTGGTTGTTGGTTGTGCCATGTGTTTCTCTTACTCTTTGATCCCTAGACCAGTCTGGTCCCCAAGAAGGTTCATTTCTTTCCAGGCATCTATGAGTTACTTAAATTCCCTATACTTTTATATTTTGGGGAAACCATTCCTGAAGCTTCGCTTTCTCTTTGTGCCCCTCCCTTTCTCTCCTCCTTTCCTCCCCATAATTTCCCATTTGGGCCTGCAGCTTCTCTGGAAAACACAAACAAAGTACTCTTAGCTGCTACATTCTGTATCTCCTCCAGCGCTCACACTGGAGTCAGGCCCCCTTGAGAGAAATTCTCCTTTGGCCCAGCCTCAACACTCAAGACTGGGCCCTCGTGTTGTTCTTCAGAATTGGCTGGGGTGGCAAGACTCATCCAGGTCTTTGCAATCAGCATATCCTCTCTGGTGACTTTCTATGTGGTCAGCATAGGGCCACAGGTAGCTTAGGAAGGAGCTTTTCTATTTAGATCACTGTTCATGAGCCGGGGGAGATATGTCTTTGATTCCCGGCTGTCATTCGAAGGAGGGAGATAAAGCTGCTGGGCATTAATTGGTACATGGTGAGACTTTTTTGCAGACCCTACCCAGGAGGCTCAGTAAGTTGTTTGTTCTCCCCGCCTCCTTCTTCCCCATTCCTTCTGAGAACTAGTCTCAAATAACCAGCTCTCTATTATGTATTTCCAGCTGTTTGGAATTTCTGTTTGATTGAGATGCTCCTAAGTGTCCAAAATTGGAAGTCTTCATCTCATTGCTTCCCACCTAGGGGAGCATCTACCCTATACCTACCCCTGTCTAGGGCAGCACCATCCTTCTAGTCATCCTCAACTATCCAGGGAGGTTCCTAGCTTTGGCTATTCCACTTCCACAACTCTTCCATCTGTCCCTTTTGTGACATTCATACAGCCACCATTGGAGGTTAACCCCGCATCACTTCTTGCGTGGATCATTGCAATAACTTCTACCTTTCCTGATTCGAACTCCACCCCCAGCTAACAATCCCCATCATTAGGACCTCAGAGTTATTTGTATTTAGGGTATGGCTACTAGATTGTAAGCCCTGTGAGGACAGGGACCAGGGCTTTTCCCTTTGCTTTATATTCCTCCCAGAACAGTGCTCTGCACAGTGTAGCTACTTAAATAGGATCCTAGCTTTAAAATGAACCTGTCCACCATGTCTCGAGGGCAAGATGTCAAGGATCAGGGAAAATTTGGAGCAGTTGGCTGCATGAGCACGGTCTCGTAGGGAACAGGAATGCTGGCACCCAAGAAACCGGTCAGGCAGGTTCCCAAAGACCGAGGGCCAAGGAAAACAGGGGCTTTCCGAAAGAAGAGCAGGCCCTCAGCCAGGGAGAACTTTCAGGGAAAGGCGTATGTGAATGATTCCTTCTAGTGGAAAGGGCACTAGATTTGGAGATTCCCCCTGCCATTTGACCTTGAGCAAAGTCCTTTCTTTCTGTAGGGCTCTTTCCTCCACTGTACACTAAGGAGAAATTCCTGCCTCAGAGAATCCCTAGCCTCACTTATGAGCCCCCTTCTCCATATAGAAAACGTTGCTGATCTTTCTCTCTCCAAACCTCCTTCTTCATAATCACCTCCTAATAAAGCCTGTATCTTCTCTGCATGCACACCATCCTTGTTCAAGTATGACTTCCTGGAAGGCAGACACCTGCCAGCTTTATACAGCACCTACTGTATGCTAGGCACTATCCAAATATTATCTCATTTCATTTTCTCCAAAACCCTAGAAAGCTAAGTGCTATTATTATCCCCATTTTGTGACTGAGGAATCTGAAGCAGAGAAAGGCAAAGTGACTTGCCCAGGGTCTCACAGCATAGAAGAATCTGAGAATGGATTTGAATTCAGGTCTTACTGACTCCACTGTGCTACCAAGCTATGTCAATGGGTTAATTTGTTTCTGGAAACCCCCACTATCACAATTTCCCCCTAATGTTCCATTTCTTTCTCTCTACTGGATCCTTCCCTACTGCTCACGACCATACCCATGTCTCTCCCACCTTTAAAAAACTCACTCAGTTCTACTTTCCCTGCTAGCTGTCTCTCTATTATCTCTACCATCTCTATTCTCTCTACTCTCCTCAACCAAACACCTTGAGAAAGTCATTTACCCTCATTGTCTCCACGTCATTTCCTCTCTTTTCTAAATCCTCTGCAGTCTGGCTTCTGACTTCATCATTCAGCTGAAACTGGCTTCTTCCTACTTATTAGTGATCACTCCATTCCCAAATCTAATGGACTTTTCTCAACACTCATCCTTCTTGACCTCCCTGCAACCTTGAACAATGTGGATCCCCATTTCCTCTTGGCTCCTCTCTCCTCTCTGGGTTTTCAGGACATTTCTCTCTCCTGGCTCTCCTTCTGCCTGGCTGACTGCTCCTCCTCAGGCTCTATCACTGTCTGTAAGACTCTGTCTTCTCTATTCTCTTACTTGGTGATCTCATACATGGGTTCCATTCTCATCTCTAGGCAGAGGATTTCCAGATCTCGCCATCCTGAGCTCTTATCCCTCATCGCCAGCTACCTTTTGGCCATCACAGGCCTCTCAAAGTCACCATGTCCAAGACAAAAGCCATTTTCTTTTCTTTCCCTGATCTTCCTTGTTGCTGTTGAGGACCCCACAATCCCACCACTTAGCCAGGCTTAAAACTTCAGTTTCATCTTCAAGTTTTTACTCAGCTTAGGTATCCATTCCATGGCCAGATCTTCACATCCTGTACCACAGCCACTCCCCTATCACTTTTCTCATTGGTTTCTAAAGGTGCCTCAATTGCTTTAAGTATCAATCAGATCTATCCACTGCTAAGCCACCAGAATGATTTTCTGAACCAAGTCCAGATCTGACCATTCAGTTAGCTCTAGTTGGCCCCATTTCTCCCAGGAACACACAGTTCATGTTGTCTAAGGGAGGAGAGGGAAGCAGTTGGACATCTATCCTTGGCTTTCTTTTTTTTCTCCTCTCTCTCCCCTCTTCCTACTTTGGACAGTTTCAGCTGTAGAAGGGAGCTGAATGCACTTAGTGTTAGCAGTTGGAGTCAGCTTCTTCAAGTCCTGCCTCTACCAGTCACAGGCAAGTCGACCTCCTTGTGACCTCAGTTTCCTCATTTCTGAAATGAATGTTTTCATACCTGGCCTACTTACCTTGTAAGTGCCTTATAAAATCAGTTCACAAAGAAAGTGCTTTGGGAACTTGAAAGCTGGATCTGTTTCTGCCTTCCCAGGAATGACTCTCTTCTGCCTATGTGATCCTGACTTTTTTTCTTGAGCACCAGCTTGAAACTGCCAGCAATCTATAGGAATTTCCATCCTGATGTTCTAGCCACACTTCCAGCTGAACATATCGAAGCTGGAACACTTCCAATTGCTCTCTTGCAAACCCAAAGCAGCCTGCCCTCTCTCCTTCTAGCCATTGTACCACCATTCCTCCCAGTCATCCAGCCTCAGTGTCCATATTCAGTTTGTTTCCAGGTACTCTGGATTCTTTTCTTCTGTGGCCTCCCTCCAGCCTCTTCCCTCCCCTCCTCAGAGCTGCTAGATTAATCTCACCCAAAGCATTCCTCTGCTTTAAAATCTTTAGTGACTCACCTTTGGCCACTAAATGTTCTGTTACTCACTGACTGGAAGACCTTGGAAAAGTCCCTTTCCCTCTCTGGGCTGTGGATTCCTTCCCTGTAAGACCAAAGGATTCCAATAGTGCCTGACAACTCTGACATTCTGGGCAGCAGGGCCTCCCCTGGCCTGGCCTCCATTTATTTTTCTAGCATTTGATAAGCACAGATGCTGGTACTTGTCCTTACATTAAGGTATACTTGGCTTCTCCAAATCCCCTCCTCTGCCCTTGCTAGTTGTGTCCTCAGGGGCCCAGCACCCCCTGGTTTTTTTCCTTCCAATGTTTTTTTTCTTTTTTACTTTTTCAGTTACTTGTAGAAACAATTTTTAACAATTGTTTTTTGATATTTTGGAATTCAAGTTTTCTTCCTCCCTTCCTTCCCCACCAAAGGTGGTGAAAAGTCTGATATAGGTTATATCCGTACTTTACTGTAAGATAGATGGCGTGCTTTGATCTGCCTCAGACTCCAACAGTTCCTGCTTTGGCTGTGAAGAGCCTTTTCACCATGACTCCCTTGTGGTTGTCTTGGAGACTTGCTTTCCTGATAATGGTTTAGTTGCTCACAGGTGATCATCCTCCTACAATATTTGTTATTGCATACATCGTTCTCCTGGTTCTGCTCACTTCACTTTGTATCGGTTCATAGAAGTCTTTCCAGGTTTTTCTGAACTCATCCTATTCCTTTTGGCACAATAGTATTCCTTCACAACCATTTACCACAACTTGTTCAGCCGTTCCCCACAAGTGATAGACAGCTCCTTGTAAGGGGTTAAAAGGGGTTTCGATTGGGTAAATACTAAAAGGTTGGCTGCCAGGAGATTGAACAATTATCAGTCCCCAATTAAAGAATAACCTCAAGTTAAAATGACTTTTATGGAAATTTATTTACAAATGAGAAGAGGAAGTAGAATAAGGAAATAAGAGAGAGGATAAGATAGAATAAGTAATCTAACACAGTAGGTAATTTGCTCTGATCCCCTACTTCAATCCAGGTAGATCTAATTAACCCTCAGCTGAGGGAAAATCCAGCCTTGATCCCAAGGCTGGGAAGCCAGAGGCCCAAAGCCTCAAAGGCGAATGAAGCAAATGCTTCAGCTACAGAGCCTCTATTAAAAGGAAGTTCAGGAAGATTCAGTCTTAACACTCACCACGTGGAACAGTCTCACCAGCTTCAGACCTCCTCCAAGTCCGGTCACGAACCAAAAGAGCTCCTTCACCCTCAGTATCCAATTCTTTGTCAGTACAAAAAAAAGCTGCTAAAATATTTTGGTACAGGTAGGTCTTTCCCCCTTATCTCTTGTCTTTTGGGGACCCAGACCCAGGAGTGGTATTGCTGGGTCAAATGGTATACATAGTTTTATGGCCCTTTGGGCCTGATTCCATACTGCTCTCCAGAATGGTTATATCAGTTCACAGTTCCAGCAACAGTGTATTAGTGTCCCAGTTTTCCCCCATCTCCTCCAACATTTATCATTTTCCTTTTTGGTCATATGAGCCCATCTGAGAGGTATGTTAAGTGGTATCTCAGAGTTGTTTTAATTTGGATTTCTCCAATCAGTAGTGATTTGACATATTTTTTCATGAATAGTTTTAATTTCTTCTGAGAATGGTCTGTTCATATCC
This sequence comes from Gracilinanus agilis, assembly GCF_016433145.1. Classification (NCBI taxonomy): domain Eukaryota; kingdom Metazoa; phylum Chordata; class Mammalia; order Didelphimorphia; family Didelphidae; genus Gracilinanus; species Gracilinanus agilis. The sequence continues at coordinate 61,187,916 of NC_058136.1, read as the reverse complement.
TTTGACCATTTTTCGATTGGTACCCTTCTTTTCAAATAAAAAATTGCATGCTTCTTCATTCTTCTGAAACAATCTAGGCTCCCCCAAATCCTTGGTTTGTGTTTTATTAAAACAAAATCAAGGGGCAGCTCAGTGGAGTGAGAGTCAGGCCTAGAGACAGGAGGTCCTAGGTTCAAACCCGGCCTCAGCCACTTCCCAGCTGTGTGACCCTGGGCAAGTCACTTGACCCCCATTGCCCACCCTTACCAATCTTCCACTTATGAGACAATACACCGAAGTACAAGGGTTAAAAAAATCAAGAATTTTATTACTATTTTGAAACACATCTAAAAGATAAAATAATGAAATAATGAAAATAATCATTCCATTTCATTCACTGTCAGATTTGGTCATCTAGCCCAAAGAAAACACGGAGAGTGGCAGAGGGATGTTTGGAAATTGAAGCCTCAGACTCTAAATCTGGACCTCTTTTCACTGAGACAAAGATGTATTATAGGTAAAACCCAATGGCAATAGGCACCCCAGGGGGAAACCTCTAATTCCAGGCTATGGAATATGCCTGGATATCCTTGGGGGAAATGGGGACTATGGGACAATTGCTCTGTCTCCAAGCAGGGGCTTCAGCTTTCGAGCAGGAAGGAAAGAAGCAGTTCATGCTTACTTAGCCTAGCCTTGAGAACATTGTTCACCCATAGTGGAGGTGGGAAGCACCAGAGAAACCTGGGCACTTGGTGGCCTTTGTGTCCAAAAAGAGATGTAATGGGCTTTGGCCCCACCCAAAAGTGTGTCCCTCTCTCCCCTCTGGGTGAAGGAACCCTTTCTCCCAGTCCTACGAGCCTCTTTTAAGACCAGGAGGAGACAGATACCAAGCCTCTCCATTGGACATAGCAGAAGGCATGGTAAGGCTTAGTGACTCATCACCCCAGGCCCATTGCCCATAGCCTGCCCTTGTGCCATCTCCCACCAGTTGGAACAAACTGATTGTTAGTCTTGCTGTTGTTGACTTTGATTTGAACTAGGTTTAGATACCCATAACTGATATCCCAGAGGAGGACCCAGCCCATAGCTTGAGTCAGGCAGGATCTCAGGGCCCTTAGCAGTACTCCTTTGACCCTATTTCTGCCTATTGCAATCTGAATTTGGTTTCAAGGCCACCAAGCTCAATCTTTTGCCTTTTTTGGGCACTTACTAGTCTCTGTTCTTTGAGGAGCAAAACTGGAAGCTTGGAGTTCCGGGGCTCTTCAGGGATTTTCTGTCTTTGTGGACCCTGGGCAAGCCAACCTTCGTGAGCCTTTGTTTCTTCCTTTGTACAATGTGGCACATACTAGTCTCTCCCCACCTCCACCCCTGTGTAGTGAGGCTCCAAGGAAATAACTAGTGAATGTAAGTGCTCTGGAGTCCTAGCATTACTAGCAGGATGTGAGCTCTAGGGTTAGGGTGAAGGACAGGATCTTTTAGCTACTAGATCTCACTGGATCCTTACTGAAGGCCTGTTAGGGTTAATTAAGGTACTCTATCTTTTTCCCTGTCCCAAAAGGAGCCTGGTATGTGGTAGAGACTCAAAGGACTCAATGAGTGAAATTAATGACTAGCCTGAGTTCACTATTCCATCTGCCACCTCCGGACATAGTGTGGAATGTGTACAGAATCTCGGTTGGCAAGGATCTTGGAGGCCACCATCTGGTCCAACCCAAACTTGAAAAAAGAATCTACTCTATGATGTTATCCCCAACAAGTGGTCTTCTAGCCTCTGTTTGAAGCCCTCCAATGATGAGAGGCTCACATAAGCTGAGGGAGTGACTCATGCCACTACCCCCAGCCTTTGCTATTATGCTCTCCCCAGACACTATCCCAGTTTCCTCAGATCCATCCTTGCGTGGCATCAAGAAGCAAACCCTCCAGCTAGGCATGACCAGGGCAGATGGGGTGGCAGGAGGCCTAGAAGCAAGGGCACTGGAGGCCCAAGGTTGCTTTGGTCTTCTGGATTGCCATTTGAACCATCAGATCTTTTGTCAGGTGAATGGCTTTTTTGCCTTATCTTCACTTTCCCGAATCTTAGCTTATTTTAGGCCCATCTCAGGCGACTCTCTGAAGTCTTTCCCAATTTTCACAAGCTGTTATTGTTTTTTCTCTCTCCTCAGTTAACCAATACACAGTATTGATTTCTAAAATGGAAGGGAAAGGTTTTTTTTTAAAAACTCTTTACCTTCTGTATTAGAATTGTAATGGGTAAAATTATGGTTGGATTGAATATTTGAGAGTTTGGTCGCCAGAAATTAATTACTTAATTCCAAATGAAAGACTCAAGTCAGAATGACTTTTATGGTAGATTATTTACAAATAGAAAGAGTGCAGGTAAGGAAAATTAGAGAGGGAAAGAGATAATTACTCCAGCCTGGTCCAAACCAGGTAGGGCTTCAGAGGCCCCAGCAAAGGGGCCTACAGAGGTTAATTAAACAAGGCTTCTAGCCACGAGGCCTCCTCCAAGATGAGGGGCCTCTTTGGAGGCTAGTGCCTCCAGAAAGCCAAGGAAAGGGAAGTCAGCCTTTTCACTCACCCACATGGCAGTCCAAAAGGAAGCAGTCTGAGGTCTCAAGCCCAAGCTCCTCCAAGGTCAGGTTCAAAGGGGCAAAACCTCCTCACAGGAAGTTACCATCATATTTAAAAGACAGTTCTTTGCGTCACTTCCTGTGTCTTCCTTCCACTTAAATGTGGACCAATGGCAGCTTTAACTTTGCTTCAGACTGCCTGGGGGGCAGTCAGTTGTTTTTGATTTGTGACTCACTAGCACACTATACAAGTAGGGATGTATATATTCCTGGTGGCTAAAATCTAAAGAATTAATAGGGGAGAGTTAATCCCATCTTCACAATCCCCTCTGATGATAATTTAGGAGACCAGTCTCCCAATTGATCATTTTATTTCATTTTAAGTTTTTATTTTGAATATTTTTCCATAGTTACACATTTCATGTTCTTTCCCTCTCCCCCAAACCCTTCTTAGCCAATGCACAATTCCACTGGGTTTTACATGTATCATTGATCAAGACCTAATTCCATGTTATTGATAGTTAGACTAGAGTTATTGTTTAGTGTCTACATCCCCAATAATATCCCCATCAGCCCATGTGTTCAAGCAGTTGTTTTTCTTCTGTATTTCTCCTCCCACAGTTCTTCCTCTGAATGTGGCTAGTTTTCTTTCTCATAAGTCCCTCAGAATTGTCCTGGATCCTTGCATTGCTGCTAGTAGAGAAGTCTGTTATGTTCGATTGTACCACAGTGTATTAGTCTTTGTGTACAATGTTCTCCTGGTTCTGCTCCTTTCACTCTGCATCCATTCCTGGAGGTCATTCCAGTTCACATGGAATATTTTTGTACATGTTTTTTTCCTTATTATCTCTTTGGAGTATAAACCAAGTAGTGCTATAGCTGGATCAAAAGGCAAATAGTCTTTTAAAGCCCTTTGAGCATAGTTCCAAATTGCCATCCAGAATGGTTGGACCAATTGATCCATCAATTATATAATCATCTTGTACCTCTAAAAATCTACTAACTACAGGTGCATACAAAATTGCACCTTCTAAGAGGAAAGTACAATAGTTAGAGATAAGAGGGAACTAGAAGAGAGAGAAAACAAAATGAATGTTTTGCTAGGCGCATTGACAAAAAATCTATTAGGGGGCAGTCCCCTTTGGCATAAAAGTTTACTTTCAAAATAAATGTTCATCCCCCTTCAGTTTAATCAGCTGCACCCCAAAGTTCACTTTGGATCTTCTTGATGCAGTGTAGGTTTTTCAGGCATCTTTCTGCAAACAGTTCATTCTCTGGATTTAGGGAGTTAGCAAGCTTCTTTCCCTGAAATTTTTTCTTGAACAAAATTTTAAATCTTGGATTTTTAATGAAAATACAATCCCCCTTGAAGAGGGTATTGACCAACACTCAGATCAGCTCAGGATACATGGTTGAATTATGGGGTGTATGAGTCAATTATCAAAAGATAACCAAAAAACATAAAAAGAAAAACAAATAGAAGAAAAATTAAACTTTGAGAGAAAGAAAAAATTCAAGATCAGAATTAAAATATAAAAAAATCTATGCATATAAACATTTCTGAGTAAACAAGAATAAATTCATAATAGGCCCTTGTATTACGGTCCAATTTAATAAATTCATAATAGGCCCTTCTATTAGGGTCCAATTAAAGTGATTTTTATCCCACGAGTCTGTAGGACAAAATGCAGTGATATTGTACTTACCCATTGGCAGCCAAGACTACAGGAAGTTGCCATACTATAAGAGAGGAAAAAAGGACTAGATTTTTGTATGAAAGGGAAGTGCCATTCCCTGGTCTGATTGTACCTTCACTCTCAGGGATAGGGGGAGCCAGGATAACATTCAAACTTCAGTACTTGACTGAGAGTATTTCACCAGGAGTGTGACACAAGGAGTCCTGCATCTTAACATATGTCAAGGACCACAACCTTGAGTCTCACACTAGGTTCAAGTCCTTTCATATTGGCGTAGAAGTTCAACAATCCTACCTGGATTGGTTTGGTCCTTTTTTACCTTGTGCTCCTAGGCACTGTGCAGATTCTCATCAATCATTGGTTTTGTTCTCTTTCCCCTTTATCCCCAAATTATTGTAATTTAAAAGTTGGTTATATTTACAAGATCCATTGGAGAGACTAGCCTTCTAAGGGATCTGAGGGAGAATGTGTAATTGGAAATCTTGTACCTTTAAAACTACATTACCCAGGAGTCCACTGACTTCCCGTTGTACTGACTTAGACAGGAGATAAATTTGGTGGATTTCCGTGTCTAGCCCTCTTCTCTTGGAATGAGGGCAGCTGTGAACACAGGACTTTTGAACAGGTAGATCAGCTTGGGCACATGGTTTTATTTTGTTACCTTTTTATTCCTTTACTTCTAGTGATTATTAATAAATCTTTTAAAAATATAATATTTTGAGTTATTGTATATTAATTTTAAGTTTTATAGAATCAATACTAAGTATTGGTTCCAAGGCAGAAGAGCAGTAAGGACCAGGTAACGGTGATTAAAGCAACTTGCTTGGGATCACACAGCTAGGAAGTTTCTGAGACCAGATGACTAGAAGCTTTTTAAGATTCTTCATTTTTTTCCCCTATCCCTAGTGCCAGACACTGGGCCTTGTACATTTGTTGTTCTTCAGTTGTTTCAGTTGTGTCTGACTCTCTGTGGCCCCTTGGCAAAGATCCTGGAGTGGCTTGCCATTTCTTCTTCGTTTTACTGAGACAAACAGGGTGAAATGACTTGCTCAGGGTCACACATCTAGTAAGTGCTTGAGACCAGTTTTGAACTCAGGTCCTGGTACTCCACTGCAGCCCACCTAGCTATTCCTATGCACATAGTAGGTACTTAATTTTTGTTTCTTTGTTGAATTAAATTTTTTCTAGATGGTGGTAAGGATAGACTTAGTTCTTGCATTTTATTTTCCATATTAAGTTACTTCAATGTGAATTGGTGCTGGATAGGGTGTCTCTGAAACTTTTTTCTTTTTCCACTAACATGTAAAAACACTTTTTGGCATTTGTTTTCTGACATTTTGAGTTACCCATTCTCTCACTCCCTCTAAGACAGTAAGCAATATGCTTTTGGTCACATGTGCACTCAGATAAAACATTTCCATTTTTGTCATGCAGGGGAAGAATTTACATAAAAAAATGAAGGACAGTTTGTTTCCCCTAGCTGTGTGACCCTGGGCAAGTCACTTAACCCTGATTGCCTACCTCTTACCACTCTTTTCTCTTAGAATTGATATTAAGACAAAAAGTAAAGATTTAAAAAAAGAAAGAATTGTCTTCTTCACTCTCCATTGAGACTCCATCAGTTCTTTCTCTGGAGGTAGAGAGCATAGTTTATCATGAGTCCTTTGGGATTGTTTTAAAATCATTGTATTGCTGAGAATAGCTAAGTCATTCTCAGTTGTTCATCATACAGTAGTATCCCTGCTGTGTATCATGTTTTCCCGGTTCTGCTCACTTCACTCTGCATCAGTTCGTGTAGGTCTTTACAGGTTTTTCTGAAATCCTCCTGCTTGTCATTTCTTTATAGCACAATAGTATTCCTTCACAATCCTATACCACAGCTTGCTAAGCCATTCCCCAGCTGAGGAACAACCTCTCAGTTTCCAATTCTTTGCCACCACAAAAAAGGTGCTATAAATGTTTATACAAAGTGGCCCTTTCCCCTTTTTTTATTTCTGTGACATTGCTGGATCAAAGGGTACACACAGTCTTATAGCCCTTTGGGCATGGTTCCACATTGCTCTCCAGAACCATTGGTTGGATCAGTTCACAAGTCCCTCAATACTACATCAGTGTCCCAGTTTTTCCACATTCTCTACATTTGTCATTTTCCTTTTCTGTCATATTAGCTAAATCTGCTAGGTGTGAGGTGTTAACCTCAGTGTTGTTTTAATTTGCATTTCTCTAATCAATAATGATTTGGAGCATTTTTTTCCACATGACTATAGATAGCTTTGATTTCTTCATCAGAAAAGTGCCTATTCATATCCTTTGGCTATTCATCAATTGGGGAATATCCTGTATTCCTATAAATTGGACTCTGTTCTCTATGTATTTGAAAATAAGGTCAGTTTTCTCTCCTAATCTTGGTTGCATTAGTTTTGTTTATGCAAAACCTTTTAATTATCCATTTTATATCTCATAATGCTTTCTATTTCTTGTGGCACTTTTATTTCTAGAAAAAATTTTCAATAGGAAACACCCATTCTTGGAATTCAGGTGGGTAGGAAACAGTTTATAATGGAGATTGCTATCTTGTTCTTTACAATTGAAGTTGCAAACACTCCTCTCCACCACCGTGGAGACTCTTAGTTACTGCCTGGTGACATATTGTGATGCTGAATTTCAAAGTCAGATTTTTTTTAAGCTACCCTAAGTACTTGGGTCACTGGGTTACTAGAAAGTTATTAGCCCATCATCTGTTCACTCTTGCTATCTCTTGTCAAATAAAGTTCTAGACCATGCTGACTTTTTTTTTTACTGGAGTCACCCCATGCTTGTTGATGTCTTCTTTCCTTCCCTCCTCACTCCTCTTCCTCTCTTCTTCCCTTCTCCTATCTTTTCTTCCATTCTCCCTTTATCTTTTTTTCCTTCATCTGTTCTTCCTTCTCCTTTCTCTTCCCTTCATCAGTGGAGAGCCATGCTGGCTGCCCGGGTTCTAGATCACTGTAGAACCCCAAAATGCAGAAATAGGCATGGTTCTAGATTCTTAGGAGACTCTGGAGACAAAGAAAGGAGAGCAGGAGGAGGAGAGGCAGAAAGAAGAAGGGGAAGGAAGAAGAGAGAGAGCAAAAAAAGCAGAGACAAAAGGAAACAAAGGAGATATATAGAGTGGACTGCAGAGAGAGGAGAGATAAAAAGAGAGAAGAAAGGAGAGTAGAGATAGAGACACAGACACAGGAGGTGGGGTAAACAAAGGAGAGCAGAGATAAAGAAGGAGAGAGGAAAAGTGAAAGGAGAAGAGAGACATGGAGAGGACAGAGAAGGAGAGCAGAGAAAGAGAAGAGGAGGC